>NW_027185698.1:4093295-4171886 GCF_028583685.1 Petaurus breviceps papuanus
GGGGGGGTGGGGGGGGGGGGGGGGGGGGGGGGGGGGGGGGGGGGCGGCTGAGGTGAGGAGTGAAAGGGGCAAGCGGGGCCCTGAAAAGTGGAGCGGGCATTGAGTCAGCTGCTCAAGTATGCTGTAGAGCAGGGACTGCCGGCCCGGCCGCCCCCGCGGGTGAGCCGGGGCTCCAACAGCGCCTCCGCCGACGCGCTCGGCTTTCCCGGCTCCGGAGCTTCCCTCCCCCGCGGCGCTCGGCTGGGTGAAGCCTCAGCCGAGGCTGCGGAGGGTGGCAGGAGGAGGAGGCAGCGGGAGGAGGAGGAGACACCTGGGCATGGGAGCTGGGCGCAGGGGGCGCGGCTCTTCCGGGGTTGCGCCGCCTGCGCCGCCGCCCGCCAGCCCGATAGCTCGCTTGCTCGCTGTCCTGCCTGCTACCTCTCCCAGGTGCTGCCGGGTGTTCAGGTGCGCGCAGCCCCGGCCCCCGTCCGGGCTCTGACAGCGCAGCACGCGCCCGCCCGCCACAGGAAGGCGAGAGAAGCCAGCGAGGAGGAAGAAGAGGAGGCAGAGAGAAAGCGAGCAAAGGGCCGCCCGGGAGATCGGAGCACCGTCGGCCGCGGAGACGTCGGTGCCCGTCTTGCTGCCGCTGCGTTCAGTCCAGTCCTGAGTAAGTGCTTGGAGATCCCGGGCCGCGTTTCTTGCTCTAAGGTGGTCTGGGGATTTGAAAAAGAGTAACCCAAAAAACTTTTCCTTAGTAATTTTCTAGAGCGAAATGTGCTTGGCATGGGTCCCTGCCCCCTTAATTTTGCTTCTTGGCGTGGGCGTCTTAAAGGAAAAAAGAAGCAGAAACTGATAGAGGGCTAGGAACTCACTCCCTCTGCTTCTGGGATTTGTGGAGACGGACAAACCATCACAACAAGCCTGTTATTGAAGAAAAAAAATCCCACTCGTCTTCCAGAGGGTCTGAGCCTATTGAGCTGCAGGAATGAAGTAGTTATTTACGGCGTGCAAATAATCCCTTCAGTTTGCTTTGCCCCTGTGCCCGACAGCTCCCGGCTTGTTAGGTTACACTGCACCTAAAGGCCCAGTTAATTATCTTTAATTACAGTAGTTTGACCTTCACTTGCATGAAAGTAATTTTACGTACGGCGATAGAGTATGTTTTACAGATTTCGGGCAGGGCAGTCCCTCGCCACTGAAGACTTGGGAGTACAGTTGTTCATCTTCTGGTAATGTCAGACTTAATTTTCACCCAGGATGTTTAATTTCTTTTTCTTTATGGGCATTTAAATATTTTTCTGTGGAGTTTTTTTTTTTTTGGCTTTGGGTTATAAGTTCTATTTTATTATATAGTAAAGTCTAAGGCCTTTGATTAGGAGGAAATTGTAAGAAAACGATGAACTTCCCAGGTGTTGTGTAAGGTAATCCTGAAGTTGTTACAGCTTCCCTTGGATGTTGCAGCCTAACTCACTGGATTGCCCTTGAAGTCAGTTGTTGAGATTCCTGTTGTCCTGGACTTGAGAGAAAGAAATGGATTTGTATTTAAAAATAAGCCATTTTAATAGTGTACTTTACATTTGATGCTATTATTATTCCTAATTATAGTACTGTACTTACAAGGTCAGAATTGATTTTTTGTCTCCCACTTAAGCACTTTATGCCCACACTGGCTTATTGAACAGTGCCCAGGAGTACTTGGAAGCTTGAGGTCCTGCTTTTTTCTAAAAGGAAGTTAATTTTAATTTTGTTTAAAATAAAAAGAGAATCCCAATAAGTATTTACTTGACCTTCATGAACTCACCAGAGAAACACTTTTGGGGCAATGACTGGATAAGAAAATAGGCTATTTCATAATGTTTAAAAAGTGGGTCGTGAAAGTAGGATAAAAATCTACTAGTGTGGCAGCAGATATTTCCAGTTCTTTCCTTAAACACTGAATACACTTATAAACAATTTAACATGGATCTTAAATTTGAAGTGTTAAAGCCTTGGCTTGTGGTACTCAACAAGGATTTATTTAAACTAAAACATAGCTAGGGGGTAAATTGAATGACACTTTAAAACTTATTTATGTGGGTGTGTATACATGTTTGTATTTTTCTACTTCCTCCAGACTTGTCAGATTTAATATGAGTTGGCCAACATTGAATGGTTGTGCTGATGGTAGTTAAATAATCCAATGATTTTTTCTCCATTAATGACTATTAATGTCTATACTAAGAATTTAACAGGTATTTGAAAAATTATTTTTGAGCCACTGTAAATGAAGTTTTGAACCCGAAGAAAACAGTACCATGAGCTCTAGACTTCCATTAGTCTGTCAACAGTCAATAAACATTTAGCTCTTCTTATGTGACAGGCACTTCGAGAAGTACTTGAACAAGGCCCTGATCTATGACTTGAAGCTGGGAGACTGTTCCCTTCCCACGCCCTCTTCACTCCCAGTTACTTTTGAGGTGGTATTATTCTTATGTACCCGATAACTTTTTCTGGGGTTTCATTAATATACAATTTCCTGTATATGGCCCTTGCTCAATGGGACATTATAATGAAATATTTTGTTTATAAATAGGAGTAAGTTTGAAGCAGTGATAACCTTTCCATACAGTGCCAACTAGTAAGCACCATTTTTGAAACTCTTTGAGTAATCTTGATCAAGGATGCTATTAAAAGAGACAAGTTTAAAATGATATGTATTGCTTGAACCACCCTCTTATAACTATTAGGCATTTCTTCCCTTGATAGTTTTATAGGGCGATTGTAGAATTTCCTTCTGGTTAGTACTAAGATGGCCAAATCTTGAATTTTAATACTTAATAACTTCTTAATAATAATATGAAACTCAGGCTTGTCCATTAGAGCTTGAAGTGAGATGATGTACCTTTTCTGTTCTTGCCAAGGGAAATTTGAAGTTTTTCTGTGCATCATTTCAGTTTTTTTTTCATATTTATCCAGATTAAATCTGCATTTGTGGAGAAAGCATCCTATTTCCTTATCTCACTAATTAAAATGATACTGAAACCATTATGTTATTCCTTTCCTCATCTCCCCTTCCACCCCCAAGCCTTCTAATCCTTGATGGCAATCAGAGAGTAATTAGAACTTGGTTTATGTATTCACAAGAAGAAATTGAGTTTGGGTCTTAAGTGAATTCCTTGACTCTTTCTGTTGCCTTTAATTGTCAATGTTTAGCAACAGATTTCTCCCAGTACACAATATAAGTGATTATCTAAGCTCATTGAGTAGATCAGAATCTCATTTCTCTTTGAAGTCCATCCTGAGAGAGGTGTGTGTTTGTAGTTTAGTAATATTTTAGTCCAAAGCATTAACAGTGAAGCAATATGGGGAGATAAACAATTTTTAGAAATTTAAATACCCAAAAAAGTTCACATACACATATGTGTGTATATATGCATATATATAGCATGCAGATTGATGCAAAAGATGAAATTTAAAGAGGCCAAGTACTTGTAAATGGAAAAAAAAACCCTCACATTATTACTGATACTTCTGTGAGAAAAATGAATATAAGTTGATTCATAAAAGCCAGATTGACAATGCTGATTAAGTTGGAAGAGGGTGAAGGCACTTGGGGGTGTTACTTGTACCAGTCAATACTGTTGGCCATCAGGCCCATTACTAGAAAGTAATAGAGATTTTGAACTTGAACAACAAAAAAAATACTTGAACTTCAGTGCAGTAAATTGCTTCTAATTGACATGAATCTTAAAAACAAAGATGACACAAAATTTAGTGCCCTTTGAACAGACTACATTAGGAAGCTTATGGTTTGTATAGAATATGCTCAGTCACTCAATGTTTCACAGAAGGGATGGTTCAGTGATTAGATCCAGATCTATGGATGTGGTAATTTCTGTGGACATCAATAAAGCAATAAGTATTTATTGAAAACTTATTATATGGGATACAGAGAAAAAGTCAAGAAACCATTCCTGCCCTCAAGGTGCTTACATTTTAACAGGAGAGAGACAGCCCTTACAGAAATAGGTATATGCAAGACGTCCACTATATCTGGATTCCAATTCAGGATGCCGAGGAAGATTTAGTTTAGATAAAATTGAATCCTTGCTCTCATGAAATTTAAAAGTGAAGTAGGGAAAAAAAAGGGCAGTGCACATAACCTAGGATACAAGATAATTCATGCTGAATATTCTCAGGATTGTTAAATAAAGTTATATGCATTTTGAAGGGAGAATGGGGGAATTTGATATGCATGAGGGAGGTGGAATTTAGTTTGGGTTTTAAAGAATGAGTAGGAGATGTCAGTCATGGAGCGGGTAGGGAGGACTTTCTAGGCCAAGAGAAAAACATGAACAAAAGTTTTCAGGCAGAGGAGTATGGAATGTTGGAGGCAGAGGGATAAGTCCTAGGTAACCTCTACTGGGTATATCATCATGGAATTGTGTGACAGGAAAAGATGTGGCAAGAGCCAGAGATGACTTGTACATAGCCCAAGTGCTCCATTGCTACTCTCCTGATGTAGGGAGAAAGCAAGGAAGATCTCCAGCACATTGGGTGCAGCCTCTGGAGCAGACTTTTGGAAAAGATAGATGAGCATCACAGGATGGGCAGGCATGGATGACTTGTGACCTACCTCATTGGAGGGAACTTCTGAATCAGTGAGAGCACGGATCCATTTGCGTCTTTGAAAGTAACTGCAAACTAAATGAACTTGTCAGTAGGTCAAAAGCATCAAATAATGTTTCCTTACACGGTGGTGTGAATGTACAGAATAGTAGAAATTCACGGTTTTACTTTGTAAGTTTTGCAGAGGATTTTGCTTGCAGCCAAGCCCGTGAAGTAGGGATTGCAAATGTTACTAATGTCATTTTACAGAAGAGGAAAATGATGCTCAGTGAAGTTATGACCCTCCCACCCCTTAGGAGGAGCTGCTGGAGCTTGGAGTCTGCTGATGAAGTGCCTACCATGTGCAGGCATGATGCTTGGTTCAGGAGGTACATGTCCAAAAGTAGCTTTGTCCCCAAGGAGTCTACATATAATTCATATATATAAAATATTCATATATATATAAAGCATGCAGTGGATTTTTTTTTCGGGGGGGGTGGTATGGAGTGGGATGGCAGTAACAATTAGGGGAATCAGGGCTCTTGAAGGTGGAGGTGTACTTGAACTAAACCTTCAAGTACAAGAGGCAGACATGACAAAAGAGAACTTTCCAGGTATTTGGAGAAAGCCTATGTCAAGATAGGAAATTTGGGAGAGATGGGGAGTCTTGCATGGAGAAGCACAAACAGGAAGACTCTCCTAGCTGGAGAATACAGTGCATGAGTGTGAGGGATGTATAATCAGCCTATGAAATGAGGCTGGAGCAAGATTCTTCATTCTTCAAAGGTCTTTCAGTGCCAAAAAGAAGAGGTCTTACTATAAAGGAAGATCTGAAGCTTGTTGAACAGGGAGACAATGTGGTCTGACCTGCAGAAGCTTTGGGAATGTCAATTTGCAACTGTTTGGAGGGTGGATTAGGGGTTAGAGGACACTAGAAACCTATTAGGAGGCTATGGCAGTAGTCTGGCAGTAGTATGGCAGAGGGTTGTCATCTAGGGTGATTGTGGTGTGAATGGAGGACATAATTTTGGAGAACCTATAGTCACCTCTATACCATGTTGGGGTTTTACAGAGGCCTTTCTGGAATAATTTTGTTTTTATTGATGATAACAAGTATGCTGAGTTTTAGTAGCAATAGACCAATATGGCATATTTAATCTGGGCAAAGACAGTATCTTGGTTTGCCTCTCACCCACAAACATCTTATTTAATCCAGTTCTTGGCAGCAATGACTTTTGGTGGTCTCTTAACTGGTCTCCTTGCCTCCAGCCCCTCAAAGGTCCGTTCTCTGTAGGCATGGTCGCCCAACTGATCTTCCAGATGCACAGCTATGGGTGTTGTTTCTTTACATAGAAACTTTAAGTGACTCCCTCTGATTACCCGAGTCCTTAGTACTTAGCTTGGTATTCAAAGTTTCCACATTTTTAGTCTTATCTTTTCCTTTCTATACCGTTCCATACTCTAACCAAACTGGCATACTTTATTACCCTATAAAAACTCTTTATGCTTTTCTGAGTTTCTGCTGATGCCCTTTTTCCTTCCCCACTCCATTCTCTACCTTTGAAAATCCTGTACACAGTCTTAAAGAACAAGGCAAAGTGCTGTTTTCTTCTTCTCATGATCAACCATAGGCAGAAATGATCTCTGTATTTTTAGAATACTCTGCTTATATTGCTTATGATACTTATTTTACACTGTCTTATATTTCAGTCATGTGCATAGGTCTTTTTTCCTTCATCAAAAAAGTCTTAAGGTTTTGCTGGAGGGGGACAGTACCACAAACATCAGCATACATACAAATAAATACACACACACGTGTGTATGTATATATATATATATATATATATATATATATATGTATGTAGTCCTCTATCTATCTGTCTAGTCATGGAATCAGAGATGTAATGTTAGAGGTATTTTAGAGGTCCTCACATTTGGTGCTTTTATTTTACAGATGAGAATTCTGAACAGTGAAGTGCTTGCTTGAGGTCATCCAGGTAGTTCCTGAGAGAGCCCTTTGACTGCAAATCTAAAGTTTTTTCTACTGTGCCATCCATATATTCTACCCCGGGGATTTAAAAAAACAAACAAGCAACAATAACAACAACAAAAAAAACCTTCCAGAGAACCAAATGGGGGAAGTAAAGGCAGGAAGATCCATGGACTTGAGTGAATTCCAAAGGCAGTATTAGTCAATAGTGTGCTATGACAGCCCTCTTCCTTTTCCTCCTTTCCCAGCATAAGTGAATGCAGTCCTGGGCTGTATTGAGAGAATGACTTCTTGGAATAATCAGTCAATCAGCCAATAAGCATTTATTAAACATTTGCTATATATATGTCAGGTACTGTGTTAAGCTTTAAGTTTACAAAGAATAAGCAAAAATAGTTCCTGTCCTCATGAAGCTTACGTGCTAACAGATATATTATTCTCTCTGTACTCTGCATGCTGGTTAGATGACATTTGGAATATTGTGTTTAGTCCTGAGTGTCACAGTTTTGGATAGTATTGATACTTCCTTATTGAATCTATCAACCAGGAGGAAGGTGGTTAAGTTCATGCCATATAAAGATCAGTTGAAGGAAGTGGGGTTTTTTTATGATAGCTTTGGTGTGTTCAGGTATTTGAAGGGCTGTCAGATAGATGAGAGATTTTGCTTGTCCAAGAGGACAGAATCAAGAATCAAAGTCAGGGGAGGGGAACCTGGGGCCTCAAAGCCACATATTGCCTTCTAGGTCCTCGGGTGTGGCTTTTTGACTGAGTCCAAATTTTACAGAACAAACACTTTTTTATTAAGGGGATTTGTTCTGTGAAGTTTGGATTCCCTCAAAGGGCTGTACTTGAGGACCTAGAGGGCCACATGTGGCCTCAAGGCTGAAGTTTCCCCATCTCTGGTCTAAGTGGAAGTCAGGAAAAGCTTCCTCAATGCTATCCAAAAGTAGAATGGTAAGCTTCATGGATTCCCCCATTTGGAAGGAAGTCCTCAAGTAGAGTTTGGATGTTGTACTAGTTGTCTGCAGAAGTCTCTTTCAGCTCTTAAAATGCGTACTTTATTCTAATATCTATCCATTCATCTCCATTTTCTGTGCAGTTAGATGGGCAGTAAATCATAGATTTGTTGCCATAGATATAAAAATGGATATCTTACTTTTATATCACTCTATTTCTCTAGATAGAAATTTCTTCACAGAGAGTCATCCCCCATAACAAAGAATAAAAGAGAAAGAGGAAAAAGAAAATCAACAAAGCTGCCATATCAACTGAGTTTGACAATATTTGCAGTGGAGCCCTAGAATTTTCAAGAGACCAAAGTGACCTCAGTGATCATCTGGACCAAATCCTAACCATTTTTTTTTTACCCAATCTTGAACATATAAATGGACTTTTAAGTTTGCAGATTTTTGACATTATTGTCATCATATCAAATCATAGAAATCATCATAGCAGGTGAACCAATCTGAAAGGACCTAATCACAAAATTAGTATTGAAGTCAAAGTTACTATTTATCAATAGAAAAGTAAAGAGTGTTTTGAAACTAACTTGGTCCTACACAGACCCAAATCTTGGTCCCCAAATTCAGTGGAATGGAGGATTTCGGGTCCTGGAACATTCTTAAATAAGTATCTCTGTACTTCTCAAGTTGACCTGACTGGATGTTAAAGTTTATGTCCTGGTCACACTTAGATTGAAATGTAGCAGTTTCACGATTGTAGTCCAGTGACATACATTAGCACTATACACGTGGATGAAGCTAGAAGTCAGGTTTGTGTGCTACTGTGTCCTCAACAACCCCAACTAGTATATGTATGTGACTTCTCAACCTCATTCAACCCAGGAACTGACCCACTCACTACTCTTTATATGTCTACCATTCCTGCTTTCACGGGGACTGAAAAAGTTGAACTCTTCTAATTACCAAATGATTAAAGCCCTTACTTCAAAGATCTTCCAATCCAGAGTTTAAAATACATTTTCTAACCCTAGCCAATTTGCTCAAAAACCAGATGGACTGCTTTGGCAAGGATCATGAAAAAGATGGAAGGCTTATTAAAGCTGATGATATGATCGGGCACTTGATTGTTGAGATAGTATCTGAACTGAAATATTATCTGCTTTTAATAAAGACTTTTCAGAATGAGTGAAAGCAAAGTTACAACTTTGGCTTTCACTGAATGAAGAAGAGGTAGATAAAAAATTTTAAATTCTGAAAAGTAAGATTTCAAAAAAACTAAATTACCTTATTCAGTGGCCACTGCACAATAAAACTCACTAAAATTTGACCTTTTTTTCTTAAAAGTATCCTTTCCTCTTGGACCATACAGCAAAATCTTGTGTCCAGAATATATTTTTGTATTTCAGTTATCTAATATGCCTGAAAGTACATTCTCCTGTTCCTGGGTGGCATGGTCAAAGTCCTATCTCTTGCTAGTCTTTCTGGTTATACAACTCTGATTAAAAATATTAATTTTTTTTCTTTTAGCACATACTATATACTTACCATAATGCAAGGTACTTTGGGAATAAAAAAGGACATTATAGTTACTGCTAATAGGCAGTTATGGACCAATTAGAAATAGAAAGTAAACAAAAATCAGTTATAGAACTAAACAAGACATAAAGTACAAATTGATTTGTGACTCCAGACAGCATCGGAAATTGGACAATAGATGGATCAGTGAAGACTGTGATAGTACAGAAAAGATTTCATAACTGAAGTTAGATTTGGTACTAAGACATGGGGGACATGTAGGACCATTGGAAGGGATCATTCAGGTAATTAGCTAGCATTTGTTTAAGTCACTGGGCTAAGCACTGGGAATACAAAGAAAGGCAAAAAAAAAAAAACCAATCTTTGACTGTCAAAGGTCAAGACTTTTGTCTAACGATCAGATAAGACATTTCAGATCAGTGGGCAAGAGAACCAAGCTGATTGAACAGTGTAGAGGCAGAAATACGAGTTCCAAAATCACCCTACGTCCTTTGGTACCTCAATACTTTCAGGTATCTGTAATTTCATCTGTGTAAATACTCTTTAATGATGCAAGTCTAAGCCTATACATACCTTCTTGGTCTTGTTCCAGTTCTCTACAGGCGGAGAAGAGGAAGGCAGTGGACCAGTCATGGAGTGTTGGCTACCAGTTGGATACTGATTTCTTCCTGACTCTTAAAAAAAATTAAATCCTTTTTATTACCGCTTTTTATTTTTATATGGTGTTCATTTCTGATTAGTCCCTCTACCTAGTGAGTCATCTTCTGTCATACAAATGTTAACAATTTTTAAAATTAAATATGAACATTTAAAATTAGCAAAATCAGCTACGACATCAACAATTATTGAAAGTATAGATAATATTCTATACCCATAATTTCTTCACCTCAGCAAATAAGGAAAGGAAGTGCCTTTTCTCAACTCTTTTCAGGGGCAAAAAGTTGTCATTAAAATTATGTGACATCCAGTTTCATTTTATTGTTTGATATTGTTTGATAATCCACATTATTGTCTTGTGGATTTTTTCCTTGTTCTGCTAACTTTATTGTGTCAGTTCATATCAGTCTTCCCACAATTCTCAGATTTCTTCATTTTCATAATTTCTTATGGAACAGAAATATACCATTGTGCTTATGTACATCATTGTATCTCACTATTTCCCAATTGACAGGCATGTAATTAATTTGGAATTTTTTGCTATTAAAATTTCTGCTAAAATATTTTGACATATATTGGACTTTTATTATCCATCCTGTTAGAGATACACATCTGGTAATGAAATCACAGTGTTAAAGGGTGTGGACATTTTAGGCACTATTTTTAAGCATAATTTTAAATTGCTTTCCAGAAAGGTTGGACTAATTCATAGCTTCACCAACAGCATATTAATACACCTGTCTTGCTGTAGCCTGTCCACCTCTCCAACACTGACTAGTTCTATGTTTTATCATCTTTGCCAATTTTATGCATGTGGGATGAAACTTCAGAATTGTTTTGGTTTATGTTTCTCTTATGAGAGATTTGGTGCAATCTTTAAAAATTTAGAGGTTTTCTTTTGAAAACTAGTTGTTCATAACTTTAACAAGAAGGCACAGCTACCCAACCTGGTACAGTACTCTTTTTCCCAACCACCCTTACCCAACGCAAGACTGATGAAATCCTGTATGATTTTTCCTTCCCAGTGGTTTCAGGCCTTGGGCCTCTTTACGCCTTTGGATACATAGTAGATATGGCCTCTCATGTTGCTTTGATATGAGGGGAGTTGCCAACTACATTCCTTCTGGTCAGATGGAGGACCGGTAGCTCTTATCTGTCACTGTGTCCTGAGTACCATTTAGTTCTCTCTGCAAATCAGGAAGCTTTGGATCTTTCCTTTAAAACTCTAAGGACCACTGGGACTTTCCATGGACCCTACAGCTGAAATAAGTCTTTCTTTACTCAATTTGAATGTGAGCTCTTTGAGATCAGGGACTGTATTGTTTTTGTTTTCTCAATACTTAAAACAGCATGTGACATATAGGAAATGCTTAACAAAATTTTTAAAATTGTTTTACCACTTATGCATTAGAGAATGACTCCTGGTCTTATGCATTTTTGTTAATTCCCTGTGTATCTTGGATATCAGCACCTTATCAGAAATATTTGATAGAAGGTTTTTTACCCAGTTAAAATTCCCTTTTTAATCTAGCCACAGTCATTTTTTTTTAAAGTGCTAAAGTCTTCAAACTTCAGGTTGTAGTGCCAATGCAGTATTCATTGCACCAATGGTCACTAAATATGCCTGCATAGTGCTCGATCACAAAATATAACAAACTTTCCATATAGAAGATAGAAGCAAAACATTTATTCAGACACCAGAAAACCCAATCCCAACACCAGGAAACTGAATCCATCATAGCAACATAGAAGTTAATGCACCACAATGTAGCAGAGAGCCACACCATCCTTTAGCTGTCCCATAAACCAACACAAGGCTAGCTGTCACAGCAGGTGGTAAACACCAACATTTACACACAAGCTTAACTGTCTCCCTCTGATTAGGCCTCTCCTCCCACCAGCTCTAGATGCTCTCACTCCCAGCTTCCTTTGGGCTCTGCTCTACCCTTCAGCAAACGCCTCTCACCGCAAGCTCCATGTGACTGCATTCAGCCTATTAGGGGGCAGGGAAGATCTTCAAATTCCCTTAGGCTTATTAAGGGGCAGAAAAATCTTCAAATTCCCATTATCATTATACATGTAAAGCAAATCTGTTTCTATTATGATGTGTATTTCAGGCTGAAGTGTTCTGAGGATTGATGCATATTCAGCATAACAGCATCTCTAGATGATCAGGTTTGTCAATTGTCAAGCATTTATTGTTTTCTATGTTTCAGACATTGATAGACATTGTGTATATAAAGACAGAATGAAACAGTTCTTGTTCTGTGGGAGTTCACATTTTATTGGGGGGAGAAAATGTGTGCATATATTAGTACATACAGATAAAATGCATGAAGAATAAATACAAAATAAATATAATGTATTTGGAAGTTGAGTTTAGGACAAGAATTATAGGAAGTGGTGTTTGGTCTTGAAAAAAGAAATTCTGTGAGGTGTAAGTGAGAAGAAAGTGCATTTCAAATAGTGGGGGTAGCTAATATAAAGGCACAAAAATGGAACCTAGAGTACCATGTGTGAAGAATCAGGAGGTGGTCCATGTGGCTTGACAGTAGTGTTCAGGAATGGGAGTAATGTTTAATGAGACTGGAAAGATAGATTGAGGGCAAATTGTAAAGAACTTCAAAATTCGAGAATGTTTCTTGAGTAGGGGAATAACCTGGTCAGATTTACACTTTAGAAAAATCACTCAGGCCTCTGTGT
Organism: Petaurus breviceps papuanus; assembly: GCF_028583685.1. NCBI lineage: Eukaryota > Metazoa > Chordata > Mammalia > Diprotodontia > Petauridae > Petaurus > Petaurus breviceps. The sequence goes on from NW_027185698.1 coordinate 4,105,710, forward strand.
TGAGTATGAATGGGAGAAGGGAGAGCCTTGAGGCAGACCAGTGGGGAGGCCAGTAGTTTGAGCAGGAAGTGGAGAGGTCCAGAACTAAGAAATAGAGAGTAGGGGGGCGGCTAGGTGGCTCAGTGAATAGAGCACTGGCCCTGGAGTCAGGAGGACCTGAGTTCAAATGTGGCCTCAGACACTTAACACACAAAAAAACTAGCCATGTGACCTTGGGCAAGTCACTTAACCCCAATTGCCTTCCAAAAAGCAAAAAAAAAAAAAATAGGAATAGAGAGTAGGAGGATTGTGCAGAGAGAAGTGAGGAGATGGAAATGGTGAGATTTGGCAACTGATTGTTATGTGAGGTGAGACAGAGTGAAGAATCAGTTACACATCTGAGAGACTGGAAGAATGGTGATGTCCCTGACAGAAATAAGAACATATCTAGTTATCTCAAGGGAGTGCCATGAATTTCACATAAAATCATTAAGGTGAAATGACTTAAAAGTTATAACGTATAAAAAGTAGTCTAATACTTTTAGGAAGTTGAAAGAAGAGATGATTTGAAGTTAAGAGAAAACCAGACAGAGCCTAATAAGTTTAAGAAAGTTTAGATGGCATGATATTGAATTTTGGAGCAAGTATCAGGGCAGATGCTGATTACTAGAAGATGGATGAGTAAATATCTTTAGAAAGGTTCACAGAATGAATTTTAATTTTGAAACAAATTTTAAGAATGTTATTTTATACAATTACAGTACTGTTTGTTTAGGCACCAAAGTATTCCCCATAGCACATACTGTTAGTGAGGAAATAGGATTTACAGAATGTAGCCAGCCAGTCAGGTTGCCCCTACCTGTGCATAGGTGGCCTGGTGTGATCGAATGGCAATGAAAAGCCCCTTGTCTCTTCCAGATACCTTTTGCTGACCTCTTCTGGTACTTTACTTGTCTTCTGTCAGCATTGCTTAAAAGAAGTGATTTTCTTGGGGAAACTATTAAAAAGCACCTGTGCTGGCTGCATTTTTTTTTTACTGATATACTGAACGTCTCTGTTTGTCTCATTCTTTTTTGTCTTGCCTATGCCATTGCCTAATGTCTGAAAATTTATTTCCTGCCCTGCCACCTTTCGAGTCTTTTTTTTGTCAGAATTTTGCCCCCCCCAAAAAAAGCCAAACTAGAAGTCATCCCTCCTTACTGTAATTCAGAGCATGTTAAGAAACAAAGCTTCATATATTTATCATAGTCTGTCTTGAACAAATAGTTATTTGTGTACATATCTTATCACTTGATTCCCCAGAGGGTCAGGAATCCTTTCTTAGTTACCTTTTTTTTTTTTTCGATCTTCCTAACTGACTATCACCTTGCAATGTACATATGATGTACTTATGGTATTTCAATAAGTGATCATAATATCTTTAACCCTATAAATGATCAGTTGTTACCTAGCTGAAAGCAAGATTTTGAAAGAAATTGAAACAAGAGAGATTAGTTGATATATTGGAATAATAACTAGACTTGGAGTTTGAAACCCTGATACTATTATTTGAGTCTAGTGATTATGCATTGGTCTCATTTATTTTATAGTTGAAGAATAACAGACTTAGAAAGTTAATGATATCTGCACCAACTAGGACATTAAGGTTGTTGTGAAAACATTTTGTAAATGGAAAAATGCTGCATGAATGTGACTGGGGTTGGAAAAGGTCTAGAGTCTAGGTACTGGGTTTTCTTATAATATCACCGAGATATCTGGGAAGCAGGTTGTCACAGATTTTCCTGGGGCATGGGAGAAGAGAGTTGGAGTAATTTGGAGGGAATTATCACAAAGAGAATAAAAATGAAGGTCGAAGTAAGAAATCATAAAATCTCAGAGGTCATCTAGCCCAGTCCCATAAGGAAACAGAAAGAGAATATATAAAGTCCTTCTTTCACAGAATAGTCATCTTTTTTATGAACTTGACAAAAATGAACATTGTCACATCCAAAGAACAAAAAGGGAATTGTGTATGAAAGTTTGAAACTCTAATATACTTTTTTCTCCAAACTTATATTAAATTTAACATGATAGCATTAATGTTCTCTTGCTGCCTATGCCCTCTTCTAAATGGCCTTCTGTTTTCTTCTGGGCATTTTAAAGATGTTTCATTTTCATTCTATTCTTTTTTCCCCTTGCATCACTCTTCCCAACTCCACATACCCTTCCACCTTCCCCCCTCAAAAAAAAAAAAAGTTCTTCTTTGACTTCTGCAAGAGATGGGTATTCTGCTTTTAGATCAGTTTTACCGAGTCATGTGTGGTTATTGCATTGATTAGAATTTATGGGTCTTTGAACACTGTTTTCCTTTAACCATGTTGTGGTTGTATAAGTTGTTTGGGTTTTACTCACTTCATTCTATAGCAGTTCATTCAAATCTTACCAGAATTCGTCAGAATCCATTCTCTTTGTTCCTTGTGTAAAGATAATCTCTTCCATTATATGGCATTATTTGTTCATGCCTTTTCTAGTTGATAGATACCTGCTTTGTTTCCAATTCTTTCCTAGAATAAAAAAGTACTATTATAAATGTTTGAACAGATGAGTCCTTTTTTCACTTTCTTTGATCCCTTTTTGGGGCATATGACTAATAGTGATATTGGTAGGTCAAAGAGCATGAGGAGTTGAGTGATATTTTTGGGTATATTTCCAAATTGCTTTCCAGAATAGTTGAGTCATTTTACAGCTTCACTAACCTTAATGTGCCTATCCTCCCACAAGCCTTTTGACATTTGTCATTTTACATTTTGTCATTTTTTGCCAATCTGAGTGTGAGTAGTTTTAATTTTTTGCATTTTCTTTATTAGTCATTTGTAGCTTTTAAAATATACTTTTGATAGCTTTCTCCTTTTTTCCCCTTCTCCTCCTCCTGTTCTTGTTCCTCCTTCTATTCCTTCTCTTCCTCTTCCTCCCTGTTCATAATCTTTGACCATTTATTTACTACCCTTTTTCTTGTATATTGGTATGAGTTCTTTATGTGGCTTTGCCATCAGACATTTATTGAAAGAGAAATCTGTTACAAAGTTCTCCCCAGTTAGTTTCTCTTTTTATTTTAACTGCATTCTCTGTCTCCCTCTCTCCCTCTCCTTTTCCCTCTCTCCCTCCCTCTCTCCCTCTCCCCCTCTCCCTCCCTCCCTCTCTCTCTCTCTCTCTCTCTCTCTCTCTCTCTCTCTCTCTCTCTCACCTTTTCAATTTTATTCCTTATTAACTTTTCTATCCCCCATTTAGTCAATATCTCTTCCTCTCTGCAGGTAGGTATGCCCTTGCATTCTCTTCTAATTTGTTCATGATATCAGCCCTTTATATCCACATCGTATTTACACAGTTGAAGCTTATTGTAGTAGATAGGGTTTGAGATGTTCATAAAACCTACTTTCTTCCAGACTGCTTTCACGTTCTTCCCACAGTTTTTGTTGAGTATCGAGCTCTCTTAACACAGTGAGATGATGTCCTCACTTGCTTCTGGGTCTGTGTACCCTATCAGGGTTTCAATTTTTAACTTTTCTGTTTTTTAACCTGTACCAAAAGTTTGGATGATTTCTTGCTTTGTATTCTAGATTGTGATCTGGTCTTTTCTTTATTCTCATCTTCCCAGTCAGCATGGATTGATCCTTAGGGGTGTTATTTCTAATTCCTCTGCTCTGGCAGGTGCTGCGGTGATACTGTCTCCCTTCCTGTTCTTCATACCAGCCAGACCACCACAATTTATTTTTATAAAGATGTTTTATAACTATATTCATATGATTCCTGTGGGGATATTGGTAGTTAGACTCCTTGATATAATATACCTTCTCTAATTACATTGAGTAGAATTTATTTTTCTAACTCTTCATCTTGGCTTTTGTTGGTAGAATACAGAAAGGATGATGATTTTTGTGGGTTTATTATATATTTTGTTATGTACAACAGGCGCTTGACAGAGTAAAATTTTACCTCAGATAATTACTTTACCCCCCTAGGCAAATCAGTTTATCTCTTAGACTTAGTTTCTTTATTTGTAAAATGGGTATAGTAATAATACAGGGCTGTGAGGATTAAGTAAGATAATATATGTGAAGTATTTTGCAGAACTTAAATTAGTGATTTATTAAATTCTCCATTTCTTTTTCTTTTAATCATTTTATATATTTTTTAAAAAATTCAACTGTTTCGTTTAAGTTAGTTTTGTTGACATATTTTGTAATAAATTGTTTCCGGATCACCTGATGTGAATTTCTTTTTTATTTTGACAATTTAGTTTTCCTCAGTTAGTGGTTTTCGCTTAAAAAAGTTTGTTTTTGTCAGTTTAATTATTCTAAAATCATTTTTTCTCTTCAATTTTTAATATTTCTGTTTTTTTGGCTATTTGGTTTTCTGAGTATATGTTCCTATTGTTTTTTTCAGCTTATGCCCCATTCATTTATCTCTTTTTTTTCTTTTGTAGCTAAAAGTGTTTGGAGAGAAACAATTTCCTCTGTTTTGTATGTTGTCTCATTCCTATGATTTTTCTTGATGAAATTAAGTCTCACTTAACAAACTCCATCTTGTAAAAGAAGGAAGCCTTTCCAAATTCCCCTTAATTCTAGTGCCTTCTGTAATTGGATTAACTTTTCCTTTAAGCTCCTAGCCTCCATGCAGTTCATTTCACATATTGATATGACTTCTTTATTTATGTTGCCTTTAAATATAATGCAATTTCCTTTGTTACAACAATATGGCATTTCAGATGATTAAAAACAGCTCTCAGGAACGTCCTGTCGGAATCTTCCTTCTCTTCTTTTAGACCAAATAAACTTCCTTAGTTTCTTCGACTGATCTTTGGATGGCATAGTTTCAGATCTATTTCCCATCACAATTGTTCTGTCGAAGAAACTCCAGCTTGTTAATATACTTCCTAAAATGAGGTCCCCCAAACAAAGCATGATTCTCAATATGTGACCAGATCAGAAAAGAGTATATCAGCACTTTATCACCTTCCTTATTCTAGACAGTGTGCTTCCGTTAATGGAGCCTGAGATCACAATGGATCAATTTGTTTCCCTTGTCACACTTCCCTTTGTGTCTTTTTTCCCCCTCCTGAATCCAAAGCCATATTGCCACCACCTTATAGGTACAAAAAAAAAAAATAGAATATTTATCTCTCAAATTTTGTTACCCATATTTGCTGTTCTGGACTATGGAAATCTTTTTGATCACAGTGCTGTCATCCCCCGTATTATCTATTACTCTATTCATGACATCTGCAAATTTTGTACATATGCCATCTCTGTCTTCATCTAAAACATTAAGTAAATATGTTGAATGGAAAGAGGAAATGATAGAGCTATGGCAATCTTGAGAACAGTCTCTAGGTTGAAGTTGATTTTATCATGGATCTTTGGGTCTTACTGTTTAAATAAATTTGTAATACTTTTTAAAATTGTCCACATCTTTCCAAATTGTCCACAAAGATAATGCAACAATTATCAAAGGTTTTACAGAAATCTAGGCATACCCAGCTTCTGGTATTTCCCTGATTCAACAGCCTAAAAATCCCCAAAAGGAAATGAGGTTAGGCTAGTGTGGCTTGATGAGTCTCCATTGGCTGGTAATATCTTCCCTTTTCAAGTGCATACAAGATTCCTTAAATAAGATGTTCTATAACCCTTCCCTCCCCCAATGAAGTTAAAGGTTGCTAGTCCCTGCTTTGGAAGACTCTACCTTCTTCCCCTTTTTGGAAAATGGCATGCTTTTCTGAGGCCTGTCCTGTAGAACTTTTGTTTTTCCCGAGTTTTTTTCAAGATCACAGACAATTGTTTAGCCCTCAAATTCAAAAGTTACTCTGGTATACTGGGATATTTATCTGGACCTGTTGACTTGAATACAATTACCTGGCCTTGCTTCCATCTTCCATATATGTCCTAAAACCCTGAATTGATTGAGTTTCCAGTGCAGTGATATTTATTGGTCTTTTTAGCCCTCTTCTTTTTTTCCTCATAAGAATAATTTTATCTTTGGTCATCAGATTTTTATTCTTGAAAGCTGTGAAAGTATTTTGAAAGTCAGTCTTCTCATGCTGACTTCCTTTGTAGAATCTTTGAAGTATATTTTCCCAAGGTCTACTGTACGTCTGTGTAGAGTTTATGCCTCGCTGTCTCCTTGTTATGGGATCCCTCCCAAGGTCCCATCATTTCTGCTTATCCACCATTTCTTTTGTTATTTTTCCTTTTCCTTGGTTAAGCCCTTCAGTTGACCTTTGAACCTACTGAGGAGAAACTCTGATAACCCTAAAATGGAACTTATGTGAATGATGGAATGATTTTGTTTAAGTAGCATTTTTCTACCGAAACCACTTCCTTTTCTGTAGTTTTATAGGCAGCCAGCAAAGCTGTATGTGAACATTAAGTGTTCCTGCATTCAAGGGAAATACTATTGTGGTGTAGAAAGGCAAAGATGAAGAAATTACCTTGTGTTCAAAGCTCTTTCTCATTTGGTTTCAAGTAAATACCCATTTCTTATGAAGATAGTCCTAAGTGATATATCCATATGCAAATGCAAACTTCCTGTGGCTCTTGCCTGAACTATAGGACGATATGATCGTTTTATGTAGGAAATGGCATTTGGTATCTTATTAGGAAAGTAAAAAGTTAGTAAAAGAAGAATGCTGCTAACTCTTAATTTACTTGTAGTAATGGGAAAAAAAGAGAACATATGGATAAAGTAATAATGTGAAGCACGTATGTAGTGCTTTAAGGCTTGTAAAATGCTTTCATAATCATTTTAGGAGGTAGGTGCACTTATTCCCATTTTACAGATGAGGAAACTGAGGCTTAGAGAAGTTAACTTGCCTTGGCTTACACAGCTTGAAGCAGGCATTGAACTCAGGTGTCCTGGACTTTAAATCCAATGTTCTCTCGATTGTACCACCTACATGCCTCTCTCAGAAAAGCCTAGGCCTTTAGAACTGGGGGGAGAGATGGGAAAGGGAAAACTCTTGTCTCTTGACAACACTGTTTCATTCAGGGCCAGTGCCCTCTATTGGGTTCTTGCTGTCACCACTTCCTCACCTACTTCCATCAAGGATCCTGGCAAGGTTAAGGCCACATAGTTTCCTCCCTTCTTCCTGTACCTGATAATGTATATGCAATTTTTTTTAAGTGTTGAAAGGGTTGATTAGTATAAAGCAATACAAAAGAAATATAATGGTGGTGGTGAGGGGTAGGTTTTGGGGTTGGGTGAAGAGCATAGGATCCTGTAATATTTGGAAAGGGTATCAGTTGCAAAAAGTTTTTATCACTTAATCTGGGACCTCCATACTGACTCCAGAGCACTTTGTCTTAGTTCTTCTTAACCTGCCACAACTTTTTTTTTTTTCCCTGCCTAATAATAATATTTATTCCTAATTCCTCTGCTCTGGATTTGGTTGGGCACTTGCTAACATTTTAACTTCCGCAGCCTTCTCTTCCAGTCTTTAACCATGTCTGAGACAATCTATCTACAGGACAAATAACCCCCACTTCATTCCCAATGGTTCAGGTGTTTGCTGAGATTTTTTTACCTAGACTTCTGTTGGCTCTCCCTTTTGACTTGCAATAAGAAAACTTTGGTTCCAGAAACAAACAAAAAAAATTCATCTCTCACTTGTATTTCTGGCCTTAGGGTTTATTTCATTGCTAATCTGGAGGTTTTTCCCTGGTGCCCCTTTATTTTGTTTTGTTTCCTCAACCCATCTCTCTGCCCTACTCATTGGCTGCTAGGAACATATTGGTCATCTAGATATTTCCATGTTAACTTGGTACTTGATGTAGAAATGAGCTGATTTATGCCCAAAGCCTTGGAGCCTGAGCATAGAAGCTCATGTTTTTTACTATAAGGCTTCCTGTTCTAGAATGACTTAATATCTACCTATGATTCACTGAACTGAGCTGTTTTGATATAGTCCCCAGAGTCTGTGAGTATTGGTTACCTTCCTTTGCTATCAGCTTGCTGAATCGCTGGCTTAGACTTGGGGTGTGTATCCTATGACCCATTGTTTGTTTGTTTTTAAAATCATAATTACAAAATGAATGCAATGGAAATGACTTTTTATCCAAATTATCTATATGCTTCCCTTCTATATCCCCCCCCCAAATGACAAGAAAAGCCTTATTTTACATCCTGAATCTTTGCCATTTTCATCTTAGTCAGTAGTTTCAGCCTTTCCCAGAAATCTTTAATGAGTGGATACTGAGTAATGCAGTTGAGGAGGTTGAGTTTCGGTCTTTTTATTTTTCGTTTTCACCAGCTCATGCAGGTCTTAATGAATAGTGAAATGACCTATATAAGATGGAGGAGAAGCTATTGAATATGAGTTATTTATAAATCTGCAAATGACAGAGAATTGGTCAGACTATTTTAGTGTGTTATCTTATATGCTGAGTATAATTTTGTTGGAGCTTAAGAATAAGCTATTACAGTTTAGCAATACTAAGACAACCAGAGAGATCAAAGGTATCCCAGGAAGCTCTATCCTGGGCCCTCTTGTCTTCTCCTTTATTACTTGGTGATTCCATCAGTTCAAGTGGTTTCAATAATCATTTCTACACTGATGATTTTCACATCCACTTATCTCCTTTGCTGATCTCCAGTGTTGTACCTACATCTGCCTTTCAGGCATCTCAAACTCTATGTCCTATAGACGTCTTCAACTCGGTATATCCAAAACTGAACTCCTCCACACTTTTTCCCCTTTGAAATTTCTCTTTTACTGTAGTGTAGTAGTACCATCTTCCCAGCCCCCTAGGCTTATAGTCTAGTTGTCATCCTTGACTCCTTACTATCTCTCACCCCCTCCCCGCCATATTCCATCTCTTTCTAAGGCCTATAAGATTTCACCTTGCATCATCTCTATAATATGCCTCCTTTTTGCCTCTGATGCCTAAGTGTACCACCCTAGTATACGCTCTCATTACTTCACACCTGGACTATTGCAATAGGCTGCTGATCGATTTCCCTGTCTCAAGTCTATCCCTGCTCCAGTCCATGTGCTCCAGTGGAGGGCATTCAGCCACCAGAGTGATTTTCCTATAGCTCTTTCTTTTCTGACCATGTCACTCCCGCCCCACTCCGTAAATTCTAGTAGCTTCCTATCCCCGCTAGGATCAGACAGAATCCTCACTGTAGCATTCCAAGCTCTTTATAGCCTTGTTCTCTCCTACCATTGCAGTCTTCTTACATCTAATACACCTCCACATACTCTTTGATCCAGTGATACTGGGCTTCCTTGCTGTTCTATAAACAAAATACTCCCATCTCTTTGCTCTAGGCATTTTCTTTGGCTGTCTGCCCCATGCCTGCAATGCTCTTCCTCCTCATCTCTCCATCGTATATACTCTGGCTTCCTCCCTTCAAGTGCTGACTAAAATCTCCCTTCTATAGTAAGCTTTTCTCATTCTTTCTTAATTATGATTCTTCCCCCTCTGTCAGTTATTTATTATTTATCCTGTATATGGCTGTATTTGTACTTAGTGTTTGCAGGTTGTTTTCCCCATTAGATTGTGAGCTCCTTGAGGGCAGGGACTGACTTTTGTCTTTTTTGTGTCACCAGCACTTAGCACAATGCCTGGCACATAATTCCTTATTGATTGACTGAAGGGAGGAAGAAAAACCGATTCTTTGATTCGAGCCTGGGATTAAAGATTGGTCTTTACATTTGAAGTTCATATATTTCTCTTTTAATAATTAGATTTATTGATGTTTTTTGTTTTTCATATCAAGGTCAAGTTTTGAATCTTCTCTCCCCAGCTTCTCAATATCTAATTGAACCATTATTTTGTTAAAAAAAATACATTAAGTAAAAATAATGGTAGCATCTGCCTATACGTACAAGATTCTGCCCTTGTAGCCAACCCCCCCCTTTCCTCCCCTTCACCTCTCTGCCTAGAGAAAGAACTGTTCCATTATTTGTTCTCTGGGAGGGGCTTCATAAAAGCATTTTGCCCTCTGTTATCTTTTGTTAATTCCTTGTGAAGAACACCTATTCACTATGAAGGTAGTGTGGTTAAAGGGATGCTAGTGTAGCCAGTACTGGATGGTGACTTGGGAAAGGACTGAGGGGTGGAGGAATTGGAGGGCATGGTGAGGACAAAGAATAGCTTTAGAGGTCCTAAGTCATAGGGAAAGATGGAATGATAAAACATTGTGGTCAGATAAAAGAATTTCAGAGTTCATGAACTTGGAAGTTGATCATTTGTGGGTGATGACAAGAACAAGGTATGACTATTTCTGTTACAGTCAGTCAACTAGCATTTATTAATTGTCTTGTGCTAAGCACAGGGCATACAAAAGAGGGCAAAAACCAGTTCCTGCTGTCAAGGAGCTCACATAGTATAATGAGGGAGGCAACTTTTTTTTCTGAATTTGACGTAGACTGATTCTTTTACTACTTTAAAGAAGCACAGCTATGAAAAAGGACAGAACAGATGAAAATTGAGTGGGTACATGCATTTTAATGGTTAACAGGAAATGTTCTTATGCATTAATGGTTGGAGATTAACTTATTTTGTGTTTCCTTGGAGAAGTGATTATTGAAAAATATGTGGAATTTATGGACTCTACACCTTTCATAAATACAAGTCATTTATTTAAAATTCTACAAATCCAACAACAATATGAGTATAAAAAGTGGCACTGCAAGAAACTTTTTCACTTAAGAGCTATGCATGTTTTAAGTCCATAGTTTAATCCACAAGATCACCCTTCCATTCCCTTTAAACAGAAGCATGCTTTGAGTTTTAATTTACACTTAGAATTAGTGCCTAATCCACTACTAGTATAAAGTCCATGTAAGCTGGTATGCAGGTGGCAGCTTCCTCCTCTGTGTCAGCTCTGTGTGGGAGACAATTTGCAAACAAACAAGATATTTACAGGGTAAACTGGAGATAATCAACAGAGGGAAGGCACTAAGATCTAGGAGAATGGGAAAGGCTTCTTACAGAAATTGGGATCTTAGCTGAGATTTGAGGAAAGCCAAGGAAGCCAGGAGGAAGTAGAGATGAGGAGGGTAGAACATTCCAGGAATGGTGGGCAGCCAGTGAAAACCCTCTGGGTTAGGGGATGGCTGTGCTGTGTCTTTATTGAACACCAGGAAGGCCATTGCTGTATTACAAAGTAGAGGAGGTAAGGTGTAGGAGGACTGGAAATGTAGGAAGGGGACAGGACATGAAGATCTTTAAAAGCCCAACAGAGGATTTATATTTGATCTTGAAGGCAATACAGAGTCAGTGGAGTTTATTGAATGGGGAGTTATGTGGTAAGGCCTGCTCCTTAGGAAGATCAATTTGGCAGCCTAGTAGAGGATGGATTGATGTGGGGAAAGGCTTGGGGTAGAGAGACTAGTCTTCAGGCTATTACAGTGGTTGAAATGAGAGGTGATAGGCTTCTGTACCTAGAATGGTGGTAGTTTCAGAGAAAAAGAGGGGGCATATAGTTGAAGGGTTAAAAAAGTAGAAATGATAGGGCTTGACAACTAATTGGACATTGAGGGATTGTGAGCCTGGGTGACTAGGAAGATGGGAGGAAGTATCTAGGAGAAAAGGGTGAGTAACAATATGAAAGCTTCAGAACAGTTTTTAAAAAAGGAAGAGTATTGAAAAAAGGCTGCTAAGTTTGATAATTAGGAGATAATTAACAATCTTGAATAGAAGTTTTTCAGTTGAGTGTTGAAGTCAGAAGCCAGACTGCAAAAAGTTAGGAAGACATTGAAAGGAAAGGAATTTGGTTGTTGTCTTTCATTCTTTAGGAGGACCAAAATGCCATCATTATGTTTGGGTCAAGGTACAGTATGTCCAACTGTGACTTATTAGATCAGTATGAGCTCAGAAGTCTCCATCACAGTTCGGGCACAAATAGTCCATATGAACATTTGGAATGGAGATGTCTCTAAATGTGTGCATCTCATGTTTCTTTTGAGCTACTTCACTTCAAGACAGCTATGGACTGTTCACCTCAGGGAAGCACTCTACTCTGTTGACATAAAGTTTTTTTGGTAGTTGCCTTGGGGCTGCTGCTTTTGTTGAATGTGAATGTTTAGCTTGGAGAGGATAAGTTTTTGATTGGTCCAGCACTCTGCACCACACATTGCCTTTGTCACTTTCACATCCTATCTGTCTCTTCTCCTTACAATGACACAGTATGCTAAATGCCAATGTTTGCTGTAAGTGTGCATCCATGAAGTTTTATTCTGCTTAGATAAACAGGAAGACAGTGTTGGTGATGAGGTTATGAGATACATATATACAACCTTGAATATAACTTAAATGGAATGTAAGAGTAGATCATGGCAAGTGAACAAATTAAGGGACTGGGAATTTAGGGTGTCAGGAAACATTACTATGTATTTTGAAGATTTTAGTATGAGGGAGGATTTGGGATGAAAAGAGACTGAGTCAATCACTGAACTCTTTGAGAAGAAAAAAACCAGTATCCTACCGGTCTGAGTACCAGTCTCTTGATAGAGTGATAAATAAGGATACAATAAAACTCAAAAGATGAGAGATTACTGAGTGGTGGTGATAATAGTGAGAGTCTGAAGGCAACAGGAATGAGGAGAATTATGAGTACCCCTATCACAAACAGTGAGTTGAAGGCATTTATGAAAGTGCAACCTATACTGGAAAATCATGGTCAGTTAGGCCATTTCATCAGGAGGAATCCAGGTTTTCCTAAGTGCCAGAAGATAAGAGTAAAAGAAGAGGTTTAAAATGAAAGCAAGTCTATTAACTTGATAATCAGATGATCAGATCATCTAGAGGACCTAGTAGAAGTGAAGTGGGTCTTTTGTTTGGGTAGGACTGAAGGGGATAAGAAAAAGGGAAGGGGTATTGGAAGATGGGGAAAAGAGTTTGTACATGACTGTCAGGAGTACAGAATCAATGGGATGGGGAAAGCCTGACCAGGTGGGAATACACCAGCCACTGAGGAGGTGAGGCCAGATTATCAGTGACTGAAGAAGACCATTGAGAGGGGTTGGTAATTAGACTCTTCAGGGCCTTACTAGATGCCAAACCTTGTTGCTAGTCACAGTATGGAGTCCTACAAAGCCCCAGTCTCAGCAGGCAGGAATAGACAAAGATTAAGCTTAGGGGAGTCCTGTAGGACCTGGCAATTTGAAGTGAGTCTAACTTGTGAATGACCTCTGGAATGCTGGAGAAGACCCAGAGACAAAGACAGAAACCTGAGGTCTAGATCCTGGGCTGACTCAGCACACCCTGAGAAAACTTATGAGTAAGGAGGCCATAACCAGGTGGATCTGGGGCTGCTGCAGGACTTCTCAGGGGAAGGCAGAGGCCATAGGTGAGCAGGCCAGATGCTAGGCTTACATAATGCTCCCTAGAAAATCCTAGCAGCCAAGACAGAAGACATAAGTGCCAAGGTTGGATTTGGCATTTATGTAATGGTTTAAGTTTTTGAAAATATTTTTCTTAAAATAACCCTGGCTTTCATGGTATAAGTATTCTTATTTCCATTTTATAGTGTTATTATCCTAATTTTTTAGAAGAAGTTGAGGCCTAGGGAGATTAAGTGACTTGCCCAAAGACAAGCCAAAAACTGGTAATGGGGACTGGAACCCAACATCTAGTATACTGTTTTCAGTATGTCACATTGAATCTCCCCATGGTCAATTTTGACCTGTCTTGTCAAGGAAGATAGGGATATAATATAGTAGAAAGGAAAATATGATGTTGAAAAAAAAGTTTATTATATACTTCATATAACAAACATTTTGTTTCTAGATTATAGTCATTTCTAACTATATACACAGAGTCATTATATGTTTATTATGAAGAAAAACTGTAAAGGAAAAGCAATTGACACATGAATTTTCTTATAATATTTGCAACATATTGTACTTGGAAGTCTGCTACCAGTTGGCCAAATGGAGGGAAGTGCATTTCATAATCTCCAGGGCCAAGATTGATTATTGCACTCAGAGTTTGCTTCAGTGATGGTAATAAAGTTACTCTGAATATTATTTTCCTGGTGCTTCTCACTACTTTTTGTACTAGTCTTCTCATGTGTCTGCAAATCTCTCATATTCTTCACTTCATTTAACCTAGTAGTCTGTTATGTTTATATGTTTGGGGTAGGTGAGCATGTGGAGACTTCCCCTTGTGGAATGGGTGCAGTGAGAGCCCTTAGGGCTTGGTCAGGCATTGAAGATGCCAAGGTCATCCACTGCCAGTTGTCCTGACTTTTGTCTTGCCACTGGTCGTTGATGATTCTGGAAGATGATTCAACCTCACTCTGATGACTTTGTGCAACTCCGCTTCACTTAAATCCAGCTCATGCAGGGGTCAAGGCGTCACACTGTGAAGTCATTGCTTCTCTTTGAAACGGAGGATAAACAACAACATTCATGTCACCTTTTATTCAGCCAGTCTCCAATGGAAAGAGTGCCTGCTTTCTAGGTATTTTGTTTTTTTGTTTTTTGACTGCCGCCAAGTGTTATCAACATTTTGGTACATAGTAAACCTTTCTTGCTGTCTTTGACATCCTTAGGGGTATATGTCTAGTAGTGTGATCTCACATAGGTTCAAATTCTTTCGCAGAACAATTGGATCAATTCACAACTAGGGAGAAAGTTGTTAAATGTTAGGGCAGCTTGTACAAAAGCTCAGAAGTAGCCCAAGAGTGTTTTACTACAAGAAGGCTGACTTGACTGGATAAAGACTGAGGAATAGTGGAAGATGAAAGCAGATAGGACAAGTATATCTGTGAAGATGTCATTCATTTCTTTGCCACCATGCCAATGATGCAGCTATCATGTAATACTGTACAATTATCCCGTTCATATCATAGCTTTCCCCTGCGTGGTTCTGATATGTTGTGACTTGGAATAAGAAGTTAGATGGGAATTTTTGGGGAGTTTTGTGGAAGTTGCAGATGACAAAAAGCAAGCAGATGATACAACCTATGACCAAATACTTAATTTTACAATAAGGTACGTATTGTAAACACTTCATAAAAGAAAAAGAAGAAAAATCAGACTTCTTTTCTGGTATGCATGGAGGGCCAAATAATTTTATGTGGATTTTCCAGATTATAGGCTGCTGCACCTCTCACCCCCATGATGTGCAAGGGATAACTTTAGTTCGATGATTGTTGCACCATACATGGTTTTCTCTCCATTCTTATCGACACTACCACTTCCATAGTCAGCAAGCATGTCAGGTACTGTTCTGGGCACCAGTACACAGCTTTATTTATTCCATGTTCCTACCAAATTAAAAAAAAAACAAAAACAAATGTTTTAAATTCAAATCTACCTCTGCTAGTTGTTTGAGATGATTTACAATCCTGGCCCACCCTGTGTTTCTCATTCAAACTCCCACTGATAGCTCGTACTTCAGTCAGACTAGCCTTTTTGATATTCTCCTGGTTGCACCTTGTATTTTGCTACCTCTTATTCATTTGCTTCCCTTTCCTGGATTATTCTTTCTTTTCCCTTGACCTCTTTTCTAGTCTAAGGTTTGTTGCTAACTATCTTTGTGATTTGGGACAAGTTACTTAACTTCAGTAGTCCCCTGTTTCTTCATCTCAGAATGAAAGGATTGGATTATATAGATTCTATTCTGTTCATAACCCTACCCATCCTTGCTCTAGATTTAAGAATAACTATCAAAAAGTTTGCATTGATGCAGACTTTAATGGTTTATATAATTGTCCTTCAGAAGTTCATGGCTAAACCAAGGGACTGAGAAGATTCCAGGAGATAAAATGAACAATTTTTATGATATATAAAATTTTTTAAATGTTTTTCATAAGTATAACTAATGTAGTTCACATTAAAGGGAATCAGGTAACTGGGGAAAAATCTATATGTAAAATTTCTCTGATAATAGTCTCATATCTAAGATATAAAAGGAATTGATTCAAATTTATAAGACTAAGAGCCATTCTTCAGTTGTTGTTTGTACTTTGTTCTTGTAAAGGACCATGATATCAGGGAGGTGACCATGACATGCAAGTGAATTGGATTTAAGTGAGGGAGGGCTGTGCAAGGTCCAGAGCCATCTGGGCCCGGTGGTGAGATATGACTGGAGATGGCCCTGGATGCAGTGGTAGACCTTGGCCTTTTTAAGCTAACATCTTCACTAGGTCTCAGTTTGACCAAGGTCATACCCAGTCAGTGATTAAGGGTAGGTAAGAAATGAGGCAGCAGATGGCCTCTTTACCTAGTCAAAAAAAAAAAAAAATCAATCTGGGAGAGGGGAAGACCCTCAAGGTTTCTAGCCAAAGCAGAAAGAATTACATTTACTTTCACTCTGAGGCAATCTGGGTCCAAACAAGGACCAATTATTGTTGGGCAATCTTTGAGAGTAAGGTTATGTATGATACTCTATATGGTCAAAAGGAAGTAAAGAAAGTTGAAAGAAAGAAAGAAAGAAATAACAAAGGATAAGCATAAGTAGTTTTCAAAGGAAGAGATTCAAGCTATCAACTGCCAAATGATAAAATTTTCCATATCACAAACAGACAGGCTAAAAGAAGCCTTCTCCAACCTGTTTTGATTCTAATGCCTTAATTATTTTCTATTTATCCTGTATGTAGATTGCTTTATTTGCCTTTGTATGTTGTTTCCTCCATTAGAGTATAAGCTCCTTGAGGGCAGGGACTGTTTTGCCTCTTTTTTGTACCCCCAGAGTTTAACATAGTGCCTGGCACATAGTTTGCTGTTGTTGTCTTTCAGTTGTGTCCGACTCTCCTGTGAGACCCCATTTGGGGTTTTCTTGGCAGAGATACTGGAGTGGTATGCAATTTCCTTCTCCAGCTCATTTTACAGATGAAGACCTTAAGCAAATAGGGTTAGGAGACTTACCCAGAGTCACACAATAAATGTCTGAGGTCAGATTTGAACTTGGGAAGATTCATCTTCCCGATTCTAAGCTTAGCACTCTATCCACTGAGCTGCCTATCGCCTTCTGGCATATAGTAGGCACTCAGTAAATGTTGATTGAAACTAAAATAACTCTTGAGGTTCCTTTTTGTGTCCCCTGGATTGACAAAGATAAGAAAAGAGGAAAGTGAATAGTGGAGGGACTGTGGGAAAGCAGGCTTACTACAGTGCTCTGTTGTTGGAACTATAAATTTGTCTAATGCCAGGTGTGGGAAACCCTCAAATGGATTTGTTCAGTGAAGTTTGGATTCAGTCAAAGGGCCACACTTGAAGACCTAGAGGGCCACATGTGGCCTCAAGGCTTCATTTCTACCCCCCCCCCCCACTGCCCAATTCTTTTTTTTTTTTTTTTAAGCAATTGGGGTTAAGTAACTTGCTCAAGGTTACAAGGCCAGTTATTTCTGGGTGTGGTGCTGAGTGTCTGAGCCCGGGATTTGATCTCCAGGTCGTCCCAACACTGGAGCCGGTGCTCTTACTTGCTGAGCCACCTGGCCGCCCCTCCCACTGCCCAATTCTAAACATTCTGGAAATCATTTTGGATTATGTCTCCAAAGTCACTAAACTCTGCATTCCCTTTTATTCAGCAGTGCCTAGTCCTATAATCCAAAGAGATAAGAGAAAGGGTTCTTATGTACAAAAATAACTTTCATCTTCTCTTTTTCTAGAAGCCTCAAACTAGAAACTAATGGGGAGCCTTCCTGTTGGGGAATGGCTAAACAAATTATTGTATATGAAAATGATAGAATATTGTGCCACAAGAAATGACAAAATTGATAGTTCAAGAAGAAACTGGGATGACTTCTAGGAACAGATGCAGAGTGAAGGGAGTAGATCTAGAGTAGTTCATGGTGACAACGGTGTGAATGAGGGGTCACAATTCCAGAGGTCTAAGGATGATGCATGCTACTCAAGATGCAGATTGAGATATACAGTTTTGCCTATAGGCAGTATTGGAATTTGTTTTGTTGATCTATGCATATTTGTTTTGAAAGTATAATTATTTATTTATTTTTCTTCATTTGGGTAGGAGGGAAGTGAAAAAGACAGAGAAATAATAAAATATAAACAATAAACTTATTCAGAATCTAGTGGATTATGTAATTATAATTCATTTAATAACACTTGATTCTATAAACCTCCCCCTTCTATAAACACCCTTCTCTCACTTAAATTCTATAAATTATATTAAAATTCTATAAAATTTTGAGATTCATTAGCTGTTTAAAAGTTGCACTAGATTGCACAAGATTTTCTTGAAGATTGATGAAGCCATGAGATATAACATGGCATAGCTGACAGAATTCTGAACTTGGGATCAGGAAGATAAGAGTTCAAATCCTGCCTCTCTATACTTAGGAACTGTATGAACTCTGGCAAATCATCTCACACATACCATACTGGTGCCTGTTGAACTTTCCTCACAGCTTTGTTGTCTCAAACAAACTTTGCTCTGCAAATTTCCCTCACTGAAGTTATTGATATGGATACTCTAGCCTTTGCTAGGTTTTCTGAAGTGATTTCAGCTGTAAAGCCAGCCTTTCTCAAGAGGTGCAAAGCATGACAGGAATTTTATAAGGGGGAGATCACTTCTGGCTCACTTGATCTCTTCATGGACTGTGTAACCTTCCAGCAAGGTTGGGTAGGTTGTTGACAAGCATCAATGGTGAATTGTGGGAGTACATTCCATGCAGAAGAAACTACAAGAATAAAGGTTCAGTGACTTGAGGACTGAATGGCTAGAGCTTTGGGCTAAGATATTAAAGAGATAAGGCCTCCAAAGTAGCTTGGGGCCAGATCTTGTAAGGAGCAGTCTTAGATATTATTTTTCATCATAAGTCTTTCAGAGTTGTCTTGTTTCATTGTATTGGAGAGAATAGCTAAGTCATTCACAGTTGATCATCATAAAATATTGCTATTACTGTATGCAGTGTTCTTTGGTTCTACTCATTTCACTTTGTATCAGTTCATGTAAGTATATCCAGATTTTTTTGAGGGCATCTAGCTCTTTATTTCTTATAGCACAATAGATTCCATCACAATCATATACCACAAATTGTTCAGCCATTCCCTGATTCATGGGCATCTCCTCAATTTTCAATTATTTGCTACCATAAATGAGCTACTATAAATATTTGGGTATAGTTTCCTCTAAATTCCTCTAAATAATGTATTAGTGTCTCAATTTTCCCACATTCCCTCCAGCATTTGTAATTTTCCTTTTCTGTCCTATTAGCTAATCCAATAATTGTAAGATAGTACCTCAGAATTGTTTTAATTTACATTTCTCCACTTCAATAGTGACTTAGAGTGTTTTTTTTTCATATGGCTATAGATAGCTTTGATTACTTTATCTGAAAATTGGCTTCATGTTTTTTGATCAGTTTTCAGTTGGGTAATGGCTTTTATTTTTATAAATTTGACTTATTTCTCTGTACCTTTGAGAGATGAGGCCTTTTATCAGAGAAACTTTGTTCAAAATTTTTTTCACACTTGTGATTGATAACTGTATTTCCCTCCATCCTGTTTCCCCACAGTTTATTCTATTCTCTCTCTCCTTTCACCCTCTCCATCCTCAAAAGTATTTTGTTTCTGTCAATTACCTCTCCAAATCCACCCTCCTTTCTTATCCCCTTCTCCTCCTGCTCTCTGAAGGGCAAGATAGATTTCTAAACCCAATTGAGTGTGTATGCGATTCCCTCTTGAGCTAATTCCAATGAAAGTAAGGTTCAGGTGTTCTCCACTACCTCCTCCATTATAAACACTTTTTCTTGCCTCTTTTACCTTTGCCATCTGTCTATATTGTGCTCCTCAGAACTTCCCTAATAATCAGAAAGTTCTTATGAGTTATAAGTATCATTTCCCCGGGTAGGAATGTAAGCAGTTTTAACCTAATTAGGTCCCTCGTGATTTCCCTTTCCTGTTTTCCTTTTTTTGCTTCTCTTGGGTCTTGTATTTGGATGTCGGATTTTCTGTTCAGCTCTGGTCTTTTCATCAGGAATTCTTGAAAGTCCTCTCTTTCATGGAGTACCCATTTTTCTTCTTCAGTTTTGCTGGGTAGGTGATTTTTTGTTGTAATCCTAGCTCCTTTGCCCTCTGGAGTATCATATTCGAAGCCTTCGATTTATTTAATTTAGAAACTGTAATCTTGTGGTATCCTGACTATGGCTTCATGATACTTGAATTGTTTCTTTCTGACTGCTTGCTGTATTTTCTTCTTGACCTGAGAACTCTGAAATTTGGCTATAATATTCCTGATAGTTTTCCTTTGGGGATCTCAGGAGGTGACTGTTGGTTTCTTTCAGTTTCGATTTTACTCTGTGGTTCTAGAGTTATCAGGGCAATTTTCCTTGATAATTTATTTAAAAATGATGTGTAGGCTCTTTTTTTTTATTATGCCTTTCAGGTCTGCAATAATTTTTAAGTTATCTCTCCTGGCTCTGTTTTCCAGTTCAGTTGTTTTTTCTTTTTTCTTTTTAAAGCAATCGGGGTTAAGTAACTTGCTCAAGGTTACATGGCCAGTTATTTCTGGGTGTGGTGCTGAGTATTGAGCCCGGATTTGACCCAGGTCATCCTGACACTGGAGCCGGTGCTCTTACTTGCTGAGCCACCTGGCCGCCCCTAAGCAATTAGGGTTAAGTAACTTGCTCAAGGTTACACGGCCAGGTGTTTCTGGGTGGGTGCTAAGTGTCTGAGCCCGGGATTCGATCTCCAGGTCATTCCAACACTGGAGCCGGTGCTCTTACTCGCTGTGCTACCTGGCCGCCCCTTCAGTTGTTTTTCTAATGAAATATTTCCTACTGTCTTTTTTTCATTCTTTTGGTTTTGTTTTATTGTTTTTTGGTGTCATATAGATTCATTAGCTTCCACTTGCTCAGTTCTGATTTTTAAGGAATTATTTTCTTCTGTGAGGTTTTGTGCCTCCTTTTCCATTTGACCATTTATTTTTTTTAAAGCAATTGGGGTTAAGTAACTTGCTCAAGGTTGCACAGCCAGTTATTTCTGGGTGTGGTGCTAAGTATCAGAGCCTGGATTCGATCCCAGGTCATCCCAGGTCATCCTGACTCTGGGGCCAGTGCTCTTACCTCACTGTGCTACCTGGCAGCCCCAGGCCAATTAATTTTTTAAGGAGTTCTTTTCTTCATTGAATTTTTGTGCATCTTTTTCCAAGTGGCCATTCTGTTTTACATGGCATTCCTTTCCCCACTGGATTTTTGTCTTTCTTACCATTTGACTTAGTCTGTTTGTTGAGGTTTAGAGTTTAGGGGTGCTCAAGACCCCAAAATACCAACATACTGGGTCCTGCTGAATGAATTAGATTCAAGTCTTCTCTCAGCCAAAAAAAAAGCAAAGTTTATTAAAGATTCTCCATAATGTGTAGATAAGGAGCCTGAATATCTGTGATGCTTGTATTGACAAGCAGGTTAGAATAATCTGACACAGAATGATTCTGCGCTAGATTGAATTCTCAGCCCCTTCATGGAGGCAAGATAGAGTTTATATACAGAAGGATTGTGGGAGGACTTAGGGGTAGTCTAGAGGAGGAGTTTGGGGAGGGTCTTGAGGAGGAGTCTAATGAGGATTTTGAGGGGACTGAAGTCAGACTCCAGTAATAAGATTAAGGGGGGGAAATAGCTGAAGGCTACTTGGAGATGACAGCAATGGAGGGCTAGTCTAGTTTAAGGGTAATGGATTTGGGTATAGATATTTTGATAGGATCAAGGGTAGGAAGTAGCTGGACAGTGGAGGGTTAGGCTAGGTTAAGAGTAAGAGAATTGGGCCTAGCTATAATTTATAGAAAGACTTATGGACTTAGGCAAATACCTCATCAAGTGGGAAGATTCATTCAGAGTTCAAGGGGTTTCCCAGAGCCTCTACCCCTATTTTTTAAGATGTTATTTTCTTTAGCACTTTTTGCCGCCTCTTTTATCAAACTGTTGCCTTTTTTTCATGATTTTCTTGCATCACTCTCATTTCTCTTCCCACTTTTCTCTCTACTTCTCTTACTTGATTTTTAAAATCCTTCTTGAGCTCTTCTGTGGCCTTAAACAAAATCATATTTTTCTTTGAGATTTTGGATGTAGGAGTTTCTTCTGAGTATGTGTTTTGATTTTCCTTGTAGTAACTTTCCATAGTCAGAATTTTTTTCCAGCCTTTTTCTTGATTTTTAACTTTGTTAAAGCAGGACTCAGTTGGGCAATGCAGCTCTTTCTCTCTTACTCTCTCTCTTCCTTTTTTCCTTTCTTTATATTCCCTTTGCCTATGAAAGGTATCATACTCTTACCTGAGGGTGCTTTGCCCAAAGGAATGTAAATTTTAACTTTTGAAACCTTTTTTTTTTCTTAAGGACCATAGGTGTTTGGTCATTGTTTGGGCTGTGATTGCTTCAGAGTGAATGCAAATAGCAGTTGTTTCTGTTTGACTAGAAACCCTGAGGATCTTTCCCTCCCAGATTGATTTTTTATTGACTAGGTAAAGGAGGTCATTCTCTGCCTCATTTCTTATATAGTCTTAATTACTGAATGGGTTTTGCCTCAGTCAGATTGAACCCTGTTAAAGATTTTAGCTTAAAAAGACCAAAGTCTCCCATTTCATCCAGGACCATCTCCAGTTGTCCCAATCTCTATCTTGCCACTTGATCCAAATGTTCTGGAGGAGAAAGTGAGGCAGGTGACTTTGCATAGCTCTCCCTCACTTAAATCCAGTTCACTTGCATGTCATGGCATCACCTTTCTGATTTCATGGTCCTCTTTGAGAAAGAAGGACAAGTAACTTTATGTAGTCAGATTTTTTTTCTTTTGATTGCTCATTTTTTCTAGCCTATTTCTTGACTGTTTGCTAAAGTGAGTCTCTGCTTCCAGGGTGGAGGGCGCACTGCCCCAAGCTTTAGGGTTTTTTGCATCTGTTTTCAGAGATACTTCTAGTGACCTGCACGTTTTCAGTTATCTCAAGGTGGTATAATAGGTTCCCAGAGTGGATGCTATCACCTCCTGTGGGACACTGAAACAATCGGGGCCAGTAGTAGCGTTGGGTGCAATTGGGGGGCATTGAATAAAAATAAGGGGACAGTAGAAACATAAGGAAAGAAGAGAAGACAGTTTTGAAAAACTGTACATGTTTAATCTGTCGTATAACAGAGTTAAAGTCATTGTGATCACATTATTTTACAAATAAACACACAAAATGCAAGGTATAAAGGATTAGAGGTCAAGTCCACAGGTCTTGGTGAGCGTATGTCTCATTGTCAGGGAATCTAGCGATGCATCAGCAGGAATATGTGTGCAATGATTTGTTTACAGTATGACACAATATTGCATCACCAAAATTTCAATTCAGGAAAAGACCCACGAATTTCAATGAATTATTGAATTTAAGATGTTCATTTAAAAAATACATTTTTTTTGAAATGATGCTGATTTAAAAAAAAAAAAACTAATTTAGAGGGTTAAAGTAGAATCCCAGGGGGGCCACTGAGTAATTTTATCTTTTTTTGGAAAAGGGGGCAGTAGATCAAATGAGTTTCAGAACCTCTTATAAGGAGAGGTACATGCTCTGGTATCTGAGTGACCATAAGCACTCTTTTTTGTCCCAGAACTGATGAAGGTCCCTGTTTCACTGCTGTGGCAATATCTGGTATGCTGGTGTTCCTTTTTCACTCTGGGAGTGCCACCCATGTCTGTGACCTGGATCCAAGTATGGGCAAAACAGAGACTTGCCTCGGTGCCAGCAAACAGAGCCCCGTAATCACCTTCTGACCAGTTGTTTGACGACCCCTCCACCTCTACTCGCCGTTAGTGTCTCTGGGCTAAGAACTCTTGAAGCAGCCATTACCACTACTGATTTAGTCCTTCCTGAGACTTGATTTTGGTTTTCTGCACTGCCATAACTGGCACTGGGATTTCCTCCACTCTCACCCCGGTGCAACAAACCCTGATGACCTTCTAAGTTGCCATGGGCTGGAAAATTCTCACCCGTCATTTTGTGGGTTTCTGCCACTCCAGAATTTATTTTAGAGTGTTATTTAAGGTCTTTAGAGGGGTTTGGGAGAGAACTCAGATGAGTCACTGCCTTTTCCTGGCCATCTTGACTCTGCCCACAAGACTTCTCCATTTAATCCCATCTATTCCCTTCTAATCACATGCCCAATATGTCCTTTCTATCCTGGCTCCCCATGGTACATGGACTTGAAAGTAACACTTGGTTCAGTCAAACAAATATGAACTTCAGAAAGGACTTAAAGGTCATTTTTATTCTGGTTGTGCCAAAGCTTTAGGATTGTTTTTAAAATCAGAAAATTTCATGGTGCTCCCATGATAAAAGTTGTACTGTTTCATTTTGGTCTTTGCTTCTCCAATGTCTAGCTTAGTGCCTGGCCATATATTAGCCATTTAATAAATGCATGTTAAATTTAATTGGTATACATTGAGACAATACACGAGCAAAATCTAGTCTGAATTCATTAATATTTTAAAATAGGTTTCTAATTTATTAGCTATCATAGTATCTTTATACATTTGAAAAATGGTAATATATGAGTGGGCAGAATTTGGTCTACAGAAGATATTTTGCTTATGGACTTAGTTCTTGATTTATGGATTTCCTTCAATACTCTATTGACCCCAGATTGGGAACCATTCATTAATCTAGTCCAGCCTGATTACTTTTATGTATAAGGAAAATCCATACCAGTGATATGCCCCAGGTCATAAATCTCATAGGTACCAAAACTGAGCCCTACTCTTAGGCTTGCTGATTTAAGTGTTAGTATTCTATTCATTGTTCTCTCTTAAGGGCTAGCCTCCAGAAGTGATGATAGTTAAATCACAACCCTTGCCTTTAAAAGGTTTCTAGTTAAGAAGATGATTTAATACAAATACATTACTAGATACATTTGGGATATATCTAATATATAACTTGATTATACATAGTTGTTTCGTGTCTTTCCTTCCTGTTATACTGTGAATTTCTTGAGAGCAGGAGCTGACTTTTGTCTTTTTTTGTATCCTCATTGCTAAGAATAGTGTCTGGAACATAGTGGGCCCTTATTGTTTGTTTCTTTGTCGACTAAACAAGGGCAAATAAGATAAATGCCACAAGAAAGATACCAAGTGCCATGGGGATGGAAATCTTTATTCTATAACAAGCATCAACAAACATTTATTAAGTACCTGCCATTGCATGTAGAGTAGTATGCTAAGTGCTCGGGACATACAAAAAAGATAAGACATAGCTTCTTAATACTTGGGGTTATGATGCAAATGGATATAGCTGGATCTCTGATCTCACTGATTTGGATAGTTTCTCCAGTTTTATCATATACCATTGGTTGGTTTTTCTTCCTTTTTTTAAATTTTTTTTTTTCATTTTTCAAATGCTTTATTAACTTCTGATTTACATCATTAATTTCCACCAGATTATGAGTTACAAATTTTCTCCCCGTTTTTCCCCTACCCACCGCCCCACAATAGCAGTCCCACAGGATATCCCCTGCTCCAATCTGCTCTCTCCCATATCTTCTCCCATACCCTCTTCGACTTGTTCTTCCTTCTTGAAGAGGACCAAAATGGCATCACTATGCTAAAGTTAAGTTACAGTATGTCCAGCTGTGGCTGATCAGATCAGTATGAGCTTGGAATGCTCTATCACAGGTGGCACAGATAGTCCCTGTGAACATTTGGGGTTGGATTCTCTAAATTTGTGCATCCTTTATTTCCTTTGATCTGTTTCAATTCTGCTTTGCTCATAGAGCACAGCACCTTCTCTGATGTGGGTACGCCGTGCTGCGCAGTCCTATGCAGTGTCTCTCCCAAGTTACATAATCAATTCCAAAGTTCTTGAGAGAGCCGTTGAGAGTGTCCTTGTATCAATTCTTCTGACCACCATGTAAACACTTGCCCTGTATGAGTTCTCCATAAAATAGTCCTTTTGGCAGGCATACGGTTTTCATTTGAACAATGTGGACAGCCCATCGGAGTTGTGCTCTCTGAAGCAGAGTTTGAACGCTTGGCAGTGTAGTTTGAGTAAGGACCTCTGTGTCTGGTACCTTATCCTGCCAGGTGATCTTCAGAATCTTCCTGAGACAATTCAAATGAAAATGACTTCAATTTCCTGGCATGGTGCTGGTAGACTGCCCAGGTTTCACAGGCGTACAACAATGAGGTCAGCACAACTGCTTTGTAGACCTTCAGTTTGGTAGTCAATCTTATACCTCTTTTCTCCCATACTTGCCTTTGGAGCCTCCCAAACAGCACTGGCAGCGAGTGCATCAACCTCGTTATCAATGTGTACTTCCTTGGAAAGTATACTACCAGGTTATGTGAATTTATCCACTGCCTTCAAAACTTCATCATATATCATTACATAAGTGCTTTAGAGGTTAAGACAGATTTCATGAAGAAAGTAATAGATTTGGACTTTAAAGAATAAGTAGGAATAAGTAGTCCAAGTGAAGGAATATATGAAATATCATGAACAAAGGTGTGTATCATCTGGGACTGGCTCTTGCCCCCTGTGATTGTGTTTATTAAATCTCTGTTTTCCCTGTTGACTGTATTCCGGTATAACCTTCCTGTGAATCAGACTCTTTCATTCTTTTTTTATAGTCTTAGGCCTTTCAAATGTGGCATTCAAAAATATTCTTAATGGATTCATTCAATAGATGCTCATAGATTGCAGGCTATTTTGGCACCTAATAATTGCTTAATCAGCTATTTAATACTTGTTTAATAAACAGGTTTATTTCCAAGCTCTGATCCATAGTAAACTTAGATAAATTTGAAAGGAATTTAGCAAAATGAGGATAGGGCAGTAAGGGCTGGGAGTGCCAAGAGTACAGAGGCCCATTCTTGAAGATAGTGGTGGGGTGTGTGTGTGTGTGTGTGTGTGTGTGTGTGTGTGTGTGTGTGTTTTAATGAATCTTGAAGACAGTGTTTTTTTTTTTTTAATGACTCTTTCAAAGTCACACTATAGCCTTCTAGGTGATTCAGTACTTGAGCCAAAACAGGCTGCCCCATTTTCTATCTTTCTCCGTTTCACCACTTTGTTTCCTTGGCTAGGATGGATCTGTATGTATGCCGCTGTCTTTTTTTCAGTCTCATCTTTGATTTTCTGCTGATGTCTGAGGGGATGATGGCGACATCTTGGCAGTCAGGATATGACCCACATAACCAGGGTTGCAGCTCTAAGTGTACTTTAACATGGTTTCTCTAGGATTCTATCATGTTTAAAAGAGGAGACTTTTCATTCTATAGTGAAGTCAGCCTTGTTTGGTAATGACCTACATGTACACGTTTTTCCTTCTCTATCCTAGTGTCTTTATACATTTTGTTGTCAATGTCAATAGAGAGAATTTCCTCAATGGAAGTTATCTATAGCACAGGTCCAGGCTCAGACATTTTTGTCTAAAACAAATACTGTACAAGACTGATTATTATTTTTTCTGTTGCTCTGCTCTAGATTGGTACTTCAGGAGGTCTGTGATTTCATCACTGCAGGCCTGCACTTTCCAGATTACAATCCCCCCCCCAATCTCTGTAAATGATCTGTGACATTTTTTGCTTCTTCTCTCCCTCCTCCCCCTCCCACTTTTTCCCCCACCAATCATTACCTTAAGGTTAGCTTTGTGCTAGCAGGCCTTGTTGCGCTTAGCAAGGGCTAGTCCTCAGATAACAGATAGAAAGGTCCTTGCCAAGAATGTATTGGAAACCTTTCTAGCTTAGTGTTACCTACCTTCCTGAGTTTGTTTTTGCCCCTGTGGTTTTTTGCCTTTGAAAACACAGGGTTTCCTCTCTGCCACAGTAACAAACTTGACTGGAGTGGAGGATTCATTTTGTAATAGAAGAAAATATGACCTACATTTCTTTTCTTAAAATTGGACAAATTCAGGTGTTTCCCCCCCTTGTGTTACTTAATAATGCAGAAATAGGAACATGTCACTGAATCTGTTTTCAGTAACTTTTTTTTATTCATTTTCTTTTAGAGTTGAAAACTGCCCATTTGGAAACTCTCTACCAATGCAGATCAGCTACTTGCCTGTAACTTAGTCATAGAAAATGTCTTGGGGGTATCCCAGTGTGGATCAGTAGCAGGATTTTTACCTGTGTCTTTCTGCAACCAGGCCAGTTCCTATTTACCTTGCTACTTTGTTTAAGGAAATTGATTTAGAGCTGTAGAGATCCCCAGAGGTACCTCTTCCAACCTTCTCATCTCAAGATGAGGAAACTGAGATTCAAGATGGGAAAAGTGACTTAGCTGAAGTCACTGGAAATTTTTCTTGGTCTCCACTGCACATGTTAGATTGATGTCTGTAGTGCAGGGAGATTTTTAACCTTTTTTTAATGTTGTGAACCCCTTTTGACAATGAGGTGAGGCCTATAAGACTGACCCCTCCTAAGAATGCTTTCAGATATATCACATAAGTAGACAGGATTACAAAGGAAACCAGTTATATTGAAGTGCAGTTATCAAAAAATTAAAACCAAAGAAACAAAACATAAAAATTCACAGATCCCAGGTTAAGAACCTGTGCAGCAGACCATATTGCTTTTGGGGTGATGTGGAGGCGGATTAGAAGTGTGCCTGTTTACCAAGTAAACAATTTTCCAACTATTTCAAAGGATTTCTTTGAAAAAGAAGGTAGTGATGATAGGGATTTTTAATGTATCTATACAAATGTATTTATCTTGAGGCACTGCCCCAATAATGTGTCTTGGATTGGGATTCTGGGTCAGAAAAATCACATTTTGATGCCTACTATTACGTTTTTCTTTAGGGAAAGTTGATTGTATAAACACTATATTTTAAATAGCCACTACTTGCTAATGAAGCACAATACATCTTTATTTTACAGGTTGAAGCATGATTAGAGCTCAGAATGTGGAGAGGACTACTGTTCTGAAGAAATTAATATGCTGCAAATGGTAGAAGAAGATCTAACCCAGACACACTTTCACTGGCCTATGCTGTCCTGTACTTAAAACAGGGATTAGTAATGAAGCCGCCATTATGTCCTCAGTCAGTGAAGTGAGTGCTGACCTCAAAGAGTTGTTAACAAACATTAACTTGGAGCAGTATCTTTTACGTTTCCAGGAATCTGGCTTCCATACTGTGAAGGACTGTGCAGAGATAAATGACAGCATACTACAGAAAATTGGAGTCTTGCCTACGGGCCATCGAAGAAGGATCCTCAAACAGTTAGAGATGATCCTTTCAAAACTGCAGGACCCTGTTGTGTATGCAAATGTTCAGAAAAGAAAGAAGGACCCAGTGATATTAAAGGATGAACAAGCTTTGTCTTCTGGTCAAGATACCTGGATAAAACTTTCTGATTTGTGTGGGAATCAGAGTGTTGGCCCAGAGTCAGTGGAAGCTTCAACAACAATTCCTGGTAGAAATGATATCTGTAATGAAAATAGGCGGTCTACAGAATCAGTTGATACATCTTCTCTTACTAAACAGAGTGATTCTCCTCTTCTAGACACTATGTCCCCACGGAATTTGGATTGTTGTCAAAATGTTACCCTTGACATTGGAAATACAGAGAATACAGCTTTGGTTACAAAAAAGAATGTGGATTGCTCAGAAGAAAAAGAACAAATAGGAAAAGCTGGTTGGAACTTAGACAGTCCTGCAATGTTACATAATGAGGACAGAGGTCCTCTTTCCTCCCTTGATTATTCTATTTCCAAAACGAGTTTTGAAAACGAGCCTGGGATTTTATCAGCTAGACCAGCTCCATCTCAGTTCTTTGAATTTAAAGGAGAAATGATTGTAAATGAATTGTATATATCGTCAACACAAAATCTAGCCCCTATGAGGAGTCGAAGTAAATTGGTTTCCAGACCATCACGATCTTTCATGCTAAGACACCGGCCTGTGCCGGAAATCCCTGTGTCATCCAAAGGAGCTGTTTCAGGGAGGTAAGGACTTTGATGATAGACTAGAGCTAAGCTTGGGGTATTTATTATTAATTGTTCTGGATAATCATATTTGTGCAGTAGAGAGGCAACATGATGTAGAAAGAAATCTAGAGTGACTATACAATTGGCAAATGACATCATTTTTTGAGCCTCAGTATTTTTATCTATAAAATGGGGCATGATTCTATATGTGCTGACCACCTTAGAGTTTTATTGTGAAAGTAGGACTAGGGACTGCTATAGGGAGTTCCCAAGATGTGGAAACTCCCTCTACTAATGCAGGTCAGAAACTCCTCTGCTACTTATAATAGTAGAAAGTTGCTTAGAATATTGAAAATTTAATTGACTTGCTGGGAGGTCATACACAACCAGTATATGTAATAGATGGAACTTGAATCCAGATCATTCTCTGAGGCTGGTTCTCTGTCTTTTACATTATATGGCCTCTTGTGTTGTGAATCCTTTGCCAACTTTAGAGTATTATAGAAATGAGTTGTTATAGTAATAACATTTAATAAGAATAATTTTGTTGTATATGAATTGACCCTGAATGATCTGTGAAGTCCTGTATGTTACTACAAGGTCTATGTAATATATCCTGAAGGGCTAGAATCTGTCATGTTTACCCATTATACCTAGCCAGTTTTCAGGCATCCATAGTGACTGGGGCAAATCCATAATTTGGTATTTGGAAAAAGAAAAAAAAGGAAAGCAAAGCACTTGAGAAGTCGGGATTGAAGCAGCTGTTTTAGGATTGGATAGTTTTTCAGGAATTTCAAAATCACTAATTGCACATTTCTGCTTTGATGTTATTTTTTACTTTCAAAACATTTTTTTTCTGTTAAAATTAATATAAACTGACTTCTTAAGCAAAAACAAAATGGGTATATAGTCTCTAGAAATTGAATATTTTTGGTATGCAGAGGGGAAGGTTCATGATAGTACCCTGAAAAGGACTATGTAAGGGAGCTGATTTTATGGTACTATATGAAATATGTAGTCTGACCAGAAAAGTCTTAAGGGATATTAAATGCCTTTGACTCCTTGATAGCAAAGAGGCCAGTTTTGTATAAGATATATTGTATTTCACTTGTTATTGTATTTTACAAACTTTACTGAAATTTTAAAAATGTTATCTTAGTTGCAAGTTGTGCGTCATACATTAAAAAAAAAAAGTCATGGTATTTTTGTGATTTGGAACTTTAGGGAAAAAAGAGAATTGAAATGGAAATACAATCATGGTGTATGAGCTACCTTACAGCAATACATCTAAGTAAATTCTGAGCCAGATCACCTGAGTCTCCTTGGCTGCTTTGATGCAGTGGTAAATAGGGGCTATGTAATCATATGTATGTGTAAATATACACACATGTATATTTTGATGAATATATATCAATGTAATTGGTTTCTTTTGTAACCTTATATATTTTATTTGAAGAATTTAGCATTTTTATATATTAACATAATTATCTGCCAACTAGATCTTAGGATTCAGCATTTGAAAGCTATAACCAAATCACATTTCTAAAATTGCAGTCAGTGATTTAGATGTATTTTATTTATGGATCTGTATTTTCTGGAAATCGAAAATATGAATGTGTGAGATTGCTTTTTAAGTTGGTTTCAAAGTCTTATTTGCCAGAACTCTGGGATTATAATTCAGATATTAGGCCTCTCCCCTTGGCGCTTGTGCTAGTGATTTGTCTTATGACCTTGGGAAAGTTACTAAATCCTCTATGGTCTCAGCACCTATAAAACAAAAAGGTTGGATTAATGATCTCTATGGTACTTTATGTTCCTAATATTCTGTGATTCAGTGATTCCTATGTTAAATGAAAATGTAATGCCTGAAGTGTAATGTCTGATGTAGCCTCTAAGAATATGTAGGCATGAAGCAACTACAGGCAATGAAAATGAGCATAATTTTTCAGGCATTTAGTGAACCACAAATTATTAAAGGTACAAAGTAATTATCCTTCCCTTTTTAAAAAGAAAATGCTTTTTTGTGAGTGTGTCTTTTATTATTCATGAAACAAAAGAAGTTTTTGCAAGCTGGTATCACACAAAAAGCTATACTGTAACTTAACTGCAGTAAAGTTAGAGTATGAATCATTGAAATGGAAATAGATATTTTATAATGCTTTATTTTTCCTTTCAGTTAAAATAATAGGAGTAGAAAATCTTCTACAGTCATAGAATTGTAGAGCTAGATGGGGAACTAACTCCTTATCTAGTCTGTCTATTTTGAGGAATATTGAGAAATATATTGAGAAATATTATTTTGAGAAATGAGAAAACTGAGACCCAGAGAGATGAAGTGTGACTTTCTAATGTTACAACTAATTAAGGACTGATGTGAAATAGAAATAAAATCTTCTGATTTCTTATCAGTAAATTTCATGTTTCAGCCACAGTAAATTATCCTGAAGTCCTAGAATCTCTTATTTACCCATTATACCTCGTTGGTGATTTCTTTCCCTACAGCTGTAATGGTAATGGGAATTTGAAGATCTTCCCTGCTTTGAAAATAAACTCTACCCCCTAAAAGCCTGAATATAATCACATGGAACATGTGGTGGGAGGAATTTGCTGAAGGGTGGAGTAGAGCCCACAGGAAGCTGGGAGTTAGAACTAGACTAGATGGGTGGGAGGAGAGCATGCTTCCCAGGGAGACAGGCTTGTGAGTAAATATTGGTTTTATGCTGGTTGGTGGGAAGGCTGAATGACTCTGCGCTGTTGTAGCTTATAAACTTCTTTGAGACTATGGTGGAATTGGCTTACTGTTTTTGGGATTTGGTTTTCTGGTGTCTGAATAAATGTTTTGCTTCTGTCTTCTATATGGAGAGTTTGTTATATTTTGCAGTTGAGCACCATGCGGGTATATTTATAGTGATCGTGGGCGCTGTGAATATGGCAATGGTGCCACAACAGTTTTCAGTCATCCATAGTCACTGTGGCAAATCTACAATTTGATATTTGGAAAAAGAAAAAAAAAGAAAATCAGGGTACTTCAGAAGTCAGGATTGAAGAGCTATTTTAGGATTGAATAGTTTTTCTAAGTTTGTTTTTTTTTAAGTGTGACATATAGCTGCAAAGGAAAGATTGGATTAAGTAGCTACCATTCAGTTACCTTAAATTGGAGGAGACATTTGCTAAAATAAAAGTTTAGATCAATTTGATAAGACTGAGATTGTAACCTAAAGGATGCAGATTAATGTGAAATTATCACTTTTGGTTTTTGAAATAATAGTTCAGAAGTCAAGTTTAATTTGTAATCAATGCAGTCATTTATAGACTTCTAGGGCAGTATTATTCTCCAGGAAGAATTGCTATTTTAACAATGTCTGTCTTTGTGTACTGTTTGAAAGAGCTTTTTTTTTTTAAACTATACTCAAAGTTCTTCATTGAAACAGTTGTGCATATGCAAATATGTTTTTTTTATGAGAATCATATTTCTAGAACTGTCAGGGTCCTCAGAGACCATTTATCTCAGCTCTCATTTTGCAGGTGAAGAAAGTCCAGTCCAGCATAGTTGAATAACTTGTCCAAGGTCACAGCGGCAGTAATCTTAAGAGTTTGAACCCAGATTCTCTCTGAGGCCATAGCCAGAGGTCATTCCACTGTATCATGTTTTATAACTAAAGCAATTGTCAGAAATTTGGTAATTTTTCTTTTCTTTTGTTTGTTTACACTCAGGAAGTGCTTGTCTGTAACTTCCCGGAACATGATGCTGAGACTTTATATTGCCTATGAATTATGGAGTTCAAATTCTTGATCTACTACTCATTGCTTTTGTTCTTGGTCAGATGGCTTTGGGGTGCCAGCTAAATTCACATGTATATATAGCTATATGCTTGGGGCAGTAATGTTGAGAAATCATGTTGAAGTCTTTGAGGCTCACTCTGCCTAAGGATTACAGCTTGTGATTTTTCTCTTGAAATTGGATTTTGAAATACATCCATGATGAGAGAAGAGCCCGCATTTACTGACAGATGTGCTGTCATGCTTTGTGGTATGTGTAATTTATTTTCTGTAGTGTGACAATTGTGACTCGAGATAATAGGTCAACATAGATCACTGGTGGAAAAATCTTGGGGGGGTGGTTTTCAAAGTATTTAGGCATCAGTGACTAAAAATATTTTGATAAGTATTATTATTTGAATTCATCCTGGTAAGCAATTTTATTGATTGGTCCTCAATTTTTTCAAGTGGTTGTAATTAAACTATTTTCATTTCTTGACCTAAACTAAAGAAACAATTTTTTTTTTATTTTATTCAGCAGACACATTATTAAGCCCCTACTGTGTACTTGGCACTATGATAGGAACCAGGGATTACAAAATAAAAAGTAAGGTAGTCCCAACCCTAAAGGAATTTTTATCCTGCTACCTTTGTAGGAACTTGCTAAAGTCCTATGAATGAAATTGCAGTTGGTAAGGTTGGAATATGCTCATTAATTTAATTGTTCAGTTATTTTTCAGCTATGTCCAAGTCTTCGTGACCCTATTATGGGTTTTCTTGGCAGAGATACTGGAGTGGCTTGCCATTCCTTCTCCAGCTCATTTTACAGATGAGAAAATGAGGCAGACAGGATTGTGACTTTCCCAGGGTCACATAACTAGTAAGTGTTTGAGGCCAAATTTAAACTCAGGAAGATAGATCTTCCTTGCTGTAGGCCTGGTGCTCTATCCGTTGTGCCACACAGCTGACTTATTCATTAATTTAGGACTAATGCTAAATATATTTTCTTACATTTAATTTTTCTAGAAATTACTAATTTGTGTAAGG
The DNA here is from genome assembly GCF_028583685.1 of Petaurus breviceps papuanus. Taxonomy (NCBI): domain Eukaryota; kingdom Metazoa; phylum Chordata; class Mammalia; order Diprotodontia; family Petauridae; genus Petaurus; species Petaurus breviceps. The sequence continues at coordinate 4,140,324 of NW_027185698.1, forward strand.
CATGAAGAACATATTGTATTTTTTTTCCTTGTGAATGTAGATCACCATTTATTGTAGTTCAAGAGTCAAGAATTGAACAGAGGACACTGTCAGTGAAGAAAAAAAGAAATAGGAAGAGAAAAACAAAATATTTTAAACAGGCTTAATTTCTTTCAAACACTTCATGGTTTCAAAATCCTTTTTTTCCCCCAAAGGAAATTCAAGAATTCAAGTATTGTATACAGGGGCAGTAATACAAAATCTTTTGTTGTATGTTTTGCTGTTTAGAAAAACACCCTTTTAACATTTCCCACAGTCTTTCTGCTTTAGTAAGGCCAAATCATGGACAGAAACAAGTTTTCAACAAAAAAATGACCCCTGCTCCCAAACTTGCAAACCTTCTTGGAAGTAAATAAGAAAGGTTTAGAACTGTCCCTCAGCATAGTACATCACCATTTTAAAACAAAATAAAACAAACAAACAAAAAACCCCAACAACATTGTCATTTAAGTCCTGATGTACTCAAACACCTCCTTTCTGATGCTGTTTTCTTAGATTCCTATTTCAGGGCTTGTTAAAAGGACCAGAGCAACAAGATTCTCTTCATTTAGTTTATAACAAAAAAAAATTTTTTAAAGGGACATTTCAAAAGAAAAAAAAAATTCAAATCCTGAAAATATTTTGCCCTTTTAAAAATCGCATGACCCTAACACCAGTTCAATAACAAAATAAAACAAACCCAAATATGTAAAAGCACAGTTATTTCATAGAATATATGTGTTTAGAGGACCAGGGGAAAAAGGAGTTTATTTTCTCATTTTTTTTTTTTGCCAATAAGCAAAATAATTGGGTGATGTACATGTAGTAAGTGCCTAGTACTATAATTAGTAGAAATCAGAGATTTATAGAATGTTAGGGCTGGGAGGGATTAGAGATTATCTCATCCAAATCCCCCATCTTCCCAGGTGAGGTAACTGAGGCCTAGGGAAGTTATGTGATCTGTGGATGTTACTTAGTGGCACAGTAGAGATGTCAACTAAATAAAATCTTAAGCCCCAATGCAATACAATTCCCTTTTCATTTCAAAATGTTTCAGTTTATGGGGCGGCCAGGTAGCACAGCAAGTAAGAGCACCGGCTCCAGTGTTGGGACGACCTGGAGATCGAATCCGGGCTCAGACACTCAGCACCACACCCAGAAATAACTGGCCGTGTAACCTTGAGCAAGTTACTTAACCCCGATTGCTTAAGTAACTTGCTCAAGGTGACAGGGCCAGTTATTTTTGGATGTGGTGCTGAGTATCTGAGCCCGGATTCAATCCAGGTCATCCCGACACTGGAGCTGGTGCTCTTACTCGCTGAGCCACCTGGCCGCCCCTAAGCAATTGGGGTTAAGTAACTTGCTCAAGGTTACACGGCCAGGTGTTTCTGGGTGGGTGCTAAGTGTCTGAGCCCGGGATTCGATCCAGGTCATCCCAACACTGGAACCGGTGCTCTTACTCGCTGTGCTACCTGGTCGCCCCTATCTGCCTTTCTTTTTAAAAAAATATCACTGAAAGGTTGATGGTAACACTGTTAGTATTGAGTCAGGGATAGGCCATCTCTGTGCTCTGGGGGTTTGTGAATCTTAACTCTAGTCTAATAAACCTGGAGGGGGAGATGGTGGAGCCTGTCAGTGTCATTTTCACCATGATGTTTTATGCCCTCTGAAATTCCCCACTCCCCCAGTCTTTCAGTCCTCTTTGTCCCCCAGGAATTCATTCAGTACTATCCTTAATTTCATTGAACCTATCAGAAGCCAAAAGGGGCCCTAGAGGCAAATTTAGAACTATAAAGTGGGCCAGGAGTAGAGTGTTAATTGGTGGGTATTAAATAGTTACAGGGCTTATCAGAATAGGTATTTTTGTGGAAGGGAAAGAATACTGGATTTGGATTCAGGGGACCTGATTTGGAATCCTGCCACTAGCTGTCTAACCTTGGGAAAGTACTTTAATCTTTCTTTGCATATCCTTTTGAGTGCTTTACCTCAGTTTTAGTATCTGTAAGATGAGGGTAATGTGCTTTCTGCTGTAGAGGGCTGTTTGTGAGGGTTAGGTGAGATAAAGCTTTCTATAAAACTGCAAAATGTTATTAAATTTTGGCCATCATCATTATCTTTATCGATCCCTTTATGGTCTTAGAGAATTCAAGGGGGAGAGGAGCAGTACCTTCTGAGAACTACATCCGCCATATAAATGTTTCTAGGTCTTTTGGTTAAGAGCATAGTTTTTTTTTTTCTCATGGATCTAGTCTTTGGGTAAATAATTAACTTCCGGTCAGAATCAGTTTCTTTATTTTATAACACAACAGGGATAGACTAGCTGATCACAGGTCCTTCAACTAGTTTAACTCTCTATGATTCTATAAGTAACAAAGATCTCAAAACTGAAGAGTCTTTTGGTTTTCTAATCCACAAATCTTAAACATTTGAAAAAAATTAGCACTGGGGGTAAAATGCACCACAAGTAAATGCTGCTATTGTTGGTAACATTTTTTTAGACCAGTACTGTGATTTCATTGGCATATGGAACTCCTAGGGGGAAACTTCCTGGGCAGTCAGATCCACAGATGATGTATAATTTATGGGTTAAGAGAGTTGCCTGCAGCACTAAGAAGTTACATGACTTGGACAGGGTTATACAGCCAATATATGACAGGAAGGATTTGCAATCAGATAACCCAGAGTCTGAGGTTGACTTTCTATTCCTGAATCCCAGAGTGCTGTTTAGCAGTTTGAAATTATTTTGAATTATAATTTGAAATATATGTTTACATGTTTGAATTTTAAGGCAGTTTTGAAGAGTGTATATATTTAGGTTAACATGGACCCTGACAATCTACTAATGAGCTGAGGTACATTCATTTATGTAAGTGTGTCAAGAACACAGGAACACATAGAAACTTTATAGTCACTTGCTTTGCCCTGTGGTAAATTCAGAATATCTAGGGTAATCTGAAGACCTAAGTGTGGAAGTGGTTTTCCCACAGGTGAGAGTTAAGTGGGACTGCAGTAGTCGGTCTGCCAATATTAAGCAACTTTAAACCAAGCGTTGTACAAAAGAAATATTGTCCCTTCCCTTGAGGAGCACATAACTTGGAGGAGAAAATGCCCCTACCCCCTCTACACATATCCAGCAATCGAATAGTTCTTCCTGGTAAACATATCATGAAGTAAAAACCAAGAATTGCAGTGTGTGACTGCTTTGGGGACATGGAATAGGAAGTAAGGGAGTAAATAGCCTGGAAGACCACTAGAGAGGAACAAAATCTGAGCTGAATATTCAGAGAGAAAGGATAGTGTGTGGAAACTGCAGCCGTTCATAGAAGAGAGACAGTGGCTTAGAGAGAGCCACATAGGTTTGCTTGATTTCTAGTATGGCCTGGCTGGTAAGCAATGCATCAAGATGATAGGATCATAGATTAGAGCTGGAAAGCATTGTAGAGGCCATCATGTCCAAACCCCTCATTTTCAGATGAGGAAACTGAACCTCCAAGAGGCTGAGTGACCTGCTCCAGGTTCCACCGCTATTAAGAGTTTGAGCCAGCATTGGAACACCAGCATTCTATCCATTAGGCCACCTTGGTGCCATTAGAGAAGGGCTCTAGTAATTGCTGAAAGGGTCTAAAGGTTTAAATTTGATGTGCATGACATCTTGTTGCCACTCTGCTGGGTTCTGAGATGGAAATAATAGGGATTAAACATTTGAAGATTTTTTTTTCTCTCTTAATGTATAGGATAGATGGGAACAGGCCAGTGTAAATGATAGTGCTGGTTATAGTTCAATAAGAGGTAGATAAATATGTGGCTGGTGTGATTACAAAGAAGCCAGCTGTAAGAAATCTGAGAGGCCTTAGACCTTAAAGAGCACTGAAGAGAGGCATTGGAGACTACTTGAAGAGTTTAGGAGAACATATATTGTTAAATGCTGATCAAAGGTAATTCACAATCATTGGAAAGCTCACTGATTTATCACATTTTCTTATGAGACAAAGCTGGAAGATATAGTGTTATACAAGATGATAGGGTCAGAATCTTAAAAGATCTGGACAATCCAGAGCACTGACTTGATCTAACAGGATGAAGTTAAACAGGGATAAATAAAAAGTCTTATAAGTTGGGTGAAATCATATGTGTAAGATGGGGGAACCAATTTGGGCAGTAATTTGCCCAAAAAAAAGTTTGGTGGGTTTAAGTACTATTCAGGCTTGATACTAATATAGGCTGCTTTAAAAGAGGTATAATTTTCAGCAGTAAGTAGGTGACAGTCCCCAGTTTATCAAATGTCCTTCCTATACTGTGGTGCCCCAAACTGAACCACGTTCTACATATGGTCTGCTCTGGTCAGAGTAGCCAAAGGAAGGCTGCCAGCATAGTGACCAGCTTTGAGTCCATATCTGTATGCTGTATGAGAATTAATTGAAAGAACTATGGATATTGAAAGGACAGTACACATGGGCAACGTGGATTAGATTTACTCAAATTCCAAAGATCAGAATTAGGAATAAGATGTGGGAGTTGTGAAGAGGCAGATTTATTCTGGCTATAGGAAAAAAAAGTTCTCACTAATTTGAATCATATCAAAGTAGATGGTTGTCTCATCAGGTATTGGACTCAGCCTGCATGAAGTTCCTGGGTAGAGAGATGGGTGGTTATTTTGTAGTTGAGATCCTTTATTTTCAGTTTTATGTTTGACTAGATGATTGGGAAAGCCCTTTTTAACTGTAAAATTATGTGATTCCATAGTTAACACTAACTGGGAGGGAGGCAAAGTCAATTGGTGAGATGATTGCATCAGTGAACATTTTTCTAGGGATATAGTTTGGAATAACTTGTGTGCTAATAATAAGTAGCCCTTTGAGCCCTTCCCTTGATTTCAGAGGAAATAGATGAAAGTGACAGTGCAATTAGCATATCAGTTTATATTAAATGTAAAGGAGCAAGGACACAATAGACCATGGAACTGAGTAGGAATTCCAAGACTTAAAACTGGGTTATGTAGTTCTGAATTTAGGAGATGCTTGATGTTGGGTAATTCATTTAAATTATATGAACATCATTTTCTTCATCTATAAAATGAAGATAATAATGTCCCTCTTATCTGAGAGTATTGTAAGGATCCCACTGAGTTAATGCATGTGTAATTCATAAATTCTAGGGCTGTATTCAAATTCCAAGCATTTAATGACATTTGTATATTGCTAATGTGCCTATTACACAGTTTATCCTAAAGGATTTTCCAGCATCTATTGAAATACTTTTTAAAAATTTGTTTTTCTATAAATGGTCTAATAAGTACCAGTTAGTTTCATTATTAGAATTGGAGGTTTTATTATATGGTATGGGTTGTTTAGAAAAAAATAAAGCTGATTTACTGGTACTGAAAATAATTCTTATAATTGAAAGGTGTTCCAGACTTGCTGTGTGAATTTGGAGAAGTAATTTAATCTCATTGTGTTTTGGTTTCCTCATCTTTAAAAGATAGGGTTTTGGTTTTAAATGATTTCTAAGATCTCCTGCAACTCTGCAAAAGATGTTAGACGTGTTGTGACACTAAGGAAACAAAACTCCAGAAAAGTTGTGCTGCTAATTTTAAATATTACCTTTGCTACTGTAATTGTTATTGCCAAGTGAGTCTAAAACTAATTATTGACCGTCTTGTGAAATTAATTTGTAACTGACTCTCTCCTTTGTTTGAAGCTATGCCCGAGACAGGAGAATTGGTGGTAACTCCAATGGAAAGACATTCACCATGCAAAGTGAGTTGACTCTTTTAAACCAGCAGTCACTGATTGTTTTAACTGCATATTGAATCAAAATTGTCAGACTACCTATTTCATAAGCAAGGGGAAAAGGAAATGACATAACTAATTGTCTGTTTATACTACATGCTTGGGCACTTTTAAAGTGAGTGAATGAAATATACAACAAAGCCTGCTTGGAAACCTTGAGCATTAAATACATGTTTATATAGAAAACTTGGGTCATTCTCCAGGCACAAATGAAAGCATTTAGTTGGATTAGCTGGAGCTGGCAGTCTGTTTGTGCATGATAAACAGGAAATACTTGAGAGGGATGTCCCAGCTAATTGTTCTTTGACCAAAAACCTTTCTTCCTTTATGCTGCAAGTTCAGATGCTTTTTTCTCAATAAAAGGTGGCAAATACCTCAAGATCAAATGCCTCTCTGAGAGGTGACAGGAGGGGCAAAGTTGCCAGCAGAAAGCAAAAGAGATGTGGCTATAGCATTTTTTCTGATTGCTCTTCTCTAGGAAACTTGAGTATTTTATATATCGGCAGTTTAGACCTAGAAAAGCACTGGATATCTGAATAATCAGATATGTCATAATGTGCTTTGTCAGTGAACATTTCACAGTTCTGCATTGGCAAATCTTCCACTCAAGTCCTATTCCATTGCCTTACTATTATATGGGCCTAACCTCATTGTCAGTGAAGTGCAAATTCTGGCATATTCTTAGCAGGTAGAAAGACTTTGAGTAGAGTATGCCTGATGTATTGTGTCATTTTAGGACCAACTTAATTTGGAGGGGCTCGTCAGCCGGTTGGCCATTGCAGTGAAGCATTGCAGGAGGACATTAGTAATAATGGGACCTTCTCTATTTCTATTTTCTAGGGCTTTACACAGAGTTAGTGGCCAAGGCCATTGAATGAAGGGGAGGGAACAATACTGAACTAAATGGGGTAGTGGGAGTGGGGTTAGGAGTGTTGGGCACAGAACACTACTGTTAACTTGAAGAATTCTGAGATGAGTCAATTCTAACTTCCTGACCCAGCTAAAGCAGTGACTTTTATTAAGAAATTATGCCCCTGGTGATGCTGTTTGGCTAGAAATCAAAATACCCAATATGGGCAAATCAAGAAAACATTCCTCATTGATTTACTCTTCTTCGTGTTAAATATAGTTATAGTAAATGCCCAGATTGCTAGGAAATGAGGTGTTGTTAATTTTCAAAGGGGTGACTCAGAATTGTCATTATGAACATAAGTTATTAATATATACTTTTGGGAAGAAAGTAGAGATCATTCACCCATTTTCTAGTTGTTTCGATTCAAATCATGTAAGTTTTAATTTTATTTCCTTGAAGGTGAACCTTCCTATAGATGTTGATGGTAGTATCCTAGTTTTACAAATTGAGGAAATGAGGAAGAGAGAAATTTATTTAACTGGTTTACAGATTCCCATGTTTCCTTGAGCATAATTTTAAAAGGATCACATACATAATTAAATCTAAACCAACCATAATAAATGGGAAAGTCTGTTTTGGTTAATTAGAGGCTTAGTTAATGTGGAAGGAATACCAAATGAATACAGTATTTGGAAGAATAGTTTTTTTTTGTAAGTTTGTAGGTTACATCAAACAATTATTTAGATAAGTGACCATTAATATAATTTTGGCCTATCTGTTTTAAAATTTTATAGTTTGATTATGAAAGTAATGCTTTCTTATGGCCCTAACTTTTTTTTTTTAATCCTAAAGTTTTGAAGAAACTAATTTTCTTCTGCTTCCCAAAGGTTGGTCTGGAATATTTGCAATGCCACCTTACTTGAGAAAAATAAAGTTACCCGCTGTGCAAAATCTTGGTATATTTATTAGAGCTCAAAAGATCAAACTCCAAATATTTACTGAGTTCCTACTATTTTCTTTTTCTAATTAAATTTTATTTTTCCAGTGAACAAAAATCAGGGTGTTTTTTTCCTTTTTACCCCACTCTTACCATTGGGGAAGAAAAAATACATTTGAATAAATATAAATAGTTGAGCAAAACAAATTCCCATATGTCACATTCTGCAGCCTGAGTCCAGTTGTAAAGCCAAGCACAAGCAGCTTTCCAGAGGATGGCTGCTGTGAACAACTTTTCAAGGTTCTGATTACATAGTATAGTGAACACTCTATTCAATAATAAATCAAAGCAAAACATTCACAGAAATCAAGGTATACAGCATTCACAATATTACAGTTTATCACAGAAAATCAAAATACAACATTCACAACTTATCACTAATAAGGCCACATAGTTTTCACCACAGTGATCTCGTAGTTTTCAACAAAGAACAACAATCAGTCATTCAATAAACTCAGTCATTGAATTATCCTTAAGGAGGTTTGCCTCCTTAAAGGACACAAAGTACAGTAGTCAAAGTTCTCCTCTCATGGGGCACACTAAGTTACAAATCAGTCACTTATTCAGTCATTAATCACTATTCAATCAGAAAATACACAAGCCCTCCATCCACCCCTAGGTCAGTAGTAAATTACAATTTCTCAGTCAGTACACAGTATCCAAGTAAAGTCTTCTTTCAGCTTGACTCAGGGTGGTCTCTCAGATTCCCGGATCCCCTTCCATGGTTCCAGATCCTACCTGGATCCATCAAACTGTCACCTGGGTTCAAAGGCAAATAGCTCCCAGGTCCTTGTCCAGCTCTCTGAGTACTTCCTGTGCCACGCTGAAGCTCACAGTGTCCAGTCCACCTTAAATCCTTCACAGTCTCTGTTCCTGGGGGGTGAAGGCTTAAGAAAGCCACAAACAGGTTCATGCAAAGTACCAGCATCACAGTCATGCTTCCTCAGTCTTTGGAAGCTCCAGATGGCTCTTGGATGTCTTCAGCAGCTCCCCAAACCTCTGGCTGGCCCTCAGACTCAGCAGCATCTCAGCAGAAGCTCCAGCTTGTTTGAAGAATCAAAATCATTTCACCCAGGTTCCCAAAATCAAAATCATTCTCTCCAGCCTGGGGGGCCTTTCCTCTTCAGCCTCCTCACTGGCAGCAGCTTCTGCCTCCATGAAGGTCTGTCTGACTGTAGCAGCAAGCACCCCAAGCATCCTCAGGGTTTGCAGCTACCACAGGTTCTTGGATCTGCTTTGTTAAAGGAAAGCAACTCAAAATGGGTTAACAAGCTTACTTTAATCAGTCAGACCATATATCGTTTACCTTGTTCAGGGCAAAAAGGTCAGCACCCCGAACTTCAAAGTATACAGGCAGAATTATCAAGACATTAACAGATCAAGCAGACATCTTTCCAAACTGTCCAACCATTACATCCATACCCAGTCAACATCTGGGTTTCCACGTCTGGGTTTTTCAAAGCCGGGGGACTCTCAACAACGGCTTCCCAGAATTCAGATCAAATCACAGAACACTTCTCAAAGTGAGTCCCAAAACAAAGCTACACATCAGGGCTTATATAGCCTTCTCCTGGCTCAGAGAATGTAACAACCTTATTGACTCACTGGCCAATCAAGAAGTATCTACTGAAAAACAAGCCTCCCTCCCCAGGCTTCAGGTGCATTTTAGCCTAGGGGCAGGGAAGATCTTCCAAATTTTCATTCCCATTACACTGACCCAGCAAGGGCTTCTCCATATACACACAAGGCATTAGCTCCTTCCTGTTTCAGCCAACCCCTTCCTGTTACATCAGCAACAGGGGTTCATACCTTCTGTTTCTTTAACAGAGACTTAATTAATTACTAAGTGCTAAGTACCTCTCAGTTTAGCAATACAAAAAGAACTTCAGATTTCATTACTATTATACCAGTTCCTACTATTTTAAAGGCATGATGCCAGCTCTGTGAGAGTTGCTTAAGGCAGTCTTTATCCACAAGTAGTGTAGAATCTAATGAATAAATAATGGCCAAAGTTTATATAACACTTTCTATGTGTCAGGTATTTTTGCTAAGTGCACTGAAATTATTCTCATTTGATCCTCACAACAACCCTGGGAGGTAGGTGCTATTGTTATCCCCATTTTACAGATGAGGAAACTTAGGCAAATGGGGTTAAATGACTTGCCCAGGGTCACACAGCTAGTAAATGTCTGACATAAAATTTCAACTCAGGTCTTTGTGACTTCCAGGTCTGGTACTCTATCCTCCATGCCACTTCACTGCCCAGTTGAGGAATTAAGACAGAAACACATTAAAATATCACATAACACTAGATGAGTGAAATCGGAGTTGAAGAAAATAGTACCAGAGCTGTTACAAAGTAGTACCTGATTGGTTGTCAAAGCAGTGGTATACATAATAATATAGGGTTTCAGAGAAAGCAAAGATGAAGGGAGTCAAGCTTATTAAGGAAGACTTATCAGGAAGAGGATTTTGAACGATGGCTTGAATTTCCAATAGCGAAGGAATGGTGCCTAGGGAAGTATTTTGTGGCAAAAATGATGGAACAAATGGGCAGAAAGTAAAGAAGGTATGCTTGGATGGAATGACCAGAAAAGGTTTGGGAGTGTAATATGGTTCCAACAACCTTTTATAATAATTCACTAATTTGCAGATCTGTAATTTTATTGATATGGCTTCAGCATGAACAAAGATCATATATCAATACAACTTGTTAAGTGGTCCTTGTGCATTGCTGTGACAAAAGCTCACCATCTTGTGAGCATCTAGAAGATGAGATTCTCCCACCATGAGAGAGCCTGGCTGGTTTTTGAAAGATACAAATGCATTTTTTTTGTAGCTGCAACTTCCATCTCACATGGCAAAGCCTTGGAGACCAACAAGCCTTTTCATACCATGATGAAGAATTGGAGGAGTACATTTGTAAAATAATTTTTAACATAAATAAATGTTAGTGCTGCTTTAACTTAATGTAATAATTTAATTTAATAATTTAATTAATAATTTTTAAAGGTAATTTCTTTATCTTTTACTCTCTCCTCAAAAGAGTCACTTGAAGAACACTCATCTTTGATCTTTCCACATGGGGATACTTTTGTTTTTAAGAGCACAGAAAATTCCAAGGTGAGTTGGTTTAATGTAAATATCTGGATTTTTGTATATATTTCCTACTCTCTTTTCCTATATGTCTATGCCTGCAAAGGTACACGTGTATATATATATATTATATATTATTATCTTTTTTTTCATAGTTTTTTTTCGGTGAGTTAAATATGAAGGAGGCACATTTTAACTTCCATTAAAAGGTTTCAGATGACAATAAAGTGTCTATCATGAAAACACTGTCAATTTCATTTTTTTTCAATGCTTGTTATTCGTGCAACACAATTATCTTAACATTTCAGAAAGTATGTTAATGCATTACAGACTTTTCTGTATAGTACTCACCTATAAATTATTTAATTTCAAATCAGTAAATATAGCCTGTTTGTAACTATTTTAAGATCTAGATTAGTCAATTTTTCATGTATTGAGGTCTTTTGCTTTGACATGAGATCAAATGAGACAAGTGTTTAGCACAGTGCTTGACAAGTGTTATATAAATATTGGTTATTATGGAGTCTGAATGCTGTTCGAAGCATACTGTTTTTTTTTTTTCTTGTGGTTTTTTCCTTTTGCTCTGATTCTTCCTTCACAACCAGACTAATTTGGAAATATGTCTAATAGGATTGCACATGTATAGCCTGTATCAGATTGCATGCCATTTTGGGGAAGAAGGAGGGTAAGGAGAGAGAAAAAAATTCAGAACTCAAAATCTTATAAAAGTTAATGCTGAAAATTATTTTTACATGCAATTGAAAAAATAAAATACTGTTAAATAGGAGAAGAAAGAAAAATAAAGTGGAAAAAAATAAGTATTATTTTTATTGTTAAGTTTTTGGTGTGTTTTCTTTATCACATCATTGCATCATTTACCTGTCTTTAACACCTGTGTAGGATAAGGATTAATTTTTTTAAAATTTATTATTTAAAATTTTATTTTTTATTTATTATTTAAAATTTAAAAAAATTTTAAATTTAAAATTGAGCGCATTATCTACATCTTTTCTAAAATATTAAGGACAGGTGGCAAGAATTGTTTAAAATAAAATATGTAGATTACTTATGGGTTTTATTTATGCTAGTTATTGTTGTCTCTACTGTATCACCAAGATATGCCTAAGTGTACTCAGTGACTATAAGTTCTCTGAGGCCAAGTACTGTTTATTTTTTTGCCATCATATCCCTCCTCCAGAGAAGCAGCATGGTATTAATCTGAAATCCTGGGAGACACGGGTTCAGTTTATGCCCCTGAGACATAGTGACTGTCTGACCCCAGGGAAGTCCCTTCACTACTCAGTGTTCTAGTCAGTTCTCTAAGACTATAAGTTGCAGAGAAATCCTCAGCCTGAGTTGGTAGAGATTTTTTAGTCTTATACCAGAATTTCCCATACCAGTGAAATCACAAGTCTAGGCCCTGTCTCATTTCCTATGCTAACAGAGTACCTTCAACATAACAGATGTTTAATAAATAAGTTGATTGGAATTCATCCTTATGTATATGAATTTAGAATACAAGCTAGTTTGTTGTTTTAATGAAAACATTAGGTAATATAAAGTACTTTTAAAATTCACTTGTGTACTAACATTTTAATTCCTCTTAGGAATTAAGGATTGTTCAGCTGACTACCATTAAAAAGAAATTTTTTTCTCCAAATTAAAGCCAAAAATCAGAATAGTTTTGATTGCCAAGTAAGCCAATATAAAGACTTATGTTCTTGTCAGATACAATTTAGATAAAGTGAAAAGATAAATTTCCTAGTTTATAAGGTTGGGTCACTATATCTTCCGATGCCCTAAGGCAATATAACCTTTTTGCTAGTATAGATAAATATTAATTAGTGAGAGTAAAAAATGTCCAAATGATTGGGTACAGGGATACCTAAGCTCCTTAAGAGTCTACCCATCATGACAAACCTTTAATAAACTGTGCTTTTCTTTGGCCGAGAGAAGACAAGTAGAATTCATTCAGTAGGACCTGGCATGTTGGTATTTTGGGGTCTTGAGCACCCTAAACCTTAAACCTCAACACAAACACTATATAGCCCCGGTGGTTGATAAAGCGTTTGGGATATTTTATTTTGGAGCCATTGTTAAGATTTTTACCTGATTTTTAAGTCTCTTGGATAAGAACTTCACAGTGTTTTCTCCTTGGTATATAAATAGCCCTAAGGGCTTTTCAGTTTTGGAACTTGTTGCCTGTGGATATTATGGATCTTTTGATTCTTGGTGAATCATTCCAAATAAGTTAGGTAATAATAGTTTTAGAATTGTGTTTAGTTTAGCCGGGCCCAGAGAAAATAAAATGCAACCAAGTTATTAACTATTTACTGCTTATCAAGTAATGGGGAATAAGGAACATACATATGCAAATCTCCAAAGTATTTGGAAAGTGCATGAAAAAGGTACACAGTGAAATATGCAATTCTACAGTATGGAAAAATATATTAAAAATGTAACATTCAAGAAAATCCATTAGTAAGGTATTAAGGTTTTAAGAGAAAAATGGTTAGCTTTTTGGTGACAGTAGGTACCCTTTGGTTAGTCTGGACAATTACATTTCTGTGACATGTAACTCAGGCTAACTGTTCTGGTGTTGAATAAATGAATTAAAAAGCATTTATTGTATAACTGCTGTTTGCAAAGAACTTGCTAGTCTCTGGGAATACATATACAAAAGTGAAAGAACCCTGCCTTCAAGAGACTTATAATCTTGGGGGTGGGGTTAAAGGGGGAGAGAACAGGCATTTTTCAAGTACCTCCTATGTTCCAGGCATTGTACTTAGTGCTCTGGGATTCCTTAGTATTTTGGATCACTGTCAGCAGGGATATGAGTTTGTGTTTAACCCGGGGGTAATCATAGTTCTGATAAACTTACACAAATCTTTTTTCTAGACCTTGAAATTGGAAATGTCTACCCCAAGTATTCCATATTGAGTATGACCTAGAAGCAGCTATCTTCAGCAAATAAACACTCTAGGGTGGTACAGGTGGATTAGTGCCACCACAAGGAATGAGGCAGAATCACATCAGTCATTCGATTTGCTATAGATAGCAAAATTCGGGTTTTTTTGATGTTTTTCATCTTCTTCCACATGGCAATTGTTTAATTCTCTTCTATGTAATATTCTTTGTCAGAGAATGAGGGGAGAAAGTTGGCTTATAAAATGTTGTAAAATATATTTAAGGAATATTCTTTTACTCAGATGTGAAAAATCACCTTAATTTAGCAACATAAAAAGTAGTTTTAGATTGATCTTTATTGAGATATGAGAGTGAAGTAAGTAATAATTAAAAATTTCTTGCAAAGAAGATGACAGTCTTTCATGTAAGGAAAATCTTAATAATTACAACTATCAGAAATAAAATGGGGTGCTGATTCTATGTTATAACAAGGTGAGACACTCATAGATCATTCAGCAATTAACAGAAGGAGATTTACTAACCATAACAAGAGAAAGATAGGGACTGAGGACATCTTATTTGATTTTGCTGAGTGGAGCTATCTTGAGCAAGTTTTCCATGACCATGCAGACCAGAATGGCTTACTTCATGACTGCGTTGTGCTCAGGCACATCAGGAAGTGTTGTCCATAGTCTGAACCTTTAGTTCTCTGGGCCAACCAAGACTTAAGGATGGTCCCAGTACCTTTTAAGGAAAAATTAATCTGACATCGGTAGGGGTAGGAGTTAGGATGTTTGTTGTTCCCATCACAAGTGCTTAGAGAGAAAGTAGGTGCCTCCTCCCTGGAGGCCTTTAGACAATGGTTGGTTTACTGTTACTTATCAGGGAGAATGGAGCTTCTTAGTCATATATGAGTTGGTTTAAATGACCTCCAAAGATCCTTCAAACTCTGATTTCTCATGTTTTCCTTTAGTATTTGATAACTTGTCTGCTATTCATTTTTAATGCAGTTTTTTAAATGTGATAAACTACTATTAAAAAGTGAGAAGATCAAATCAGGGGAGAAATCTGATAAAAAAATTAATTGAATATTGTTTCTCACAGTATGAAATTTTTATTGAAGTTAAAGTACAACCTTTTGGGAATTACTTAAAAAACCCTTTGTAATACTTGTTTACATAAATGTTAACATTCACTCAAGTACACTAACCTTCCAGTTTCTCAGCTCCCATGATATTTTTCTCTTTGCCTCAGCCACACACAGGGATGGTCATATGCATGGCCTCTCTGAGTCACAAGAAATTGTTCTACTTCTGCAATTTAGAAAAACCGAAACACTTCTTGCCCATTATAACCTTCTGTCGCTTCATTTTTGCCTGTGCCTTGCTGTTACTCATTCAGTCATGTTTGACTTTTTGTGACCCTGTATAGGATTTTCTTGGCAAAAATACAGGAGTGGTTTGCCATTTCCTTCTCTAGTGAAACAGAGGTTAAGTGACTTATTCAGGGTCACACAGGTAGTAAGTATCAGAGGCCACATTTGGAACTTAGGTTTTCTGACTTCTGGTGCAGTATTCTATCCACTGAGCCACCTAACTGCTTCCAAGGCAAACAGAGGTTAAGTGTCTTGCCCAGGGTCTCACAGGTAGTAATGTCTGATGCCTAGTGCTCTAGTCTCTGAGCCATCTGTCATTTTTTCCTGGTGCTTTACTTGACTTTTAAATACTCTTCCTCAGTTCAATACCCTCTGATCTTCCAGGCCTACTTCCAGGCCTAAGTAATTTCCCAGGCCATCATACTTTCTCTGTCTTTACTCTTCTACCTTCCTAATCTCTACCCTTTAATAAACTAGGCCAACTTCACATAATACTTTTAAATCCCTTTCTTCTGTTCTTTGTACAGGCCTTGCCTAACGTTAACCCCAGATTACATTCAATATCATCTTCTCTACTCCTAGATATTCTTAAATACTCTGAATGGTGCTGGAGAGTCACTCAGCTTTACTGTAACTTCATGTTATTGTATCTCTTTTCTTTTCTTCTCTTGATCACACAACTCCATAATGTTATTGTCCCATTACTACTGATAAATCTCAGCCTTTCTCCTTCCCAAGGTCAGTCCCCTCTACATGTAACCTTAATCCCATTGCCTTCCATATTCTCTAGCATTGTCATCCCCATTTTCCTTGCTCCTCTTCAATCTCTCCTGTGCTATCGCCTACATGCCTGAAAATTACAAACATGCCCAAATCTTTTCCTCCCCCATTTTCAGAGAATCATCACTAGACTCTACTGGTCTCATAAGAAATATTATATATTATTCTTCTCTTTTCCAAAGTCCTAAAAAAAATTGCCTCTATTTTCTTTCCTTTTCCTTCTCAACCATCTGTAATGTTGTTCCCAGACTCATCACTCAATCAAAATAGCCCCCACCAAAGCCACCAGTCATCTCTTAATTGTCAGATCCAGTGCCCTTTTCTCCAGTCCTTTCTTTGTTGAACTCTCTTCAGCATTTGCCCTTGTGGACTATGCTTCCTTCCTGAATACTTACTCTTCTCTGGGTTTTTGTGACACGTAGCTTTTCTCTTCCTACTTTTATGATTGCTTCTCAGTCTACTTTGCTGCATCATTATCTATATCATATTCAGCAGTTGTGGCTGTGTGCCAAGGCTCTGTGCTGAAGCCACTTCTTTTTATATGCTCTCTCTTTTCATGATCACCTAAGCTCGTATTTCTTTGCTGGTGACACCCAGATTTATACATCCATCCCTTGTTTCTCTCCCACGATCCTGTCCTGAATCATCAAAAGCCTATGGATATCCTGGAGACGTCTCAAACTCAGCATATCCAGAGCAGGTCATCATTATTTTCCACAAACCACGCCTCTTCCATACTTCTCTGTTTCTGTTAAGGGTGCCACCATTCTTCCAGTCACTCAGGTTTGCAGTCTTGATGCCAGCCTTCCTATCACTCATCCCACATTGCCAGTCATTTACTGGATCTTGGCATTTTTACCTCCGTCATATCTCTTATTTGCCTTCTCTCCACATAGCCACCATCCTGGATCAGATCCTCATCACTTCTCATCTGGACTGTTACCCTAATCTCTATTTGTGGTATTGCTGCCTTAAGTCTTTTCTCTTTTCAAACCATCTTCCCCAAAATGGCCATATTGAAAGTCTTATATCATAGGACTGATCACCTTACTCTCCTATCAATAAACTCCATCTCTTTATTATCCCTAGGATAAAATGCAAATTTTTCTTTTGGGCATTTAAAGTCATTTGCAGCCTGGCATCAGCCTATCTTTCTAGCCTTATTATATGATAGTTTCCTCCATCCATGACATCAAAATGGTTCTTAATGTTCCTCAGCTAATGTTCCATTGTTCCATCTCCCATCCCTGTGCTTTTGCATAGGTTGTCTCCTGGAATGCACTCTGTCTCTCATAATGCCTCATTTTCTTCAAAACTCAGCTCATTGGCCACCTTCTACATGAAATAGTTACTGATACTCGTAGTTGCTAATGCCTTACCTCTAGCCCCAAATCACCTTGTATCTATTTTGTATATTCACAAATATGTACCTCTTGTCTCTCCCTGCTGCACTCAAAACCTCATTGAGGGCAGGAGTGTTGTACTGATGTCTTTGCATCCCCAGCCCCTGACATAATTTCATTTCTTTTCCTCTCCTCTTCTCTCTTTCTTCCCCTTCCACTTCTTCCCCCTCCCTTTTCTTCCCTTCTTTCTTTCCTTTATTCCCCCTTCCTTCCTCCCTCTCCCTCTTTTTCTTTCTGTTTTTATTTTATTTCTCAATTACATGTAAAAACAATTTTAAACATTCATTTTCTATAATTTTTGAGTTCCAAATTCCCTCCTTTCCCTCTCCCCAACTTGAGAAGGTAAACATTTTGATGTTGATTATACATCAGTTGTCATACAAAACATATTTTCATATTATCTAGGCACTTCATAAATGCTTGCTTGACCAATTGATTGAAAATAAAACAAGTAATTTGATGTTAAAACTCAATGTGCAAGTATAAATAAGAGTTGAAAACTCTGTATGTTAGTTTAACTATACCCATATTTAATATGGAACACATTAAAAACAAAGAGGAACTTTTATTTTTGTGTCTATATGTCTTACAGAAATCCTTGAAAAATGAATTTTGGACTGTTGAAGAAAAATTCAAAAAGGAAGCGGGTCCTGAAAGGAGTTTGCCTTTTGGACAATCAAGGTACTCAGTCAGCACTTAACAGAATACTTTATTTCTTTTTTAAGTGAAATAACTATGGTATTGACATTTAAAACTTCATTATTTCATTTAGATTGATGTTGGGAAGATACCTTCCTTTTAATAACTGAGTTATTAAAAATCAGCAAGTACCATAAGGATTTTTGTAGGGTGGCAATTGGTACTGATTATATTTTTTATTTTGGAGTATTACTGTGTGTGTGTGTGTATGTATGTATAGAGGATGTACACTCTAGTTTTTTTGACTATGATGGTGCTTTACAATTAGGAACTTCTTTTTCAAGAGAAAGGAAAGAGAGCTGGGTCAGGAGTTGGGAGGTTGTAGTCCCAGTTTT
Organism: Petaurus breviceps papuanus; assembly: GCF_028583685.1. Lineage (NCBI taxonomy): Eukaryota > Metazoa > Chordata > Mammalia > Diprotodontia > Petauridae > Petaurus > Petaurus breviceps. The sequence goes on from NW_027185698.1 coordinate 4,158,576, forward strand.
ACCCTTATAGCCATGTAACCTCTCTTCTAGGCCTCGGATGTCCCATCTATAAAGTGGAGACAACACATGTAATACCTACTAGGAGGCTAGATTGTATGCCTGTGGGATTTTATGACTTATGATTACCTAAGTCAGTAGAGCCCCAAATGAAATATGGGCTTGACCATTCAGCTTGACTTTCATCACTGTATCATGCCTATCTAGAGCTTAATTTTTGTCTTGAATTATTGAGCATGGCTTTCTACTGAAACTAGGGTACAGCAGATCTCTATGTTCAGTGATAGTCATAAAAGGCTTGATGGAGGTGGCAAGAAAGATTCTTGATTGTATATTCCAAATACAGCCATTTTGGTGTGAATATCTGCCATGTAATAGTAGAGCAAAACAATCCCTCCTCTTAACACATAATGTCTGTGCAACATCGGGCAATTCACTTAATGGCATAGAACTCTAGGTAAGACACTAAGGCCTTAAGTTAAGAGAAGGAGCCTACCTGTATTGATAGAGGAATTTTCCTCATCTGGGAGTTCCATATACCAATGAAATCACAAGTTCAATTGCTATTCCTAGCGTCATCTAGCTTATTTCCTTTAAAGAGCTTTAGGGACTTATACTCTTTTCTTTACTTAATATGGTAGGAAATAAATATGGAGAAAATCTTTATTTCCATTTGACAGAGAAGAAAATTGAAACAAAGTGATAGACTGCGCTAGCCAGTAACATAGTCAGTAGGGGAATGGAAGACTGCAGCATCTTGTCTCCATAACCTCTTTGCCTTGTGTTTTCTATTACGCATTGGAATAGCTACACTATGTAACCAGTTCAATAGGGAATTGATAATAATATCTTACATTTCTAAAATGCTTTTTGGTTACAGAATCGTTTAATACACATTACTATAAATTTTCCAAATACTCTGGATGATTGCCTAACTCAGTGAAATTTTTGGTGATTATTTACTTGTTTCAAATTCCCTTAAAATTAAATTATTGAATATACCTTCTAAATGCATGGCAGAAACTTTCATTATGGCTGGATTTTAATGGAGAAAATTTTAACATTTATTTATTTATTTTTCTACACTATAATGAAATAGATGTTCCCTGTTGGGAAGAGAACTGGCACTTGGGGTTGGAACTCATTGACCTTCATAGTTTATGTTCTTTTTCTAGCACCTGCTTCGCGACTATATCAAGTTGGAACCTCTGTTTCCTCATTTGTAAAACTGCTAGTTTACTGGGTTGTCATGAACATCAAATGAGGCAAAGTATAAATCACTTTCTAATGGCAAAATGCTATGTAAAAATAAGATATTAAGGGAATCAGCATGGCACAGTAGAAAGAGCATAAGATTTGGAATCAGACAGTATAAATTGAAATATGTGACGTGGAATTTTGTTTAGGCACAAAACTGTGAATAAATCACAAACTATTATGGTTTCAATTTCCTTGTCTGTAAAGTAGTGCTAGAGCAAAATGTCCACATTATCAATCTCTCAGTTATTTTTGCAAACTTTAAGTACTATATAATTGTTATTTTGCGTTATTAAATATCACTATTCATACAAGGAATTTAACTTGACCACTCCACAGAACTTACTGTTGATAGAGTTTTATTAGGTTTTTATTTTACTTGTGTGACTAGATGAAACTATCTTATCTGTACTTCATCCTAGATTCTTTAAGGCTGACTATAGTATAGGCATCCTACTAAGCAGCCCTTTTCAAAGATTGATGCATATATTGAGAATTGATCCTTTCTAATTTACTGACCAGAAATGAAAGTGTTTTGCTGGTTTTTCTTTTCTTATAGTTGCAAAACAATAGTTACAGTTCTTAGCAGTGAAAGGATTGTCTTTTTAGAATGAGACATGAGGTATTTTGACAGGGTTAAGAGGAAAACCACGAAGGTAGCTACAGTGTTAGAGGATAAGGATCTGTGAAATAATGTTAGTGGAATAGCAGTTATTTATCCAAGAGAAAGGAAAGAGGCTGCTTAATAATTGTATCCCAACATATGCAAAGTATTATCATATAAAGGATGTCACTGTTCTCCATATCTAGCTAAAAATATTGAATTTATTAGATTTTGCATGGAAGAGGATTTTGTTGTTCAGGTGTTTTAGTCATATCTGACTGTCTGCGACCCAATTTTGTGTTTTCCTGGCAAAGTTACTGGAGTGGTTAGCCATTTCCTTCTCCAGCTCATTTTACAGATGAGGAAACTGAGTCAAACATATTAAATGAGTTGGCCAGGGTCACACAGCTACTCAGTGTCTGAGGCTGGATTTGAACTTAGGTCTTCCTGACTCCAGTTCCACTCTGTCACCCTGGAAGAAGAAAGCATTTAAACAAGGTATAGATTCATTGACATGGATCAGTGAGACTCCTCCAAAGTTCTTAAAAAAAAAAAAAAAGCAAAATGAAATACACCAGACCAGAAGATTAAAGTTAACCTGTCAAAGTTCTTTCCAGCTTATACTTTTATGACTGATTGTCCATAAAGAATTTTAGGGAAACTTGCTAATTGTGTGAGGTGATTGTTGCTTTCTAATAATCTGGTAAATTTTTCTTCATTTCATTCAGCATATATGATAACAGAATGAAAACGTGTGAAGACAAAGTGGAAGATATTTGGATTCCTCGAGAAGACAAAACTGCTGTTGCATTAGACTCTGCTTCTGAGTCAGAATATTCCACTGTGGAAGAATGTTTTAATAGTTTGAGAAGAGGAAATTCCAAGGCATCCAAGTCCAGGGCTCAAAAAGGGAGTTTGGATTTAGCTGCTAACAGGCACAGTTATCCACAAAGTTCCTTTAGTGGACTTGTTGATCAACCAACCTTGACCTCAAACTCCATATCACCCTATGCATGTTATTATGGATCATCATCAAAAAAAGTTAAATCAGGATGGTTGGATAAGCAATCTCCTCAGGGGTATGTATCAAATATTTCTTGTGTGTTTTGAGTTGACATTTCCACTTAGGATGATATTCATTTCTTCACGAAGCTGTTGGGATTATTTCTGAATGGAAATTTGGATGAGAAGATAAATTAAAGTATTAAATACTTCTTTATACTTTTGAATTATTGGACTTAACTAGAAATGCTGATTTTTTTTTATCTGATGTTTGTTGGCTTTTTGTATTCATACTTACCCATTTACTTTTCTCTTGGGACGGGAAGGAAATGTAGTATTGAGACCGTTTTATTTTTAACATGAGTTAATCCCATGGGCCCAGAAGGTTAACTTCTTTTGAAAATTGTCATTTAAAGTCTAACTAATCTATTAAACTTTGACTTCCAAAGAGTTTACAAATAAATTGATTCCTATCCTACTTAGGGTTTAACTTATACTACTGAAAATCATCTAAAGCACAATTAGTACTTGGAATATTGATACAAGAAATTTACTTAAGCTATTCTTCCCCATGTCTTTGTTACTTAATTAGGCTACACCTCTGTTTAATTAGTTTAACTAGTGACTTCTTAGAATATGCCTCTAGTCTATACTCTGTCCATTTTGTGTTATAATATTTCTTGTTCTCTCAATTATTTCATTTACTTCATTTATAGTGAGTCTCATTTATTGACAGATGAAATAATTTATACAAATAGGATATGTATGACTTTAGATGTGAAAGATGAGAGATTTTGAAATTAAAAAATTGAGGTTAGATGTGAAATGTCTTTACCTTGTAAGATAGTCTGTTCCATGACATTATATGTACCCAAGTAAAGTTTAAAAAACCATCAGTCAGGACTGTGGTTGAGGGGGTGATGTGAGGTGGAATGCTTAGTTAGCTAAATGGCCTTTAAAATCCCTGTTAACTCTCAAAATCCCATATTGATACTCATCAGTCTCTTATTTTTTTCTGGAAAAAACTATATAAAATGATTATGTGATTTACATAATGGCATACTTGAATAGTTTCCAGGTAAAGTCAAATAATACTTAGGGTTTTTGTTGTTATTATAAATTGGTTTCTGGGTAAGGGGTGATAAAAAGTTATTGTATTTGCAAATAATAACTGCTTCATATACTCAGCAAAATCATCTTAAATTATGTTAATGCCAAATATGTAAATACGTGAACATTATTGTGCAACTCTTAAGTGTAGACATTTATAAAGTGAAGCAGTGCAATTTGTAATCCCAAAATAATTTCCTTTTGCTGTTAATATGTAGTATTTAGTAGAGCCCTAGAAGTCTATTGTAATGTATTGAAAATATTCCCTAAAAAGCTAATTCAGGTGCAGATTCCATTTCTACTGTGACTTCCTGATTGGAAAGTCTTGACTTTAGGCCTGATAATGGACTGCATGTCTGCTATCTCAAGACCAATCTCACCAAATTAGGAGTAGGCTTCTCACTTGCTTGGTTGTAGGGTGATGGAAAATTCATTTACAGCAACTCTTAAAGGTTATTTAGTAACTGATGGTGGTGGTTGTGACCTGACCCAGTGGGGGTACTACCCACAATGACAAAGTCACACACCTTTGAAATATTGCTGTAATCTTATAGCTATAGTCAGTCTCAAGCTGAAGCCACATGTCCTAATTCTTCGTAAAACACCAAAGTCATTTAAAATGAATGGTAAAGAAAACATAATAAGAGATTAAATATCAAGATTTTCCCTCATTGCATTAAATTCAACAAATATTTATGGTGCCCCCAACATAAGTGTGCTCATACACACTTTTTTTGCTTTCAGTTTATATCTGGTATACCAGAACTACCGAAAGAAGATAGTAAAAGCTGGGGGGAAAATCCATGCTAGTTAGAAAATTAGCAGTTGACTTGACTTTATCTCTTTATTAGCTCTGTAATATTTTATTCTCTGTGAGTGTTTTCTTTTTTAATACCCTTTTTGCAGTAGTCTGGAAGTAAGGAGTCATCAATGAGCCATAACTTCTCTGTTTGTATACCTTGAATGGTTTTTCTGCCACAGTCGAGTTTTGATGTAGAATTACAAAATTGTCAGTCTTAGAAGAGACCTCAGAGATCATCTAGTCCAACTCTTGTTGACATGTAAGGATACCAAAGCTATGAGAAGGCAGATTAAACAGTTAATTGCTGGGGCTAGAATTGAGACCCCAGCTTTTTTTTTTCTTCTCTGAGTCCATTGTCTTATGGTTATTATCGAACTGCTTTGTAGTTATAATGGTTATGTTATACTACATTGTGGAGTGAATTAGGCAGATCCAGAGTAAGGTAGAGCCTACTTCAACAGGCCTTTTTAAGACCTGTTTGAAGATAATAAATGGTGGTGGTGGGGTGGTAAAAGGAATGGAATGGGGTGATAGAAAAATTCTTTCCATGTTACTTGCAAGAATTGATGAACTATTTGAGGACTTTATCTGTTTTCTTTTTAGAAAACATTTTATTGATAACATCTGTGTTCCATTACCTGTATTTCCTAGTATATCTTTTCTCTCTATCCCTTCATGAGAGCTATCCCTTATATCTGAGAGAAAAAAAAAAATAGGAGGAAGTTTTTGAAAACTGTACTCATTAGTAATAGGTAGGTGAGTAATTGGGCAGCTAGGTGGCTAGTAGTCTTGGAGTAAGGAAGACCTGAGTTTAAATATGACCTCAGACACTTACTAGCTGTGTGACCCTAGGCAAGTCACTTAACCCTGTTTGCCTCAGTTTCCTCATATGTAACATGAGCTGGAGAAGGAAATGACAAACCATGCCAGTGTCTGCCAAGAAAGACCTCAAATGGGATCATGAAAAGTTGGACAGGAATTAAACAACTGAACAACAACAACAAAGTGGGTAAGTCAAGGCAGGAACTCTCAGCAGAGACTAGGGCCAGACATCTAGGTCTGGTCATCATCTGCATTGATAATGATATTTTATTGAACCCATTGTAGCCAACAAGTGAAAGAAAGGAAGATGAAAGTGAATATTTATTAAGAACTTACTTGCTTGTCACAGGGAGTTACAGATAGAAAAAGTCCCTGCCTTCAAAGTGCTTATGCTGTTATTGGAAGAGATCATCATAAATGAAAGTTCAGCTATGGGGAATATGGCCAAGCTTGGAAATATGTGGTACAGATGACAAGGCCAACAGTCCATTCCAAAGCAATAGAGTTATTGACTTTTATTTAATCTAAAAAAGCGCAAAGAGGAAAATTCTAGGATAGAGCCTGGGGGTATGCTCACAATTAGTGAGTGTTGCAGAGGTAGAGATTGAGCAAAGAAGAGTGAAGACAGACCAGACAGGTTAGGAGAACCACAAGTGCAGAGGCATGAAGGAAAACTCAGGGAAGAGAGAATGTCAAAAGGAAAGATGGGCATCACTGTCAGATTCTGCAGAGAGCTGGTCAAGAAGGATGAAGACTGAGAAAAAGTCTTTAGAATTGGCACTTAAGAGATCACTGGCAGCTTTGGAGAGAGCAATTTTAGTTGACCAGCGAGGTCAGAAGCCATGTTATAGAGGGTCAGAAGAGGGGAGAAGGTGGACATACTGAGTGTAGATGGCTTTTTCAGTAGGATAACTTTCTAGGCAGCTGTCATATGTCCTTGAGTTTTTTCTTCAGTTCCTTCAACTTAGCCTCATGAAACTGGCTCAAGTTCTTCCACCACATTAGTCCTTTCTTGTTGACACCATGGCTTATCAGTGTTCTTCTGTTATTTTGGCACCTGGACATAAACAGCATATTGCAGATTTGATCTGATCAGGGCAGTTGTTATTGTCATACCCTTGTTTTTGGAAGTTATGATACTCTTTAAGGGAGCCCAAGATCACATTACCCTTTTTTGACTTCCCTGTCATATAGCTGACTCATATTGATCTTACTGTATACTAAGCACGCAGGTATTTCTCACAGTTGTATGGTAATGCCTCCCCAACCATCCTTCATACTTGTTTGTTGCACAGGAGCATTGAGCTATTGGGACATTTCTTATGATCCTTGGGAAGCTCTCAGAGAAGAAGCTCATTGCGATGCATTAGTATTTCTCAGAAGGTGTATCCATGCCATGGTTTCTCTAGGTGTTTATGAATTGTGCAGAATTCACATTTGTAATTGCATGCATGTTCACAAATCTTCCATCTCCTGCAGTATTGCCAACTGAAATGTTCAATGTGTTGTAGATCCTTGTACTAAATAATACTTTGACCAACATGTGTGCTTATGCATACACAAGCAGAGCACACACACATGATTTGAGAATCACTGGTTAAACCACTGGCAGAAAAGATTCAAGGCTATAAAATCCAGGCCTGGAACAGTAGCCAAATAGGAGTTTGAGTAGGAAAGTGCTTGGTCAAGTCAAGCAGAATGTTTAGAAACAGAGCAGCAAGAATCCTAAGATTGAGCAGCAGAAAAAAGTCAAGCAAATTGCCAGGAGTCTGTGAATATGAATAAATTAATGGTCAGTCAAAGACATAGAACTAGGTTTAAACCAAGCAAAACTTAAGATTAGCAGATACTGGCACAGTTAGTCTATGCAAGAACTTGAATAGGTCACATAGTTTGCCTCATATAGCCTCAGGTATTTTCCCAGCTGTAGCAGAAACCAATGACTAGTTTCCTAGGGTGTGGCCAGTGGAGCCCCTGGAGGCTCAAAGGTTGTTTCTGTGTCCCAGCTTGCCACACTTGAGAGAGACTAATCTCTGGGGAAAGTACTGTGACAGAGATGTTGGACTGTTTTGTAAAGCCAAATGGAACTGAGTTCAATCAGGTTTAGTAAGCATCTATGAAGTTACTGGAAGACTTCAGGCTAAGGCAAGAAGACCACTTATAGAGGGTGTTATAGGTGGGATTTTTGTTGAGTTGTAGATTGTACTATATGGACTCCCGAATTCCTTACTGAGGTTAGTCCGTCATTCTGTGGCTTTCTAAAGGTTCCCTCTGTCTGCTGGCACGCCTTTAAACACCCAAAGTTCACCTCAGCACAGTAATGTAGCATAGGGGTGGGACTCTTAAATCAGACTGTCAGTAAAACCTGTTTAACACAAAACACAAAATATCTGTTTTAAACAGTATATAATAATGTTTGAATAGATGGCACAAAGGTCTAAATGTTTCCAGACCTGGCTTAGCTCTCTTTTTCTTCCTGTTCCACTTTCATTGTGTGTAGCTATATACAGCCACATGCCAGAGTTTAGGTCAGGACTAGGAAAAGGTTAAGTGCTTGCAGAATTTTGAAAGAAATCACACTTATGGTAAAACTCATTTGATGTTATGATATGCCGTAATCACAATGTTACCAGGAGAACCATTAAACTATTTTCTTTGAGAAGGGAGTTAAAGCACTTTTTGAAGTGCCCACCAGAAATTATACACTAGAGCCCCCTAAAACCTGCTAGAGGGGACCCATACTAGGTTCCTTGGAAACCACCTAATAGGCCCCAATAGTAAAGAAATGTTTCACCTGTGTTGCTAGAAACATGCCACAGATTCCCACGGATTCAGGTCTGTTTCGCTTCCGTAGAAATAATACTAAGGCTTTGTTTCAATAGGAATAATACTGAGAATGCTTTGCTTCAATGGGAATAATACTGAGAATATTTTGCTTCAACAAGAATAATACTGAGAAAGCTTCGCCGCAATAGACACAATGCTAACCCCTTAGAAACATATTCTGTTGCTAGCAATCACATCGTCTATAAAATTATGTCTAACAGAAAGCTCGATGCTGTCTTTCGGTCTGAGAGGCAGTCCCAGCTGGTTAATAAACACTCCTATCAAATTATAATTGGCCTAGCTGTCCTGTAAATTCTCGGGGGTCCATTACACTTTTGGGAGGTGGGAAAAGGGGAGAAAAAAAAACATGAACAAAGGCATAGGGGTGTGTAGAAGCTGGGAAGAGGCAAATATAAGTGTAAAGTTAGAAAAAAAAAGCCCAAAACAAACACACCCCTACCCCCCCCCCCAAATTCCTAAGGGGCTGGATGGCCACTTATAAAGTATTTAATAGAGAGTATTCTTGTTCATGTATAAGATGAATTAGATAACCTTTGAAGTTCATTCCAAGTCTGAGATTCTATGATATTCTATGTAAAACATTCTGGGCGCCAGGAACAGTAACAACCAAAAGACCAGCCAAGTTCTTGACATCAAAGACTCTTTAATAAGGAGGATGGGGCATAAATATAGTTAACTAGAATATAAGTAGAATGAGATTATGGGAGAACCAGAGGTATAAAAGACTAGCATAGATTTGAAGAAGGAAGGCTCACTTAATTTGTGTTTTGGTGGGGAGAGGGGCAATGAAGGCATCATGGAAAAGATGGCACTTGAGCTCAGCATTGAAAGAAAAGGATTTCAACAAAGAGCTTTGGAGAAGTCCAATCCAGGCACAGCAGATATTATGAATAAAAGCATAACTAAAAATAAATAAGACAATATCATAGAACAGAATAGTCCAATTAGAGCAGAAAACAGAATCCATCAATAGGAATAGCATAAAATTATACTAGGAATATAGGTTGGAGTCAGATTGTGGAGTATCTTGAAAATAAGGCTAAGAAATTATTATTATGCCACTAAACGTTTCTCAGAAACTGACTTGATTAAGTTTATGCAATATGATGATTATATTAGCTATAGTTTGGAGGAGTGTCTGGAGAGATTGGAGGCAGGAAAACTGCTAGGATTTAAACTTATTCATGTAATTAAGGTAGCACCTGAATTAGAGTCCTTGCAAAGAGAATGGAGATGAAGTAATGAATATGAAATGTTGCCAAGTTGTAATCCATAGAACATGTAAATTATTGGATAGTGATGGGGGAAGTTTGAAGGATCTTGAAGATTCAAAGGTGACTAAATTGTTGTATGTGGTTGATAGGGATAATAGTGGTGCCATGAACAGAAATAGGGATATTGTTTTAAGGAGGAGGTTGGCAAGGTTGGTTAAGTTTGAGGTGTCAGAGGGTCAAATAAGTGAAGATGTCTTTCAGATAGTTGGAAATTTGGAAAGGAGTTGGAGTTATATATTTGCAAATCATTTGCATAACCAGTGCCATATGAGAAGATGAAATTACCAAGAGAAGAAAAGAGAGGTAATAATAATAACGATGATAAACATTTATGTAGCATTTACCATGTGCTAAATGATGTACAATTATTTCATCATTTGATCCTCACAACAACCCTGGAGACACTTATTTATATTTAGGGGGCAAGAGGAGGAAGAGGAATCAATGAAGAAATGAAATGAGAAAAGATTTATTAAACACTTTGTATGTGCTAAGTGCTAAATATACAAATACAAAAGCAAAGAACAGTTTCTGTCCTCCAAGAATAGGGAGGAATGTGGAGGTCAGGGAAGGGAACTTTGGTCTGAAGAGTTAGAATGAGTTGCATATAGCTTTTCAAGAAGTGAGAAAGTGTCTTAAAGTCAAGGAACCAAAACAAAATAATGTCATAGAGGCTATGGGAGGGAGGAAATCCGAAGAAAAGGAGATTTGTTGAATGCAAGATGCTACAGAAAAGTCAAAGATGATTAGGACTGAGAAGAGATCATTGGATCTAACAGTGAGTTACCTTCAATGGAATGATTTCAATAGGAGGAGTGTGGGTGGGATTGAAAGCTAAAGAGTATAATAGGAATGATGATAGCTGGCTTTTAAATAGTACTTTAAAGGCTTAGAACGTTTTAATGCATTTTCTTGTTTGGAATTCTTAACAATTCTGTGAGATAAGTACAGCTTGCATTAGTACTGCTTCATGGATGAGAAAAGTGAGGCTCAGAGAAGCTAATTATTTACTTAGGGATCTATACCTAATGAGTGTGTGACATTTAAAAAATTAGAGAGACACAATTTCTGGGTAATCATTTTATTAATTATGCTAGCAATAATTAATAAAGGGAGTCGGTGACAGTCCTGAATGCCAAAGATCCTTATGGAACCTACTCTATGCTTATGCCCTTGGAGGAGTAGGTGTTCTCGAAAGTGACCAGTCATCTCTGCTTGGTTAAAAAAGTAATGAGAGAGAATGCATATTATAATGAGAGGTGGGCCTATTCTAATGAGGGGCTGGGGGATATGAATATGATCATCTCATTTATTTCCAAACCCATCCCACCCCCAAGGCAATCTAATTAAAAAGAATTTATCCCCACCCAAACCTGATTGGAACACTGTGGTCTTCCCCACCTGGGTGGGGTCTGAACAAGATTGAGAAAGTCAATCCAGTCTTATTATCAGCACTATCTTGCAGATGCTGGCTTGACCTAGTAGAGAATAAATTTTCAGAAAGGAAAAAAAAATCCTGTGTCTCCCCAATATTAACAGTTAGTTATTTAATAATCATTTCTTTGAAGTGTAACCCCCTCCTCAGAAAAGAGTTTGGTAGGTAAAAAAGAAATAATTTTATCTTGTTAAATTAAACATGGGGAAAATAAAGCATACCTTTAACATAGAACTCCTAGTTGTTAGTTATTTTAAAATATTGGGAATTGATGTTCTCAGTCTTATAATAATTGACTTCTGAATTGCATTAAATAAGTCAGAATTTGAATTAAAGAGTATTTTGTTTTGTGAAAGGTTTATTATATCAGGATATACATATTTAAAACTGGGGATATTGAAACAAAGTACTGCAGCCCTTTTTATGAAAGCAGTTGAAATTCATACCATCTGCCCTACAAGAACCCTGGAGAATAGTCTATAGAATCACTTTGAATGATACTACACAATCTTTATAAATTATTCCACAAAAACCTTTTTAAAGAATCATTTCCCTACAGCATTCTGAAAGTATAATAAGATAAAAATGTTAGTATAATATGTTACATGTCTATGTTAACATTTTACTTGAAAGAAGGAAATTGAAAGTATTAAAAACCCCCCAAACTTACATATAAGTTGTGTACAAGGCAAATTTCTTTTCATTATACAAGACTGAAATTGGAGCTTATCACTCAAAAACAGTATCCTAATTAATGAAGATTGGAAATCTTTTATGTGGTAAAACATTTCAGAATCTATTTGATTTGATATTTGTGGTAATATTAAACATAAGCTATGTTACAACTCATTTTTACCTTAGCTGCCTTTATAAGTTTTCAAAATCTATCATTCATTCATATATTTTTAGCATTCTTTTCTTAAGTTTTGAGTTCCAAATTCTCTTCTTCCTTAGCCCCTCCCACACCTGCTGAGAAGTAATATAACAGTTAGTACATGTGAAATCATGTATAACATTTCCAGATTACCCATATTGCAAAAAATAAAGGTAATAAATATAAAGAAAGTGAGATTATACTTCAATTTGTATTCGATTCATCAGTTCTCTCTGTGGAGGTATACATGAGTCCCTTGGAATTGTCTTGGATCATTCAATTGATCAAAGTAGCTGTCTTTTGACAGTTGAGTCTTTCATCCTTACTGATGAGGTATGGGCTCTGGGAGCCCCCTTGAGATCTCCTTGAATCTTTGAGATACAGGCTCTGGGAACCCCCCTTGAACTCTGAATGGTCCTATTTGAGGCATTCGCTTGAGGCCATAAGCATTACTTTGTGGCTGGGCCCAAACCTGTTCCTAGACTTCCCACCCTTAAGCCTATCAAAACTATCAATCCACCCTTGAACTGGCCTAGCCCACCACTGTCTGAAGTCTCCAGGTAGCCTTCAGCACCTTTCTACCCTTAATCACTCATTGACCTCATTAACTCCTTCTGAAGACCCTCCCCAAACTCCTCCTCTAAACCACCCCTAGATTCCTCCCACAACCTTCTGTATATAAGACCCCAACTTGTCTCCATGTATGTGAGAGTGCCATAGAATGACATAGACCTAGCACAGTCTTACTCTGTGTCCAATAAAAATGAACTTTTGGGAGCTACAGGCATAGGGCCTGGAAGTCCCTTCCTCCATAAAGGAAGGTTTGAGAGTATGCCTAGAAAAACAAACAAAAAAACACCAAAAAGTACCTGAAGTTTTCCCAGTATGGGCTCCCAGAGCCTATATACCTCATCAGTTACAACATTGCCCTTACTGTCTACAATGATCTCCCAGTTCTTCTCACTTCACTTTGCATTAGTTCATATAGATTTTGCCATGTTATTTTTTCTGAAACCATCTGTATTAGCAACCACACTAGCACCAAGAGAATTGAAAGAATCTGGCTTACACTTCCAGATGGGGCGTCTGTCCTTGTCTTCCATTCTTCAGAAGCTACATACATATCCATGTTCTCCAAAGTAACCAAATAGGACTGAGAACCTGAGGTCAGGCTGAGCTTAAAATAGCCTCCTAGCTGTCTGACCTAATGGGACCTGAGAGGTCAACCCTCCCACCCCCAACACACACACACACACACACACACACACACACACACACACACACACA
>NW_027185698.1:4171896-4189088 GCF_028583685.1 Petaurus breviceps papuanus
ACACACACACACACACACACACACACACACACACACACACACACACAAAAGAAAACAAAAAAACAAAAACCCTGTACTTCCAAGGTACTAGGGAAAGAGAGAGGCTTATGTACCTTCTAGTCCCTGCTGGAGAAGAGCTTGAGATTAGCAGTGTTCCTCATCAGGGAATCATAAAAATGAAGAGGTTACCCATAAAGAGGCTTAGGGTTGCTCTGGAGACTCCAAAATACCAACAAGCTGGGTCCTGCCAAATGAATTCTACTCAAGTCTTCTCAGCCAAAGAAAAGTGAAGTTTATTAAAAGTTTGCTTGTATTGGACACGGAGTAAGCCTGTGCTAGGTCATTCTATGGTGCTCTCACATAAGATGGGATCTTATATACAGAAGGTTGTGGGAGGAATCTAGGGGTGGTCTAGAGGAGGAGTTTGGGGACAGTCTCAGGAGGAGTTAATGAGGTCAATGAGTGATTAAGGGTGGGAAGGTGCTGAAGGCTACCTGGAGACTTCAGACAGTGGTGGGCTAGGCCAGCTCAAGGGTGGATTGATGTTTTGATAGGCTTAAGGGTGGGAAGTCTAGTAACAGAGATTTGGGCCCAGCCACAATGTAAGGCTTATGGCTTCATACAAATGCCTCATCCAATAGGACCATTTAATCAGAGTTCAAGGGGGGGTTCCCAGAACTGTACCTCAAAGATTCAAGGAGGTTCCCAGAGCCCATACCTCATCAGTTACAGTATTGTTATTACTGTCCACAGTGATCTCCCAGTTCTTCTCACTTCAGTTTGCATCAGTTCATATAGATTTTGCTATGATTTTTTTTTTCTGAAACCATCTGTATTAGCAACCACACTAGCACAAGAGGTGGGCTGCTAGCACAGGTTCTTTGATCTATTTTTCTAAAGGAAAGACACTTTTAAAGGAGTTAATGATCTTACTTTAATTAACAGACAAATAAGTACAGATAAGTAGAAAGATGTGAGTATCCAGTAGACAGGGCTCCAACTGTCTGAACAAAGTAATACAACCTACATACAGGGCCAGATTGGGAGAGCACCAGCATCTGAGTGGTGGGGGGGTGGGGGTGGGGGGGTGTCTTAACACACAGCTACTCAGAGTCCTGTCCAGGCAATCAAAAGATACATCTCATTAGCAAACCCCAAAGTATATTATTATATATACTTTGTGTATATATAATAATATATATTATATATGTAATATATAATAATATATATTATATGTGTAATATATAATATATTATATATGTAATATATATATTGTAATATATATGTGTGTGTGTATAGACAACCTCCCAGTATATATAGTTTTCAACTAATAGGCACCACAACCCTCTTTATTCAATGGCTAATAAGTTTAGTACCAAAAAGTGTGAAAGCCTTAATATAAATAAGCCTTCCCCTAAGCAAGCTCCTCCTTAGGCAAGTTCTTCCTGAAATAGGTTCTATGTGACTCAGGATGTAATACATCAATGAAAGCAGCAAGAAATCTGTGATTGAAATACCTGTGCACCTGGGAACAAGGCTCCTGTTCCAAGGGAAAAGGGGACATGTAGTCACATAGGCCTATTAATGGACAGGGAAGATCTGCCTATTCCATTAACATTATACCATCTGCCTTGTCATTTTTTTTTTTTTTTTTGCTTTTTGGAGTGGGGAGGGCAGGGCAGTTGGGGTTAAGTGGCTTGCCCAAGGTCACATGGCTAGTAAGTGTTAAGTATCTGAGGTCTCATTTGAACTTAGGTCCTTCTGACTCCAGAGAGCTCTCCAGAGAGCTGGTGCTCTATTCACTGTGCCACCTAACCGTCCCAGCCTTGTCATTTCTTATATCACAATAGTACGTAATCATATACTATAACTAACTTGTTCAGTCATTTCCCAGTTGATAATCATCCTCTTGATTTCCAGGGCAGCTATGTGGCACAGTGGACAGAGTGTTCCTAGAATCAGGAAGATGTCTTCCTGAGTTCAAATGTAGCCTTAGACACTTAGCTTAGTGTGACACTTAGACACTTAGTTACATGACCCTGGGGAAGTCACATAGTGCTATTTACCTCAGTTTCTTCATCTGTAAAATGAACTGGAGAAGGAAATGGTAAACCATTTCGGTATGTTTGCCAAGAAAGCCTTAAATGGGGTAATGAAGAGTTGGACATGACTGAAAACAGACTTCAGTTTCTAATTCTCAGCCACCACAAAAAAGAACCTCTATAAATATTTTTGTACATATAGGTCCTTGGGATACAGGCCTATTTGTGGTATTGCTGAGTCAAAGCATATTCATAGTTTTATAGCCTTTTGATCATAGTTCCAAAGTGTTTTCCAGAATGGTTGAATCAGTTTGCTGAGGTTTAGGGTTTTTAGGGGTGCTCAAGACCCCAAAATATCAACACCCTGAGTCCTCCTGAATGAATTCGACTCAAGTCTTCTGTCAGCCAAAGTAAAGCAAAGTTTATCAAAGATTTGCCATAATGAGTAGACTCTTAAGGAGCCTAAGTATTTGTGAAGCTTTTATTGATAAGCAGGCCAGAATAATCTGATGCTGAGTGAATCTGTGCTAGATTACTCTCAGCTCCTTCATGGAGGCAAGATGGATCTTATATACAGAAAGATTGTGGGAGGATTTAGGGGTGGTCTAGAGGAGGAGTTTGGGGTAAGTCTTGAGGAGGAGTCTGAGGAAGATCTTTGATGGAACTGAGGTCAGACTCCAGGAATGGGATTAAGGGTGGGAAATATGTCATCATATTTCCCTGAATGATGACAGATTTAAGTATAGATATTTTGATAGGATCAAGGGTGGGAAGTAGCTGGACAATGGAATGCTAGGCTAGGTTAAGAGTGAGAGATTTGGGCCTAGCTATAATGAAAGGCTTATGGCCTCAGGCAAATGCCTCATCAAATGGGAAGATTCAATCAGAGTTCAAGGGGTTTCCCAGAGCCTGTACCCCACCAAGTTCACTACTAGGAGTTCATTAGTGTACCTATTTTTTCCTCATCTTCTCTAACATTTGTTATTTCTGAGGTGGTCCCTCAGAGTTGTTTTAATTTGCATTTCTCCAATCAATAGTAATTTAGAGTATTTTATCTTATGTATATAAATAGATTTGATTTCTTCTTCTGAAAACTGCCTGTTCATATCCTTTGACCATTTGTCAATTGGTGAATGGATCTTATTTTTGTAAATTTGACTCAGTCTTGTATTTTGTAAACATTTGAGAAGTGAGATCTTTATCGGAGAAACTTGGTGAAAAAAATTTTTATGTTCATTGTCAATGTTACTTTTTACAAAATATAGTTTTCCCGTATTTTCTCTTTTAATTAGGTCTGTTTTTGCTTTTGCTTTATATAATATCTCGATTGCTACCTGTGCCTCTTTTACTTCAGCTGAAACATGTTAGATTCTGCTCCGGGCCTTTATTTTGACTCTGTGTGTGTCTTTTTGTTTTGAGTGTCTCTTGTAAACAACATGTTGTATTCTGGTTTCTAATCCAATGTGGCATGTGTTTTTGTTTTATGGGTGAGCCCATCACATCCATATTCACTGTTATGATTAATGTGTATTGCCCTACACCCTTTTTTCTCATTTTCTTGTATATTTCTCTCTCTTTTTATCTTTTTGCTCCCTAGAAGCCCTATTTTGCTTCCAACTACTTCCTCTCTTAATCTACCCACCCTTTGATTATTCCCTTGCTTCTTTCCCCTCCCCATCTTGTCCTCTTCTTCTGTTTCCCTATTGGATAAGTTACAGTTCCATATACAGCTGAGTGTTTATATTTATTTTTCCCTCTTTGAACCAGTTCACATGAGAGTGAGTTTCAAGCATTGCCTGCTACCCTCCTCTTTTACCTTTCATTGTAAAAACTTTTCCTTGTGTGCCTCTTTTATGTGAGAAAAATTTCCTCCTACCTCTCCTTTCACGCTTCTTTCAGTGCAACCCCCTTTCTTACCCTTTTTCATTTTTTTGGAGATCATTCCAACATAATAGACTCATACTCATGCTCTCAGTCTCTATAAACTTTTTTTAACTGCCCTAATAATGCTAAAGTTTTTAGGAGTAATATGTATCACCTTCTCAAACAGTTTAAATTTATTGTCTCTTATGAATACTCTTTCCTGCTTACTTTTTTATACTTCTCTTGAATGTTGGGTTTGAATGTCAGATTTTCTACTCAGCTCTGGTCTTTTCCTCAGGAATGTGTCAAAGTCCTTGATTTCATTAAAAATCCATTTTTTTCCCTTGAATGACTGCACTCAATTTTTCTGGGTAGGTGAATTTTGGTTGTAATCTTAACTCCTTTTTCTTCAGGAATAATCTACTTTAAACCCTCTGTTCCTTTAACGTGGAAGCATCTATTTTTGTGTGGCTCCGCAATATTTGAATTGTTTTATTTTCTCATTAACCTGGGAGTTCTGGAATTTGACTATAATATTCCTACGAATTTTTATCCTCCTTCAATTTTAGCCTCTGGATCTAAGATATCCGGGTAATTTTTCTTGATAGTTTTTTCAAATGTGATGCCTTGGCTCTTTCCTTGATCATGACTTTCAGATACCCCAATAATTGTTAAATTTCTTTTGTCCATCTGTTTTCTGGGTCAGTTGTTTTTCTGATGAGATATTTCACATTTCTTTTTATTTTTTTTATTTTGACTTTATTGGTTTTTTGTGTTCTCATAGAGTCTTGCATTTTTGTTGAATAACCTTTAGAGAACATAAGGGCATTGTTGGTGGCTGTAAAGAAACCTGAAATTATGTAATTAGAGGACCTATGGTCAAATCCCAATGTCCCAAGATACTGTGTCTTGGGGCTTCTTTCATTTTTTGTGTCCTTTCTATCATTTCTTGGTGACCTCATCATCTCCCAAGGATTCAGTTAATCCCTATGAAGATATTTCTTAGCTCTGTTCTTCTCATTATACTTTTCTTTCCTCCACACTAACATCTCTAATTGCCTGTTGAACTTCTGGAGCTATATGTCTTATAGATAACCTTAGCCCCAATAAGTCCAAAACTAAACTCATCTTTATCTCCTAAACCCTCTCTTCCTCATTTCCTTATTACTGTTAACTGGACCATCATTTTTCTTACTCACCCAGGTTCACAACTTAACACCACTCCTGCCCTCCAAATTCAATCAGTTACTAAGTCCTGTCACTTCTGTCTTCTTAAAATCTCTCACATAAGCCCCTATCTCTCCTGACACTGTCATCACCCCTACGTAAGCCCTTATTACATCACACCTGGACAAGTTGAATAGTCTTATCTTTCGTTCAGCTCAGTCCATTTCCACCATTTAGCAAAGTGATCTTCCTGAAGCACAAGTCTGATCATGTCATCTCTCCTGTTTAGCAAACTCCAGTGGTTGTCTTTATCTCCAAGGATCAAATATAAAATATTTTGTTGGATTTTCAAAGTCCATCAAGAAAATAATATCCCTTTTTTCCTTTTCAGTCTTTTTATGTCTTACCCCTATCCAGTTCAGTGACACTGGCTTCCTTGCTTTTCCTGGAAAAAGATGCTCTAACTTAGGACTTCCTTAATTTTTACTGGTTGTTTCCTATGCCTGGAATATTCTCTCATCTCTAACCTTGGCTTCCATGTTTTCCTTCAAGTTTTAGCTCTCAGCTAAAGTCCTACCTTGAAGACTCTACTGATCCCCCTTAATTTTAGTGCCTTCCCCTCTGAAATTACCTCCAGTCTATCCTCTGTGTATATGTATATATGTATGTGTAGGTATCTTGTCTGTATATAGTTGTTTGCACATTCCTTCTCCCATTAGATCATAAACTTCTTGCTGTTAGGGATGTTTTTGCCTTTTATTTTTGGTGTCCTTAATGCTTGAGTACAGTGCCTAGAACCTAGTAGACACTTAATAAATGCTCATTGACTTGACTACTACCAGTTTTAATGTTAGATACTGTGTGAGTTGCCTAACCTCTTTGGGCCTTCACTTCTTCATCTGTAAGACTGTCAGTGGTAGAGTGGGTGAGGCATTGCATGAGATGATCTCTTAAGTATCTTTAGTTTTAAATCCTGTAATCTAGACTAAGGCCACCATCTTCTCTTCTCCCCCACCCTCACCATCTTTTTATTCAACAGATAAGAAAAGTGAAGATGAGGTAGGTTTTATTTATGTCTTATTTAAAATCACATAAAAAGTAGCAGAGCCAGAGGTAGAGGCCAGGTCTCCTGCATCAAAGGCCGGTGTTCTTTCCATTGTACCATGCTTCAGTTGAGTGCTTTTTTTTGTTAGCACCAAAGCTGTCTTGGACAACAAACAAATGCCATTGATAGTGGCATAGACAGAAGCCAGATTTGGCTCCAAAAGGGGTGGCTAGTTGACACAGTGAATAGAGCACCGACCCTGGAGTCAGGAGGACCTGAGTTCAAATGCGGCTTCTGACACTTAACACTTACTAGCTGTGTGACTTTGGGCAAGTCACTTAACCCCAATTGCCCTCCAAAAAGCAAAAAAAAAATCGGTGTGAAGGTTTTGTTTATACAAATTTCTAAATTTATCCTTCTTTGTAGCACATCTTCATAAGTCATTCTTAAACAAAAGAGATTAGCTAAAGCTGTCAATATAATAATTAACCTAGAAAACTCACTGATCCTTTTGGAGTAACATGCAACATATTAGACTGTAAGTCCATGAAGGCAGGGACTATGTATTGTCTAAACTTAATATCTGACAAAGTAACTAGAACAGTGCTCTGAACATAGTATAAATTGATTAGTACTCATTGGTTGAACAGAAGGGCTTCATGGGACAGTGTTATCTTCTGAAAGCTTCAAGAACTGTTTACCAGTTAGCATTGTAATGAATCATCCTGTTTAAGCATAAAAAGAAACAAACAGATGAAAAACAACTGGAGCCACAAAAGGAAGAGATGGAAATTATTGAAATATTGTTTTTTACTGATTTTGAAATCGTTTCTATTTATGTAGATCATTTTCCATGTAGCAACATCTACATTTGTGCATTTGACCTTGCTGAAATTAGGGAGCCATTTATAGTAAATTCAAAACTATTAGAGTTAGCAATTCTCTGGTTAAGAGCAGTAGTCAAGACCAACCCTTGACTGAATAGAAACTAATTGGACTGTCTTTCCCTGGCTATTAATATCATCAAAGTAAAATTTTTAAAGCCTGAATGGGAGATAGAAATTCTTAAAAAAAAAATTACTTCTCTATCACAGCAAAATAGACTTCACATTGCTAAAAACTCACTTTTAAATTGCATTACCACATTTTAGTTTGTTTGTAATGGTCCTAGATGGTTCTCTTCATTTGGGGAAGGCTTTTACTTAACATGATCTATGGCAGTAACAAAATTACTTTGCTTTAGTTGTGTATTAATAATTCTCAGATGCCCCCAAAAGGTATTTGTACTAAATGTACTGAAGACTTCCAATAACTTTACCTTTGAAATTGCTACATTAAGGTAAATAAACAGTACTTGGGAACCATGACAATATTTTGACATCCATTAAACTTTGTAACGAATTTTTATTAATATGTTAGAGTAGCATCTATTAATACTGAAGACAAGGAAGTATAGAAACATTATCGTTTTAGATCTTTGTGCTGCTCACTTTCTTGTCCTTCCAAAAGAATGTAGTTATAGCCATTTCCCTGCTTTTAAGAGCAGTTTTGAATGTGCACTGAATGGTAAAATTACAAATGCTTTTGTTAAAGTCTCAGCCTCACAGCAGATTGAAAATAAATAAACATATTCTTTATTTTACAGAAAACGTATGTTTCAGAAGCGATGGGTGAAATTTGATGGCTTTTGCATTTCTTATTACAATAATGAAAAGGTAAGTGAAATTTATGAAATAGTGTTTCTCGTTTCTTTCTTATTTGGATCAGTCTATGTAACACCATTTCTTGGCTGTTTCCCAGATATGAACTTGCAGTGGCCAGAGGGTTTGCAATATCAGGTTCTCATTTTAACCCTAAAAATCTGCACTCCTAACTCTTTAGCTCACAATCCTACACCAGTAGGCTTCCTATAACAATTGGGCAGCGAATAAAATTAGCTCTTAGCAGAGGCTTTTACTAAGATAGTTTGTACAAAATTTAGGTATAAAACATTCCTCCCATAGATTGAGCATGTGCTTTTCCAATAATATAAGCAACACCAATAGGAAAAGGGAGCTCAGATGTAGAGTACAATAGTAATGAGGGTATAGGACAGACATGTGTATCTTTGCCTCCCACTTACAGGGTGCAGTGACTCCCATTCATTCACTAGCATTCCTTCAAAGCCATGTGACTGATGGGACTGGGAAGGAGAAATTCCTTCCTTTACTGCTGATGTGGTCTTCTACACAGGCAGTTCCAAGCCTACAATATCTTCCACTTCTGAACTGATGAAATTTGCCTAGAGCTTAGCTATTTAAAGCTCCCAGAGAGATCACAGGGTGTTATAACTTATTAACAAAAAAAACCCCGACATCTTGTGTGACCATATTCTGTGAGTATATCAACTGAGGTTGAGGTGGAGGGTGAGAAGTCACGTCCTCACTTTCCACCTGAGATCATCATGCTCATGATAGTGATAGCTGATGTTAATATACCATTTTAAAGTTTGCAAAGGAGTCTGTATATTCTACCCATTTTTAAAAATTTGTAACAATCTTGTGAATTCTATAAGATAAGTATTAATCTCCTTTTTACAAATGAGGAGAATTAGACTCAGAGACGTTGATAGTGGAGACAGAATTCAAACCCAGATTTAACTGCTTACAAGTACAGCACTGTGTATTATGCTGATCTTTTCCTCTCGTACTATGGCTTCTTTTCTTTTCTCTATTATATTGTGAAGAATATTGACAATGACTTAGCAATTGCATCTGCAAATTCTTTCAGTTTCCTGGCATGTATTTCACCTAGGCCTGGTCATTTGAACTCATTGAAAGCAGCTGGATAGCCTTGCCATCCCTTTATAATGAATTATTTTTGTTTCATATTTCTCAATCTAGGGGTCATTCTTGTTGTAGAGAAAGCATGAGGAAAGTAGAAGATAGAACTACTCAAAACTTATCTGTCATCGAGAGAAGATGGGTGTGTGTGTGTGCGTGCGCTTATGCGTCTTCAACAAGACTGCTTTAGAGTCTTCCTTTTATTTTTTAAAATCACCCATTTTAGAAGTTAGATTACTGAGTATTTAAATACTTAAGTGGATCATAGGTGCATAGATTTAGAATTTGAAAGAACCTTAGAGATTATTGAAAATGGATCCTTCATTTTAATAGCTGAGGAAACTGAGGCCCAGAAAGGATTACCCAGCTAGTGTCAGAGCTAGGAATCTTTCCCAATCTTGTAGACTTCCCAGCATTCTACTGCTACAACATTCTGTTTCTCATTAATAAAGAAGTTCCCTTTAGTGATGAAGATTGCTATCCATCTACGCCAGCTCATTCTGTTTGATGCTTGTTAATATCTTTCCCAAAGTTTGCCTTCTTGGTGGGGTAGCCGACCAGCTCATCTTCTCTTTCTGTCATCCGTTTCCCTGACAACATCTTTTATTCCTTGTCCCTAGGAGTTTCTCCTTGGTTATATGCCTATTTACACCCACTCTACACCTCTCCATTGCCTTTCATGTTATATTCATTTTAAGTTCTTTGGAGATTGCTGTCTTTCATATCTTGTTGCCACACAGAAAGACCAGACATAAAGAGGTAGGCCTTTGTTTTCCAGGTAGCTAGGTGGCTAAGGAAATACAGTGATAAATAGAAATAGGGCCTCGATTCAAGTCCTTAAAGCATTACACAAACAACTTACAGTTTCCTCTTATCTCTTTTTTTCCTGAAACCACCCTATGAATTTAGAATGTGAGTAGGACACATAACTGATATTCAGTAAATATTTGTTGAATAAATGAATAAACATATTAATTGTCATTATTTTCATTGTTCTGTTGAGAAAACTTTCACCATGCCTAAAACTGGCAGGAAATCCCATTTCCCCATTTTCTTTTTTCCTCTAGTAAACGAAAAATAATATACTTTGATAGTTATGAAAAGATGAAAGGATGAAGAAAAAACTGTATCTCTACATTTTAAAGAGGAAAGCAAGCTTAAGTTTGTAAAAGTGAGCAAAATTTACTTTTCCAAATGTTTGGAAATCTCTTCAGTCAACAAGTAGATGGAATTGCTAAAAACATATATTTTTCTCTCTGAGAAAAGGTCTAGAGCCACCCTTTAGTTATTCTATAATGACAAAATACGAGAAGAAACTGGCAGAAGCATGCTAACTGTGAAAGTGAGAAAAGGGTAGAGAGATGTCAAGTCTGAATTAAGCTGCCTTCTTTACTTCTGAATAGGGCATTTAAACATCAGAGGATCCTGAAGGTGACTCAAATATAAACTTCAGAAGAGCCTGAAAGTGACTCAAATATAAACTGGCATGCTCTTGCCTACTTTACTTTTTGACTGACCTATAGGACCCCAGAACTCTTCTGCTATGAATAATGGGTAAAATGATTTTCCCCATACCTGCCACCACTGGACTAGATGGTTTCAACTTCAGCACTCCCACTTCTTATGTATAGTAAAAGCCTTTTATGGATTAGGTGGTTACGGTTTTTAATTTGGGGGATTTCTGTAAATCAAATGTAGGTTCTTAAAGGCTATTCACTATATTAAAGTAAGAAGCCTTTGTATGCCAGCGTGGTAACAAATGATGCATTCTTTGTCTCAAAGACCAGACTAGTTAAGCTCAGAAAGACTCTTCTCCAGAAGTTGGAAGATAATGAATTTGTTTGACCACATTAAGTTGTGAATAGCATATGGTACTTTAGAGATGGACTTCAGTCTCCATTAGTGAAACAGTTACCTAAACCAATAAAATCATGAATCATTGAAAATTTAAAGTCAATGTCAAGTCAAGAAATGCAATTTATAAATACTCATCTTTAGATGAACTGAAATTCTTATTTCTCATTGTTCTGTTTCCATTAAAAATATCACAGTCTTCTGAGAATATCTGATGATCCTTCAAGGAAGGATAATCTACATGGGAGTGGGTAGTATTTTTCTAAAGGATAAATTTGAGGAAAGAGGCTGGAGGACTAGCTTAACAAATAAGTTAGCCGTGACATGTTTTAGTGGAACTTTAATACCAGCATCAGCGTCATGCTAGCCTACATATTGCTTCCTACACTTCATCAAATTTGTGTCACAATTTGGCACTGGTGACCTGATAAAGATACTGGAAGGCAATCTGCTATGCAGATTGTCATTTACCTATTACAATTACCTACAATCAGGAAGGAAACAGGCTTGAACTAGTACTTAAGGAAGAAGTACATGACAAGATTTTTAAATTAGGTGCCCTTTAGAAAAGTGGCAAAACAAAACTCTGTATTTATCTAAATAAAACTACATCTCTGTCTTGTTCTTGGCAGTCTAAAGCCAAACAAGTTCAAATGCAAATGTCAACAGAATATTTGGAGATGGTGTGACTTTTGGGTGTTATTTCCTGAGAACATATTACCTTCTTTCTACCTTGATTTAAGAATCAGGGTGAAAAAAGTGGCCAAGTATGGTGATTGCTAGTGAGACCACAAAATCCTGTTTCTTTTTTTCTTTTTTGGAGGGGGGGAGGGCAGGGCAAATGGAGTTAAGTGACTTGCCCAAGGTCACACAGCTTGTAAGTGTTAAGTGTCTGAGGCCGGATTTGAAATCGGGTTCTCCTGACTCCAGTGCCACCTAGCCACCCCCAAAATCCTGTTTCTTAGAGTGAGTGTGCCACACAATGAGAAAGTGTTAAAAATATATATCATAGCTATAGTAATATATGAATAAGAATCAGGAGTCCTACTGTAAAAGACAACAAAAACCTTTCCCCTAACATCTCTAATACTCCATATCACCATTTTTGGCAAAGTAAAGATTACTGCCTTTAAACTGAAACTTGAAAAATGAACTAAAAGTCAATCCAAAAGTTAAGGAAATTCTAAAGTACATGTGTAAGAATAAGCCTGAAAGCATAAACTGATTAAATTCTCATGAATCCTCCAAAATAGTATATTTTTAAATCAGTTTTATGTTTGGATAGTAATTAATTTAATAATTTTCTCTAAAAACTAGATTCATATTACTTCTAATATATTATCCATAATTCAGGTAGGTATAGATTTTGTTTTTTATAAGTTATATGTTTTGTCAAATCAACGACACCATAAGTTCTGATTTCTTTAGTGACAGGTATTGTACATTATCAGGCTATATATCATGTTTAAATGTCACACAGCTTGATTGTTCTAAGATTCTCTCCGATATTGCAGAGACACAGTCCCTAACAATTAGAGCAATCTCAAAACTTGTGTGGGCTGCCTCAGGAAGTTGTGGCTTCCATTTCACTAGAGATCTATTATTGAGTGAATGATTCAGTAGACAGTTGGTCCTTTCCAGTTCTGAAGTTTTATGATTACTCCTCCTCCTGTGCTCTTCCCAGCCCCGACAAGTTACAATAACCTCCCAATTGGTCTCCCTTTTGACTCCATTTTCATATAGCCACTGAAAGTACCTCTGTCATGCACAGATCTAATCATGTTATCACTGTGCTTAGAAAACTTTTGTGAGTTCCTTTTGCTTCTAAGATCAAATATGTTATATCCTGTCTTGACATTTAAGGTTCTCTACAATCTGGTTTCCACCTCCCTTTGCTGACTCATTTCATATTACTCCCATTCACATACTGTATATTTCAATTGAACTGAACTAAGAGTTGTCTTCTTAATTTTTCTTGTTTCCTACCTCAATTTATTTGTCAGTCTTTGAGAATACTTTTAATTTTCATCTATGGTTATTGAAGTCCTCTTCCTTCAAGAACCAGTTCAGGTGCCATCATAGTATATAGAATTTTTTGAGCTTCCCCATCCCCAAGGTCACCAAAAGTATTTGTTCTCTGGATCTCCCCTTTGTCTTTATCATACTTTAGAGGAGTGGTGTCAAACCCAAATAGGTATGGGGGCCACCAATTCATCATAAGGATACCTGAAGGCCATATATTAACTTAGTTTTAAAATGTAATGGTATCTGTATTTTATTATTTTTTAAATTTGTTTTGTTAGATGTTTCCCAATTCCATTTTAATCTGGTATGGACTGGGTGAAGTATTGTTGTGGGCTGCATATGCAGCCTGTATGCATGTTTGACAATTCTACTCTAGAGGGGAATAGCACTCTCATTTTCTCTCCTGCCTTTCCTTCCCTCCTCCTTCCCCTTCCCCTTTCCTTATTCTCCTCCTGTTTCTTTTTCTCTTTCCCTACTCCCCATCTCTTATCTTCCCCCTTCCTCACTTTCTTTTTTTGCCTTCCTCCTGCTCTTCCCTTTTTCTCCCTTTCCCTTTCCTTATTCTCCTCCTGTTTCCTTTTTCTCTTTCCCTTCTCCCCATCTCTTATCTTCCCCCTTCCTCATTTTCTTTTTTTGCCTTCCTCTTTCTCTTTCCCCTTTCCCTTCACCCTCTTCTCTTTTGCTTCCTCAGCCTCTCCCCCTTCTCCTTTTCCCTCTCCTCCTCCTCCTTCCCCCCCTTTTCTGCCCCACACCATCCTCCTTACCTTCCTCAAATCCCTCCTCCTCTTCTTCCTTCCCCACAGTATCCCACTTCAGTGTTTGACCTACAGCAGATGCTTAGTACTCAGATTTGAAATAGAAAATAAATGACCATCTCTCAGATGTTGAAGGCGGATTCTGTCTTGCATGAGGAAGTAGATTGTCACCTTTTGTAAACCTAAAAGAATTCCACAAATAGCTGATAGAAAGGAGTACCACTGTCATGTTCATGGGCTTCTTTTTGCAGACAGCCAATCTTTCTTTGAATTTACTTTATAATTTTCTATAGATGTTGAAGTATTAAAGAATGTAATTGTAATTTTAAAAATTCCTACCATGAACCGTTTACTTAAGATAACTGAAATTCTATAAGAAAACTATTTCAGGTGCTTATTTTTAGGTTACTTTTCATAGCTGATAGAGAAAAATAGACAAATGTGAAATGTTTTAGTTACAGTACCTGTGATAGCCAGCAGATGCCTGCAAACACCATAAAATAATTGTGAATGAACTACTTAGAGAGCAGAATCACGGAATACATTCACTGCTGTTTCTTGAGCTAATTTTCAGCCCTTGGAGTAGTTTTGTGTTTTTAAGTGACCAGTTGAGGTAGAACAGAATACATAGAAGAAGAAATAAGAGAGATGACATAATTCTTTAGAAACTACATTAGTGTGGGCATACATTACCATCTTTGGGATCTACAGTGAGATTGCAAAATGAAATCTGGCATAACATTTCAGAATAGGGGCAGTTAAGTTTCATTAATGCTGCTGCTGTGTCTTTCTCCCCAAAATATAGGAGGTGTATTCAAAAGGAATAATTCCTCTCTCTGCTGTATCAACAATCCGGGGTCAGGGAGACAGCAAATTTGAAGTTGTTACATCACAAAGGACTTTTGTGTTTAGGGTAGAAAAAGAAGGTAAGTTTAATTTCTCGTCACTATAATTTTAAAAATTAAGAAAGTTCACATTGATATCTGCATCTATGTATAGCACATGATTTATAAATAAGTGATAACATTATACCAAGTTTTGGGAATAGGTTTAAAAGTATTTTTTTTTGGAAAATATTTTGAGTATTGTACAAATTACATTTCAATGAGTTGGTTGATTCTAGATTCCATTTCATTAACGTCTAAACAAAGGATGAGAATTCTTCAGCTCTAACAAACTCAATATTTTTCTATATTTGAAAAAATGACTGTGCAATTTTGGCATTGACTAGTTTTGTATCAATAGTTAAAGGTATTTTATCTTAATTATTTGATTTTGTTCTGACTTCATATATATCCTAACAAACACCCTGATATAACCACCCCCCTAAAAATGTCCTTAAAACAAGTTGGAACCAACAGTACAGGTCCCCTTCCTTGTTGTTTCTTCCTATTCCCAAATGAAAAGGATGGATGTATTTTTTTTTTTTTTGCTTTTTGGAGGGCAATTGGGGTCACACGGCTAGTTTTTGTGTTAAGTGTCTGAGGCTGTATTTGAACTTAGGTCCTCCTGATTCCCGGGCTGGTGCTTTATTCACTGCACCACCTAGCCTCCCCCTTGGATGTAATTTTTAACTTAAATATTTTGATACCATCATTATACATTTTCTTTAACCTAAATTTTGTTGCATTTTAATGCTTTCTTTATTTGCTTTGGCAGAATCACATAGATTGTCCTTATGTTTCTGCTTTTTATTTTCTTTTTGGAGGGCATTTGGGGTTAAGTATTTTGCCCAAGGTTACACAGTTTTTTTTTGTGTGGGTGTTAAGTGTCTGAGGCCAGAACCGAACTCGGGTCCTCCTGACTCTGGGCTGGCTCTTTTACTTGCTGCGCCACCTAGCCGCCTCTGTTTCTGCTTTCTTTATTCTTCATTAGTTCACTTAAGTCTTTCCATATTTCTCTGAATTCTTGATATTTATCATTTTTATGGAACAAAGAGTATATTCCATTACCACAGTTTGTTCAGCATTCCCAAATCACTGGATACCTAGTTTGTCTATAGTTTGTATTAATATAAGTGATACTGATAGGAATTTTTTTTGTGTGTGCATCTTTTCTTCTAGGCACTGATCTCTTTGGATTATAAATCCATTAGTAGGATCTCTGGAGCATGAGCTATGAATAACCTGAAACTTTTCTTGTTGAATTCCAAATTGTATTCCTTATTTGTTAGAATAATTCATAGCCCCACCAGCAGTGAATTAGTATACCTGTTTTATTTTTGGGACATTTTAGTATTTAAAGACCAGCAAAAAAATTTTTCAAGGCCAGTTGTTTGGCAAGGAATGTGATCTTTTCACCAAAAAAGAAAAATAATTGAACCCATCTGTTATGATGCACTAATTGTTTAAAAGTTGGACAAAGTTTGATTTTTTTTTTTTTTTTGCTTTTTGGAGGGCAATTGGGGTTAAGTGACTTGCCCTAGGTCACACGGCTAGTTTTTGTGTTAAGTGTCTAAGGCCGATCCAAACCCAGGTTCTCCTGACCCCAGGGCCGGTGCTCTATTCACTGCACCACCTAGCCACCCCCTAAAAGTTGGACAAAGTTAATAGATGGAGCCTATGTTTTATACTGTGTAACTCCCTATTAGCCACAAGGTGAGGGTGTTCTTTGTTAACCTATTTCTGCGAAATGTTAAAAACTGACTTTCTAAAACCTCTGTATATTGTACATAATATGAGGAGTTATAGTTTGAATCAGAGAGAAAAATTCCAAAGTAGTCCTAAAATAACCAAAACGAGGCTAATGCTTTATTGCCCTAGGCAGTGTACTACTTCGTCAATAAAAACAGGGACTTATATTTTGCCTTATTTTTTGCGACATTTATTATTTTTTATTTTTCTGCCACTGCTTATTTGCTATACACTGCCAGATGCATTATCTCCTTTGATCATCCCGGCAAACCTGTGATAGGCATATTAGATACTATTTTTATTTTATTTTATAGACAAGGAAGATGAGGCTGAGAATTTAAGTTGTAGAAAACAGCTGAGATAATAGGGAAAGTAACAGTGGATTTGGAGTCAGAAGATGTGGGTTTGAATGCTAAGTTTGCTTATTTATTATTTGAATGATTATGGACTACTCATTTAACTTCTCCAAATATCAGTTACTTATTAATCTGTTAAGTGGGTATAATCATGTCTAAACTGTGTCTCACAGGCTTATTGGGAGGATTGAAAAGACAGATGCTTTGTAAACTAATGCCCTCATGTGTTAGTTCTTGTCATCAGTTATTTTTAAGTGAAATAATGAGAGTCATATTGCTGGTAGAATAGAACCTAAGCTTATTATGCACAAGTAAGTCAACAGTCAATAAGCATTGATTGAGCTCCCACAATCTAGGCATGAATCCCAGATGGTGGGAAGGTGTGGAGACTGGAGATGTAATGTCATGTGTTATAGGGGAGTAAAGTTTAAGCACAGAGGAAAGGTAGAATGGAAATAGGTAATAAAGAAGTTTAATTGCCAAAAGAGTACTTTATATTTGATCTTGGAAAATATGGGGATCTATTGGAGTTTATTGGCGGGGAGGTAGAAGGTGATGGGAGGGGAGTGAGAGAGAGAGAGACAGAGAGAGAGAGAGAGAGAGAGAGAGAGAGAGAGAGAGAGAGAGAGA
>NW_027185698.1:4189098-4205600 GCF_028583685.1 Petaurus breviceps papuanus
GAGAGAGAGAGAGAGAGAGAGAGAGAGAGAGAGAGAGAGAGAGAGAGTGAGAGAGAGACAGAGAGAGAGAGAGAGAGAGACAGAGAGAGAGAGAGAGAGAGAGACAGAGACAGAGAGACAGAGAGACAGAGAGAGACAGATCTGACCTTTAGAAAGTTGTCTTTGGCAGCCAACTAACTGAATATGGATTGGACTGCTTTGGTACTTGAGAGGGATACACATACGCACACAGATGTTGAAATGAAAAGATTTGCTGATAGCCTGGATATATGGGATTAGTGAGCATAAGAATTTGAGGATGTCACCAATTTTGCAAGCCTTTTTGACTGGGAGGATGATTGTGCTTTTGATAGTAATATGAAATTCAGAAGAGAGGAAGGTTTGGGAAAGATGTAATATGCTTTGTTTTGGACATCCTGATTTTGAGATGTCTTTGGTAAATATGGAATAAAATATCCAAGAGATACATAGGGATGTCAGACTGTAGTTAAAAAGAGAGTAGAATTCGATATATGATTCTGGTAATCATTAGCATAGAGATGATATTTGAACTGGTGGAAACTAACAGAATCACCAAGTGAGATATAATATAGACTAGGGAAAAGAGATGATGGCCCAGAACAAAGCCTTGGTGGTGTGGGAAGGGGTGGGACACAGTGGCCATGATTTGGATAAAGAACCAACTGACACATAAGTCTTACATAAATGTTGTTGTTAAATTAAAGAAGAACCAGCAGCGTGTAGTATCATGAAAACCTAGATGGAAGAGAGTATCTCAGTGGAGAAAATGATCAACAGTATCTGTTGTTGTTGAGAGATCAAGAAAGATAAGGACTAATAAAGGGCCATGAAATTTGGCAATTAAGAAATCACCAGTGACTTTGGAGATAGCAGCTTTAGTTGACTGATAAGATCCAGAGGTAGAATGAAGAGAGTTTGAGGAGAGTGAGAGGACATGATGGAGCGGCATCTAGCATAGATGGCAGCAAACATAAATGATTTTTAATAGTAATGTTTGTTCATCAAATATTTTGTGGTAAAAGTAATAGTCTTTCAAAGTTTTCTTGTATGTTATTTCATATTTTTCTTATCTTTTGACTATTATAAGTGTCTTACTGGATAGTACTGTGCTACAGAATATGTTGTTCTTAGCAAGTCCTTTTTACTCTTTGTATTCTTAAATGCAGAAGGTCTACATTCAGTCAATTTCTTAAGGCACAACAATGAGACAGGTGAGTTGCTAGTGCTAGGGTTTCAAATTAAAAACAATGGAGCAATCCTGACTCTGAAGAAACTTAGATTTTGAGGAGACATTTGAAAGGCTAACAGTGTATCTTTTGTTTCCTCACCCTGGTTAACCAGTAGCAAAAAAGGTGGCCATTGAAACATACTCCTTTAAAGCCTGAACAGACAGAGAAAAGTTGTAATAGGGCACAATCTAAGAAGAAATGGTGATTTAATGTAATACTAAACTCACATATGCCACAGATTTTGTAAATGGAATTGAATCGATGTCAGCCCTAAGCATTGTACAAAATGAAGAAATCACTGGGAGAGCGAGAAAGCTTGCCTACTTCCCAGCTCCCCCTGACTCAGTATCACAGCATTATTTTGAGATGCTCATTTCCCAGAACATCCTATACCTCATACTCAAAAGTAATTATTTGAACATATGCCAAAGCCAAGCAGAAATAATTTCTGTAATATTTATTGTTTTTTGAAGTATCAGTGCCAAAGCTCACCTCCATTATCATGGATAATTAGAATCAACTCTGTAGCAATGTCAGACTTCTTGCCCATTCACTTCCTGGTAGTCATTTAGGTACTAAAGAACTACATAATTTTTTGAGATTACAAGGGGATCATTTGTGGTGCTTCATTAGTAATATGTTTACAGATCACTTGTAAATAATTGTCAGTTACAGGATAGTTCCGAGGAATTGAAAAACAGGCTGATGCTGATCTGAAAATCAATCACTTCATTCCAGCTAATTATTAAATGATTGCTTAATTAATTAATTAAATGATTGATAATAATGTTTTTATGGATCATTTAGAAACAAAAAAAAATCATGCACTTTTCACTTGGCACAGCACCATTCTCCTTTATACTAAACATTGTAGTAATCATAAATAATCCACTGATTGAACTTGGGTATTAATAAAGGTTTTAGGAAGAAAGTGTTCAATCTTGGCATACTGTCATAGACTTTATGTATATTCATGTCTCTGTGTGAAATGATATTATTTGATATTGGTACTCCCCATTAGGATGGTAATTAGCTTTTTTGTGTATGTGTGCCCATCGCAAGCTTCACAAAGTGTATTTGGCTCCCAAATCAATTTTATGAGATCAGTTGCATTTTTGAAGGGATGGAAGACAGACCCCGACGCTAACCCTCATGGGCAAAGACCATGG
Source organism: Petaurus breviceps papuanus (assembly GCF_028583685.1). NCBI lineage: Eukaryota > Metazoa > Chordata > Mammalia > Diprotodontia > Petauridae > Petaurus > Petaurus breviceps. The sequence goes on from NW_027185698.1 coordinate 4,191,518, forward strand.
GGAAAAATGGCAGGGAGGGAAATCTCACCTAGACAGCAGTAGCTGGCCTAGGAAGTTTCATCTGATGCCTTCCCATTTTAATTAATTACCTTTGCGAAGGAAGACCTAAGTTTAAATTTGACCTCAGACAGCTGTGTGACCTTGGGCAAGTCACTCAACCCTGTTTGCTTCAGTTTCCTCATCTGTAAAATGAGCTGAAGAAGGAAATGGTAAACTACCGTAGTCTATTTGCAAAGAAAACCCCAAATAGGGTCATATAGCTTTGGACACGACTGAAACAACTAAACAACAGCAACAAAAACAACTGTAGATACTAAGCTCAGTCGTATCTGTATTGCTGAAAAAGTTAGCACCTTCTAAATTGAGATGTCTTGAGAAAAAAATTCTTATTGCTAAAACTTCTTTATGCTTCTTCTCCCCTACTATTGGGGGAGATTGGGGAAATAACTTTTTTTATCCATAGTAATAGGATAGCTAATCTTCTGTATCTAAGCATCTTCTAAGTGATTGGGGAAATACACAACTGCACAAAACATGGTTCCTACCCTTAAAGGGTTTTGTAGGAAGTTAAAAAGATTTTTTTCCACTCTGAAGGAAAGCATGTTCAAGCCCCCACTCCCACTCCAATCTTTTATTCTGAATAGAACACTTTTTCTGGGAATGATAGATGTAAAGAAATATTTGTTTGGTCTATGATAGTGGTGTCAAATTTAACTTGAAACAAAGCCTCTGTACTGTACTTAAGGATCCCTGTGGGTTGTATATTGTATATTGATTTAGAAAATCACATTTTAACATTATATTCTATCATATTATTTATTTTGTTAAATATTTCCCAATTACATTTTAATTCATTTGGGTTTCATTAAGAATGTTGTGGGCTGTGTGCAGCCCAGGGTGTGTTTGTCACTTCAGATCTAGGCATAAATAAATGCCAAAATAATGAAGTCAAACCACTGAGGTTTTGTCATTGGAAGAACTGGGTACTGTCCCATTTTCTTCTCTCGTTGATGTTATCTCCTCACTATATATAATAATGTGGACCATTGCTGTCTTCTGGCCTCCCTTAAAACCACATGGAGTCTTATTTTTCCTTTGCTTGTTTTTTTTTTTTTAAGCAATTGGGGTTAAGTAACTTGCTCAAGGTTACATGGCCACTTATTTCTGGGTGTGGTGCTAAGTATCAGAGCCCAGATTCGATCCCAGGTCATCCCGACTCTGGGGCTGGTGCTTTTACTTGCTGTGTTACCTAGCTGCCCCTATCCTTTGCTTGCTTTTAAAGGCATCTCTAAAACTTTTTTTTGTTTTGGTTTTACATCATGTTAATTTTGTGATATACCTCCTAACCATGTTTACTTCTCTCTTGTGATGAAAAATTAAGTTAAGCAAAACCAACAAGCGTTAATATGTCCATGTCTGACAGCATGTGCGGTATTCCACAGTGGAATCACTAGAGTCCATTAGTAAAGGAGAAGCATTCAAAGCCGCAGGGACATTGCTGGAAAGAAGGAGGCTCCCTTTTACTCCCTCCCACCTCTCTGTGAATCCTACCCAGCCCCTACAAGAACCTTCTCCTCTTTTATTTTTTTGCTGATATTTAGATACTCAACTCTTCTCCTTCCATCTTGGAATTTGCCTGTGACCTTGCTAATACAATGGGCCCCAGGTGCTGAGAAGGCAGCGAATAATCAATCTACTTGTAGATGCTCTTTTGTATTTGTGTATGGCTGGATGTACAAACACACCAGGTTCTACAAAATGGGAAAGAAGACCTTGGGAGTGAGTCAAAGGTTGTCTTCCATTGAAAAGACAGGAACTGCTTGCAGTCTGCATCAGTGCAGGGAATAGCAGCATTGATGAGATTACCATCCTTTTTAAAGTATAGAAGAAATTACATGTGTGCATACAGTATATAATTTATTTGTGTTTGTGTGTAGGTGTGTACACACATATAGATTTAGAGATTTATTTTCTGTGTCTTTCATTTCAGAGGAGAGAAATGACTGGATCACTATTCTGCTGAATGCTCTGAAATCTCAGCCACTTGCCTCTCAGTCTCGATCAGTTCTGCCTGAGAAGTGTGGATATCTGGAATTACGAGGATACAAAGCTAAAATTTATACTGTGTTGAACGGAAGCAATGTGTGGCTCTGCAAAAATGAGCAGGTGGGCATTGTTAAACTAATTATAAATTCTCAAGATGGTTGCGGTGATTAGAAATTGCCATCCCTTGGTATGATGAGGAACAGCTGCACGTGAACTGACTTAGTCCTTGTTGACTCCTTGTTGTCTTTGGTCCTTTTATGAACATTCAACTAAAGATTTTTATAAATGCTTTCGTCTTCATTGTCTTCAATTTCTCCAGCAACAGGGAAGCTATTTAAAGCACATTTTGGTCTGGTCATCACCTTTTCAAGAAGTGAATAAAAGAGAACAGTCAGAATTAATTTTTGAAAAGTTAGTCTTCAGCTAAAGTGACATAAATCCATCCCAAAGGGTAATTAAGAAGTGCTTAATCATTTCTTCTCAGATTCCAGCTGTTAATCAAACAGGCATGGTTCTCTGCCTGCTGTGTTGCCCATGTGCTCCATTTCTATAGATAAAAACATTGAGTAAGTATGGGGAGTTTCTGGAGTGCAACAGGTGTGTTTCTTTAACAGATAAAAACCCCTGGTGGTCAAGGCTGTAAGGGACTGACTGAAGTTGTGATGCTTTTTGAAAAGCAGCCTTGATGTGCTAGTTTTCAGTTTGATCTTTACTAGATTTTGTTATTTTAAAAATAGATTTTAGATGTTTGCTTAAAGCATCATCAAGATGCTGGTTTTCCATTTGATATTTACTGGATTTACTTACTTTTGAGGTCTATTTTCTTAGAAGCTTTAAAATCTTTCTAAACTTTAATTTGATATATTGGTAACATAGGATCACTGATTTGTAGCTGGAAGAGACCTCAGAGGCCGTCTTCATTTTATAGATGAAGAAATTGAGGCTGGGATTGGTTAAATGATTTATTTACTATCTGATTAGTGGGATGTTCACTTTCATCCTTTCTCATATTTCCTGCAGCCAGGTGGCTCAATATTTATTTTTTTTGTAGTTTATTTTTTTTCTACATCTGCTCTAATTTAAAAAGTAACACAGGCTTTCAATTGCATTCTTATAATTAAGAACTTTATTATTTATTCTACTTTTGTCTTTCATTTTCTTTTTTTTTTTTTAACCTTTCCCTCATCAAGGATAAATGTCAAGTGCCATATGAAAGATTTTGTGAGGGTCAGAGGCTTTGGAGAATACTTATTTAATGTTAATTCTCTTTTTAAAAAATGCTGGCTGTCCTTTTGGTGTTTACTTGATTGTTAGTTGGATTTGATTTGCATTAATCTCTGCTTAATCTTTGATTTTTGTGGAAATTAGTCAAATAGTCTGGTTTGTATGGCCGAAAACGTCTGCCTGCACCCTAAGCCTTGCTGCCTTGGATTTTATATACTTGGATGAGGTCACCTCACATGTATAGCAGACAAATTGCATTTTCATGACACACTAGTATGGTTTAAATGCATATTGACTTCATTTTATAAAATTCGTTTTGTTTTTCTCTTCTGTTTTGCTACTATCCTATCGATAGGATGTGGACAAATGGATGCTGTTTCATTGCTATTTTTCTTTATCTGATCCATCATCTCTCTGTGGGCAGGGGGACCAGCTGTGTATTTGAATAAGCAGCTCCCCAAGTATCACACACCCTTAGGTCCAGCATATGTGTGAATCTTATGGCACCAGTAGACATGATTCAAAGGGGAAAATATTGAAGTAAGTTTTGAATAGGAAGGTATGTTAGAAATATCCTTAAAAATGGTAAAAAAAAAAATCTTCTCTTGTTGCCTAGTACCAGATTAGTCTCTAATTTTAAGACTTTTTTCTTCATTTAACTGAGAATTCCCTTAAATACAATACCCTAGAATCCAGTAGAGGGCCCTAGTGTTCTAAAAATCTTTTCTTTGGAAAAGGAGAATTGTTGTTATTCAGTAATTATGAGACAGATTTGCCAAAGATGTCCTAAAAGTCCGGTCAATATTGGACATCATAATCATGCTAGCATTACTATCAGTGAATTTTTTGAGTTTATTATTAATACAGAATGAAAAGATACTTATTTAGTCAATGTTAAGATGAGATAAGATGTAGATGATTTGTCTTTTTTTGTCTGTGCCTAATTAAATGTGAAAGAGAACAAGAAATTGGCCAAGAGGGCATTATTTGACCCTTCCTGCAAACACTCTGTGAAACCAATAATGATTTCAGCATTTACTGAGTACAGTAGTAGAGAATGTTTTACCTTTGTATTAAAAAAGCAACAACCCTATACATTAAAAACATTTATTTGTATTTTAAAATAACATAGATATTAAAACATTTTAGTAATGTGTTTTTCTTAGTCTTACCATGTGATTAGATATCTGTAATTATAGTTAGATAATTTAATTGTGATGATGTATTTGAAGGGAATGTTTTTCAGTAATTTGATCATGGTTCATTAATCTTACAATGGAGAACATCTGAAATTAAGCACCAGTCCCAAGCTGTTGTGCTTTTTGTGTGTTGAGAGAGTAGAGGGGCTTTCTTATGAATGTTCCATTTCCTTTTTTTTTGGATGGAAAAGTATAGGGGAGTGGAATGACTTGTGTTATTTTCTGTAGATAATGATGTGTCAGATAAGATAGGTTATTAAGAGTAGCGTGAGAATTAGGTAAGTTTAAATGTTGCTTCATTAGCCCTCAAGTGAACACTCACTGTGATCTCCCACCAGAGAGGAAGAAAGGGAGCTTTGACACCAGTTGTATAATCTGTTCCTTCAGGATTCCTTACTCTGTGGAAATAAAGGAGACATGATTGAAAAAGTGGCTTCAGAAAATTATATCATTCCTAACTACCTGTTAACTTTTTAAATGATCAAGATGCTCCTTAAAACTTTCCTTTTTCCACTTCTATCCCCAGTTGCCCTTCCTTCAATATATTTTTAACCCCCTGTCTTCCCACTGGTAAAGTTAGCCCTTTCTAATGACAAAGAAAACAATTAAGTCAAAAAAACAATTGAGACTGACCTTCTCTATCTTTCACACCTATTGTCCCTCATTGTTATACCGAAAGGAGGGAGATATTTTTAATCATCTATTCTTTGGGACCAGGATTGGTCACTGCAGTTAACTTAGTCTGATTTCCACTTAATGTTCTTTTTATGTACATTATTGTGGTCATTGTGTGTATATCATTTCCATGATTCTGCTTGTTTCACTCTAGTAGCCCATGCAAGTCTTTTTTTCTGCCTTATATTTGTCATTTCTTGTGGTCCAATGTTTAATTATATTCACGGACCACGATCTGATAAGCCATTCCCCACTCAGTGTTCAACTATGTTGTTGCCATGAGTTTTGGTACCACAAAAATAATTACTGTGAATATTTTAGTTTATATATAGAAGATGGTCTTTCTTTCTTTGGACTCCAGATTTATGAACAGTAACCTGATATTTGGATAAAAATTTAGGAACAATTTTGTGACATTTTTCCTATAATTAAAAATTATTATTGGGGATAGTTCCATAATTTCTCAGCTTCACCACTAGTGTTAGTATGCCTGTTTTCTACAGCTTCTCAACATTGACTACATCTGTGTTATATCATCTTTGCCAATTAGATGGATGTAAAGTGGAACATCAGTTCCTTTCAATTTGTATTTCTCTTATTAGTAATTTGGAACACGTTTCTCACATATGTTTATTGCTAGTTTTCAGTCCTTATTTAGAAAATCATTCACAGGGTGGCTAGGTGGCACGGTGAATAAAGCACTGGTCCTGGAGTCAGGAAGCCCTGAGTTCTAATTTGGCTTCAGACACTTAACACTTGTGACCTTGGGCACTTAACCCTAATTGCTTGGCATTCCCCCCTCAAAAAAAAAAAAAGTTAAAAAAAATCATTCATTCTTAGGAACCCTTTTACATGGTCAGTTATTTCCTTAAACGAGGGGGATTTCTTTTTTTTTTTTAATTAATTTGTTTGTTTCCTTTTAGTTTACAGGATTCAGTTCCACAATTCCTTCAGTTTCACATTTTGTCCCCCTCCCTCCCTCCCCCCCCATGGCAGCATATAGTCAAGTATAGGATCTGTAAATACTTTCACATTATACATTAGTCAGGTTATAAGGATGGATTGTACCAGCTGGAATGAAGAATGGTAAAGAGGACATAAAACCAAACGAGAAGGAAAAAGATTAGGTATTTTGCTACTAGGGGAATTTTCTTTTTCCCCTTTGCAAGCACCCAAGCCTTTTGTTTATTTTCACTGCTTGTAGGAGGGAAAGGGGAGAGGGATATTCTTTGGCATGTGCAGGAGAGTGTTGTTTGTTCCTTTCCATTAGCATGTTGAAATAACATGAGTTTTTTTTTTTTTTAAAGGCTAGGGCCAAGAGCCAACCCTGAAACCTTGCTATAAAAATGCTGTCCTCAGGGATCTAGGTCATGGAATTGTATTATGGGGGAAATTGCTATAGCAATATTTTTTGGTACATTGAAAAACTAAAATCATTGATGGAGAGATCTAAGACAGTTGCTATAGTTGGTCATGTTATAATGAAACTCAACTGCATTTGAGTTTCTCATACCAACTAATAAAGTAAATAAAACCATCAACTTAAAGACATTATTTCTGACTTAGGGCACTATATAGGTCCTTAAGCCTCTATATTCCAAAATGAATTTACCCTTAACATTTTCTTTGTAAAATTTTCTGGCTTTTTAAGTAGAGAAAGCAATATTGAATTGTGTTATCATATTAATAACCAAAACATTTAGCATAATTCTTAAGAAGATTGGTGACATATAGCTTAATAATGTATATAAACTGAAGGTGCTGCACTTTTTCAGCCTGTGAAATACTGTGATGAAAAATATTCATATTGATTTGAAGGTTAAACACGCATAATTTATACATATTAATATGGAAGTTGCCATACCAAATTAATTAAGGTATTCCTTTTAACTTGTATAGACTTGAATGCAGACATACTTTCATTCCCTTTAAAGCATACTTCAAATTATCAACTTTATTCCCTACTTGAGTTAAATTCTCCTGGGACTTAGGTTACTCCCTGGGGTTTTAAAGTGGTATTAACTCTTTTATTGCCTTTAGATAGCATTTACTGTATAGGATTATTGCCTTGGGTATGGAATTTAATCTTTACATTTTCTACTTGTGAGGTAGACACAGTATAAATAGCCTAAGGTTTCTTTGCATAGATAATTTAGTTCTGTAAGACTTCCAGGGTGCTAAAACTGCATTCTGTAGCCTAAAATAGTCTATTGAACTTGTAAAAGCACTTAATCACATAGCATAGTTTATAAACTGGGCTCAGCAAATTTTATAAATGTTATTTTCTAAAGGGAAAACAAAATATCACCAATAGTAAACATTTTAGGAATACTTCCAGAGTGTTTATACTTTAACCTTCTGCAAAGCATTTTATTTCTTTAGGCAAGGCTTATTAGTCCATTACCCTTTCTATATTAGAGCTTAGTGAATTTTCTCCACGGTGTTGAGTGTGTGATGTGACATTGTATTTCAAATTGATGGTGCCCTTGGCACTAGGAACCAGAGAAGGCAAAATTGGCATGAAAACAGGATGGACGTTCAGTCCCTTTATATATTCCTAAATACCTGGATTGAACTTTCAGTTCTTCCTGTTTTTGGAAGTTGAATATATAGAGAAGAGCTGCCTATTTCACTGAGAAAACTGGGAGGCATTTACTCTTGACTCCCATCTTAAAAACCTAAGAATTTAGCACCATCGCCCATTTTTTTTTAACATTGCTTTGTCTCCTCTATCAGAAAGAAGAATGACTACATGAAGCTAATCAGTACAACTGTATTTATTTTCCATCCCCTCCTACTTCTAACAGAAATTGTTCCATGTCTCCTAGGCAACTTTGATATATCTTTTGATTTGTCCCTAGGCACACTCAGGTCTCTATTATCCTATGTTACTTAAATGACCCTTGACCCTTCTACCCATCCCACTCATACCATCTTTTTCTTCCCTTTCAATGCCAGAATTCCAGGGACAAGCTTCTTTGTTTTATAAGAATGAGGACTTATATTAATATCATCTTCCCCATTGCCTAGCAGAGTTCTCTGCTGTATTGAATTGAATTGCATTGGAGTTGGATGACAGTGAGTGGGATGTAAAACTGGGACAGGAAGAGGTTCAGAAAGTTACACTAGCAAATAGTTTAGGTTTAATATTATTACATTAAATTTAATAACTATTTTACTGTATCTTTGTAATAGAAATTAGAGTTTTATATACAATCTATTGTGTATTAAAATGTTCATATTTGTCAAGGTGATTTAAAAAAATTGTTATAATAATTTGGGACTTGTGACCTCTTCTTGCTTTGTCCGTTCTCTAAGTAAAAAAGCCCTGCATTTGGTGTCTTACGATCCGGTCTTGAGTTTGTACCTTTGACTACTTCAGTTTCCTCATCTGTAAAATGGGAATGATATTATCACCTAACTCCATAGGTCCATTGTGAAGATAAGATGAGATTATATTTGTAAAGGGCTTCATAAACTTTACCTACTGTATTAATAATAACTATTCTTTTTCATTATTATTATTATATAAATCCATAATATCCCATATAACTCATTATTCTCCTTTTAAAACAACCATACCTCTTTCAAATTAACTTATTTCTTGAAGACACCTCCATAATTCATGTTAGTTATCCAAGTTTGTAAACTCTAAATCATTCTGGATTTCCCTCTTGCCTCGTATTCAATACCAAGTTCTTGTCAATTCTACCTCCGCAAGGGGGTGCCCTGCTGAGTTTTCTCATTTCCCATTCTCTCAGTTCACATAGCTACTACAAAAGTCCAGGCCTTCATGACCCCTTGATCCTGAACTCTTAAAATATCTTCCTAATTGGGTCTTTTCCCTCTATAGTCCATCAGCCAACAATATTACCAAAATACTTTTCTGATTGTCACACACCTGCTCAGAAATTATCTATGGCTCTCCGTACCTTAACTGTTTGCCATTTAAAGACCTCCACAGCTGACTTAATTTATCTCCTTTCCTTGTTTACTCTCTAGAGGCCCAACTTATAGAGTGCTGGACTTAGAGTCAGGAAGGCCTGATTTCAAATATGTCCTCCCATACTTATGAACTCTGTGATCTTGAGCAATTCACTTAACCTCTGTTTGCCTCAGGGTCCTCATCTGCAAAATGGGGATAATAATAGAGCCTCTCTCCCAGGCTTGTTGTGAATATCAAATGAGATAATAATTGTACAACACTTAGCACAGTGCCTGGCACATAGTAAACACTATATAAATGTTAGCTGTTGCTATAATTATTCCAAGGAAACTCACCTAATAGCTATTACAACTTTTTTCCATCTTTCCTCACTGTGCCTTTGTGTGGATTTTGAATTGTCCTAGAGGTCCAGGACTATTTATTTGGTCTTTTTTTGTAAATTCTGCTCATAGTATAATACCTTGCAAATAATAGGCACTTAATAAATATTAATCGAGTTAAGGAAGTTTAATTTAGCATCTTTGAAGAAGCATAAGGATGACAAATTATAGAAATTAGATAACTCACTGCTATCTCTCCTCATTGCTCTATGTTTTCCTCTCCCCCTCTTCTCTCATTCTTCATGGATAGAAGTATATTATAAAATTTTTTTTCTGGTTAAGAAGATTATAAATCCTGCCCCAGTGGTCCATTTAAAAATAATTGTCAGATCTAGGCCTTGTTTTTACCTGAGGAAGTCTTGGTTTTGTTTGAAAGGCACATTTCCTCGGTTCATATGAAGGGATGTTATTTGAAAAACAATTCAGCTATCTGTTATCTGTTAAAACCTTCACATAAATTTTCTCTTAATGAGCTAGTCTCTCACTACTTGCCAATTTAATATCAGTTCTTTATAACCGTAATTTTCTAGGGTTTTTGGTCTCTACATAAAGTGGAAATCTTAAGCAATTCCACTACATGGAACACTGGAACAATGTTGTACTTTCTTTCCTTCTTTTGGACTGTGCCTGCATTTTCTTCCAGATGCAGGAATTAACAGTGATATTCATGGTAATTGTGGTTGCACGCCTTGACAGTTTTCAAAGTATATTTATGCACTTGAGCTCATTGGGGCTTCACAGTGACCCAGGAAGGTAGGCAGGATGGTCATTAGCACCCCATTTTACAGAGGAGAAAACTAAGTTTGTGAGAGGCTTAGGTTTTTATTATTCTCTTGCACCGGTACCATGCTGCAAAATGTCTGATGGTATAGTCTACGACAAGTGATGCTTTTTTAAACCTTGTTGAGCATTTTCTCCCTTTGTGTAGTGATAGAACTTATTCAAAATAGATAAAAAACTTTAATTGAGGAAGGAATCAAAATAATTATAGAATGATTATAGTAAAGGGGGTACCTTGCTGAGTTTTCTCGGAAATAATCTAGGTCACTGCCTGGTATTAACCATAAGAAAAATAACTTTTTTTTCAACCTTTTTTTTTTTAAACAAAACACTGCAGTGCTATTAATATCAGTTAAATTAAATCTTCCTCCTTTAATATTTAACATGTAATGCCAGCTTAAGCCATTTTAATTACAATTTTTTATGTATGCCATGCTAGGATTCCATGTTGTCTTGCCTCAAAATGATAGATTCTGTCCTTTTCGAACTTAAAAACCAAAGGAAATTTTAAATAGCTTCTTTTTCTAATATTCCATGATATATAATATTCTAAATTTTATCTAATATTAATTATTCAATAAACTTTAAGTACTGGCTCTGTAAGTCACCATGTTATTACTTCACAAATTAAAAAAAATCAGTAGTCCGATTACCTACTTTGGAAAAAATTTGAGACATTGGTCTACAAATATTTTTGAATATTGTGCTGGGTACTCTAAACTCACTGATACATTTTAATAACATCTAGGCAACATATTCAGACAGTAATGCCTAATCAGATGTACTTTGTTTATGTGTTTACTAAATGCATCACTTTATCTTGTGAAATGTTTGATTCTTGACAATGTGGACTGTTGTTTTTGACTTTGAATCCCTGGAATCTGGTCCATAGTAGATGGTTTAAAATGCATTTCGATTGACTTGCTTTATCTTCTGAGAAATGTATATTTCTCCTGTGACCAGGCAAAAAGGATCTTTCTTTGCTTCCTTAAACTTTTTTCCACCCCCAACTTTGTCCCCTTCCCCCAAACCCCCAGACTCTTGCTCCAACATTTTTCTGTGCAGTTGTTAGAATTAGAGAGAAATAAATCTTGAGGGAAAATATAAGGGTTCTCTTTAGGAAATAGGAACACAGTGGTCATCAAGGAGAGGAATAAGAATCCTTGTGTAGCCTGTGCTGTGTATGTGCTCTTCCTACTTCCATTCCCTCTGGTAGGCTTTTCCACAGTGATATAGTTGTTATAATAGTATGTGTGTGTGTACATGCATGAACACATGGGTGTAGGGTTTAGATGATAGCATGGATATAACTGGGAACTGGCATGATGGGTCTAACACTTGACTAATAGTGATGCCTCCAAAATATTACTTAATTATATGGATTTGTTTATGGAATCATGGGTTTATTAGTCAAGTTCATGCAAATGTCTGACCTTTTGAGAGCTTTTTGATTCTACCCTTTATTTTAGCCATTCCATACATAGGCTCTCATCTCTGTGACCTTGAGCTTACATTGGTGATGACTCACTTTATTTTATCTAGTGTTAGACCCATCATACCAGTTCCCAGTTATATCCATGCTATCATCTAAACCCTATACCCGTGTGTTCATGCATGTACACACACACATACTATTAAAATGTGAGCTTTTCGAGAGCAAGGTCTATCTTATTTGCTTATGTTTATATACCCAATGCTTGTCACTGTACGTGAAACATACTAAGTCCTTAATAAAAACTGTTTTCATTCATTCATTCATTCTACCAGGAGATAAAACCATTTTCTGTTATATTTCTGTTATATTTATCAAGTATATTGATTAGTGTTAATTGCCTTAAACATGACATTATTATTTGACTTTGATTTTGGGATGCCAGGAAATCTCTTAACATATTCAGCCATAGCTTTCTCCTGAATTTCCTGAATAATAGATGCATTTTATGCTTTGCCAGAAGTAAATAAAGGTATTTTTAAATATCAGCACCATCCTCCATTGGGTCAAGTTGACCTCTAGAGTCAAGCTCAAAGTTATCAATTTTTGTCTTTGCCTAACATTAAAAAAACATTTCAGTTATCAAGGTAACATGACATTTGATATCATAAGAGAAAGATTCCATGAAATGAAAGAACTGTGATATTCTCTCTCCCCTCTTCTCAGTGAAGTCATTAAATTTGATATCATCTTTGTATATCAGATGATTATAAAGTTTTGGTTCAAGTCCCCTTTTAATCTGGAAATCATTCTTAGTACTAATTGTGAGAGACACTAATGGATTGATGTGGTTAACCTGAACCATAATGAGTGCAAACTGTTTCTGAGAGTGGCTTCATATCAGCTGTATTGTGTTGGTGCCATGTTTTAAAAAGAGAACAGTTTTTCATGTGGGTATTAAGATACTCTAACATTTTTACTAGTTTTGGAAAAATATGTTTTCTCTTAAGAAAGCTGGAATAAGGCTTGCATCAGAAAGGTAGTTGGTAAAGTTATTTACTAGTAACTCAGATGACACTTTGAAGTTCTTGAGCCAGTAATTGTAGATTGTGTCCATTCCCCCCTACCTTCCAATTTTGCAGAGAAGCTAAAGTTTTAGTCACTTTCCTTGAATGTAACATGCCATATTCACAGTATGCAAGCCTTTTATTTTATATTTGATACAACTGATATTTTGTTTTGTTGGATTCTTTCAGCCATATAGATGAACAGATGCTTTTCCACATTAACCTCTTTTGGGAATTCTCTATTTCTTCAAATTTGTTTCTCGTGACTCTAGTGGGATTTCTTCACTCTTTTAGTGTCATGAATTTGGATTCCTTCTCAAAATGTTTTTCTTTTTTTTTCTTTTCTCTTTATTTTTGAGAGGAGAAGGTAGGGCGATTGGGGTTGTAACTTGCCCAAGGTCACACGGCTAGTTTGTGTGTGTGTGTGTGTGTGTGTGTGTGTGTGTGTGTAAGTGTCTGAAGCCGGATTTGAACTCAGGTCCTCCTGACTCTAGGGCAGGTGCTCTATTCAATGTGCCACCTAGCTGCCCCCTCAAAATGTTTTTTTAAATGTATGAAATGAAATGTGTAGGATTGCAAAGAAAACCAATTATATTGAAATGTATTTATTAAGGTAACCAAGTTTCCAAACCCTAGGTTAAGAACTAAGTACCACTCCTCCATAATATAATTTTTCATATTGAATTAGCTATTTTTTTTTATTCCTTTTGTCTTTTTTTCCAGTTGTTTATTAAGAGTAACAATAATCAACCAGGAGAAATTTGTACACAATTACAGACACAATGTGTGTGTGATGACCAACTTTGATAGACTGGACTCCTCTCAGCAATGCAGTGATATAAGTCAATCCCAAAAGACTCATGATGGAGAGAAATATGTACATCCAGAGAAAGAACTAGAAAGAACTGAGTTTATATCCAGGTGGAAGCAAAATACCTGATCTTTTTCCTTCTGTTATTTGGTTTTATGTCCTCTTTACCATTTTTCATTCCAGCTGATACAATCCATCTTTATAACCCGACTAATGTATAATGTGAAAGTATTTGTAGATCCTATACTTGTCTATATGCCGCCATGGGGAGGAGGGGAGGTAGGGGGACAAAATGTGAAACTCAAGGAATCGTGGAATTGAATCGTGTAAACTAAAAGAAAAAAAATTAATTAAAAAATAAAAGTTGAAAAAAAATCTACCAACAATGTAAAAAAAAAACAGTAAAATATGCTTGAATAAAGAAGAAAAATAAGAGTAACAATAATCTTTGATATACTAGACAGGTAGGTAGTGCAGTGGAGAGAGTGCTAGACTTGGAGTTAGGAAGAACCAATTTCTTTTT
>NW_027185698.1:4205610-4241400 GCF_028583685.1 Petaurus breviceps papuanus
AACAGATAATATGCTTCAATCTGCATTTAGATTCCATAGTTCTTCTGGATGTGGACAGCATTTTCCATCATGAGTCTTTTGGGGTTCTCTTAGATCCTTTCATTGTTAAGAAGAGATAAGTCTATAGAAGTTAGTCATCATATAATGTGGATGTCACTGTATACAATGTTCTCTTAATTCTGCTCATTTCACTCAACATCAGTTTATGTAAGTCTTTCCATGTTTTTCTGAAGTCTGCCTGTTCATCATTTTGGTATTCCATTGCATTTATCTACCACAACTTGTTCAGCAAAGGAAGAACTTATTTCAAATCTGCCTTAAACACACACTGAACAAGTCACTTTTCTATTTAAGAGATAAAAGTAGCCTACCTTTTATATACCAACCATATACATACACACACATGTATATACACACACACATATGTATATATATATATACATAGACACACATACACATATATATGTATGTATACTTTAAATACACCTACCTTGCTAGATTGCTGTGAGGATTGAATGAGAATATATGTAAAGACCTTTGCAAAACTTAAAGTACTATTTAAATACTAGCATTTAATTTAGATTGCTGTGAGGATTGAATGAGAATATATGTAAAGACCTTTGCAAAACTTAAAGTACTATTTAAATACTAGCAATTAGCTGCTATTACTTGAATTTTCTGTTTTCTACATGAGTCTTGAATTTTCTATTATTTTTTTTTTTAACTAGGCAATGTTGCATAGTGGATAGATAGCCACCTTTATAGTTAGAAAGATCTGAGATCAAGTCCCACTTGTCAACTCACTGAACTTTTCATTATGTCTTAAGCAGCTCTCTGAGATTATACAACTGCTGAAAAGGTACTGATTTCATTTCTTCGCTCAAATTCCTTGCGCCAAAGACATCTCAGGACTGGACCACCCCGCTCCCCCCCCATATTTATATTTTTGTCACATGGGAGTATTTTAATGAAAATGCTTCACAGAGTATATATAACATGGTATCATTCCTGCTATTGGCCTGTCAATGTTAGGACAACTAGGTTAAAAAAGCTTAAGAATTTTGTTTTCTGATTTCTTTTATACGTCAGTTGGTAGGTTTTTTTTTCCATTTTCTGATATGATAAACATAATGTTATTGAACAGTTGTCAGACCTCCCTCCCCCTTTCTTGATGATTTCATGTGATAAAAGGAAAATATATACATAAACACACAGACATACAAACGTATACATATATACATAATGCATATACTGAATGTATATATAATACCTATTATATATATATATGGTTATGTCAACTTATTTCTTAAATTAGAGAAAAACCTTTCTGTTTTGAAGTTTCGCTTTTAAAAACCATTTTCACTTATATTCACTGGATGAAACAGTGATATAGCTTAAATCCATGTGTAGGGCTAGGCATGCTCTGTGACAGAGAAGAAAGCATATTGGAGGTGGTGCCCCAAGTTGTCATGGTCTGGCCAAGCTCTAAATCTGGTGTTTCCTAGGATAGCTGGTGCCAATGGCACATCTGTTTATAGCAAATGTTTGTGCAATGGCTTCTAACATCCCTGGAACTGAAATCTGGCATTTGGTATTTTCAAGAATAGATTGAAAATTTCAATAAATATGGACTTTTTTTTAATCTTTGTTTATGAATGTGAAGTGTTCATTTTTATTTCTCACCGTAGAATTTTTTATGTTCTCTTCATAAATTAATTTTGGCTAAATTTTATTTCTGTAAACGTATATCATGATTTTGAAGACACTTTGGATATAAAAACATTTTACATAATAAGTAAAAGTTTAAAAATCACATGTTACAAGGTGTCACACACCTATGGTATTTATTGAGATCACTTTTTAACCTTAGTAAGGTTTGAAATAGTACCATCAGCTTTATATACTTAGAAACTACGTGAAAAAACATTTCCCTAGACATTTACCACGAACATTTTATGTAAAGTGCTTTGCCATCATGAATAGAATAGGTACATTAGCTAAAGGTCGTGTATGAAAATAAATTCTGTATATGAAACCTTACTTAGTCCTAAGAATTTTTTTTAAATTGACGACATTTCCCTTTGTGGCTCACAATAATGCAATGTTTTGTGACTGTGTGTGGTTTGTCCTTTGTTCTTGAAGGACTCTGACATCAGGGAGATGATGATATGACTTGCAGTTGACCTTGATTTGAGTGAGGGAGGGCTGTGCAAAGTCACCAGCCTCACTTTCTCCTCCAGAGCTATCTGGGTCCAGTGGCCAGATATTGAGCAGTGTTTTGTTTGTTTGTTTGCTTTTTGAGGGGAGGAAGGTAGGGCTTAAATGGGGGTTAAATGACTTCCCCAAGGTCACATGGCTAGTTTTTGTGTTAAGTGTCTGAGGTCAGATTTGAACTCAGATCCTCCTGACTCCAGGCCCCTAGCCACCCCGTGTTGAGCAGTGTTTTAAGGAATATCTTGGTACATGCTAAGAATTATCTAGTCTTTCAGTATTTGTGTATAGAGTCTCAAACACAAAAACCTCCCCTCCATCGCTCTCCTATGTGATGTTATTTCTTGCCTATGCATATATAGATCTGCCTATATCATCTGTTTTCTTGGAGGAAAATAGTACCCTGATGATTTCATAGATTATCATAGCTAGAAGGGACATTAGCATTTATCTAGTCCAAACTCCTCATTTTTTTTGGATGAGAGAACTGAGTTCCATAGACTTTTAAAGTAAGGTAGTTTTATAGCATTAGGTCCAGATTCCAAATCTCCTTCACCTGCTATTTTATGTATTCCTTTTGTCATCTTTTTGTTTCTTAAAAAAAAAAAAATCATACTTCTTTGCATCAGTAAAATGCACGCCAGGTATTCACTGAGAGAATAAGAATGTATGGAGTTCTTGGATGTAAATATCTTAGTAAAGGGTCCAATTCATGTTTAGACAAAACCTTGCTGAAAACAACAAAATTCATTAGTTTATTTCAGATGGAGCTGTTGGTATAAAATGCTTCCATGATTATTTTTTTAATCTTAATTTCTGTTTACAATATTCTTCTAATTTTATTCTATTTTATTAAATAAAAGTAAATTCTATTTGAGACTACAAATAACACCTCCTTTTTATAACTAAGATAAGAAAAATACTTAAATGTCAAATGCGGTTATTTTTATTTTTAATTGAGAAAAATTATAGTTAAATGATCAGTCTTGAAATAGTTGCTTTTATAATTTTATATTTTTATATGTTGTGCATTGTATATTTATATCTAAACATATATCCATGAAAACAACTCTTTTAAGACTGTGTGTATTTTAACTAATATATTTCATGTCAATTCGTGAAACTTTTAAGCTTCTGTGAATTAAACTTGCATAAAAAGAGCAAGCCTTAGAAAGTGGAAAATGCAAATAATTTAGATAAAGCTTATAAAATGTGTCTTGAAATCCTTTTTGCCCATTTATTTGCAAGCAGGTATTTATAAATACATACTCACAGATACTTCTTAAGATCCAGCCAGATCTTTGATTCTTTGAACCTAACTGATGTGGAAACAAGTTTTGGCTTAATAGCTTTATTTGTTGTTCCCAGACAGTAGAATATTTTATTTGGGGGATTTCATAGTTTCACCAGTATGCATTTAATATAAGGCATTTCTAATTTAAAGTACTTCTCAGGATTAAATTATTCAAATACTTTCCTAAATTAATTTTGGCTTTAACTGTCTATATGAAATTATACAGTCAGGTTTCTTGGTATAACTAATTTTGTTTCATAATTTGAATGTGACTAATGATTCCTTTATACACATTATGAAAAATTAGCGCAAATATTCTTGGTATGATAAAGAGCTAGGAAATGGAACTAATTGATATGAAAATGAAAAGGTGTTGATTGAGGGATCACATAGACATTTATTTTTCCAAATGCAAATAACTCACAGAACCCAATAACTTGAAGAGAACTCACTTCACAGGATATTTAATCCAACCCATACTTGAATGGAAATCTCTTTTATAACAACATTGGCAAATAGTCATCTAGTCTCTGCTCCAACACTTCTGGTATAGAGGAAACCTGGTACTCCATGTTCTTCCAGTACTTTTAGTTTTCTTATTTCACTCTAATTGTAATTGTTGGGAAGCTTTCCCTCATGTCTATCTGAAATCTGCCTTTCTGCAATATCTGCCCATCTTTCCTAGTTCTGTCCTGGGGCTAGTTAGAATGGATTTAATCTCTTTTCCTTATCGTTGCCCTTCAGAAACTTAGATAGGTAGGGGTGTGTAAATGTGGAAAGAAAACTGTCAGTATTCCATCTTTTTTTTTTTTTTGGAAGTAACCACTTTTTATTTGGAGTTTATAACAAGTATATAAAGTCAAACTTTGAGGTTCTGAAGTCAGCCATTTTGAACTTTTTTGTCTGAAGTTTAAGAGGTCTCTTGGAAAGAATAATTTGACCTTTGATCCTATCCATCACCAAATTAATTACCGTTGAGTACATAAAAATCACTTATCTGAGAGGAACTATTTTTTTATAAAAGACTTTAATATCAATAATCATAGAGGTCTTATTATTGTCTTTGGCTTTTAGCTAGTTGCTTGATTAAAACATAATGCTAATTCCAAAATCATGACCTTTTGTTTCACAAGATACATCTTGAAAATTCATGCTTTGGTCATAAGGAAACCTGATAAGAGTAGAGAGGACTAGTGTCAGTAGAGGAGAGGAAGGGGGTGAACAATTCAAAGAGTGTCTTCTATTAGTAATGATTAGTAGTTGTTGTTCAGTCATGTCTGTCTCTTTATGACTGACCGAACACTAGCATTCTAGGCCCTTCTATCCTCCACTGTCCTGAAGTCTTTTCAAGCTCCTGTTCATTGGTTCCATGACACTTATCTGTCCATCTCATTCTCTGCCTTCCCCTTTTCCTTTTGTCTTCAGTCTTTCTCAGCATTAAGATCTTTTCCAGTGAGGCCTGTCATTTCATTTGTGGCCAGAGAATTTAAGCTTCAGCTTCAGTATTTGTCCCTCTACAGAATAGTGTGAATTCTTGAAATATTGACAGATCTAATCTTCTTGCTGTCCAAGGGACTCTCAACAATCTTCTCTAGCATCACATTTTGAAATCATCGATTCTGTGGTGCTCAGCTTTTCTTATAGTCCAGCTCTCATGGCCATACGTCACTATTGGGGAAAAAGTAAAATAGGTTTGACAATACAGACCTTTACTGGCCAGGTGATGTCTCTGCTTTTTAGTATGCTGTCCATATTTGCCATAGTTTTCCTTCCAAGGAGCAAGTGTCTTTAAATTTCATAGCTGCAGTCGCCATTTGCAGTGATCTTTGAGACCAGGAATATAAAATCTGACACTGCTTCCATTTCTTCTCCCTCTTTTTATCAAGAAGTGATGGGACCAGTTGTCATGGTTTAGTTTGTTTTTAATGTTAAGCTTCAAGCAAGGTTTTATACTCTCATCTTTTACCCTCTTTAAGAGACTTCTTAATTCTTCCTCACTTTCTGCTCTTAACAGTACATGCAGATAACATATGTTCATGTCTGAGAGTGTTGATAATTTTCATAGCAACCTTAAAATAGACTTTTGATTCATCCAGTCTGGCATTTCACCTGATGTACTCTGCATATAAGTTAAAATAAGGTGACAATATATACAGCTTTATTGTACTCCTTTCCCAATCTTAAATCAGTCAGTTGTTCCATGTTCAGTTTTAACTGTTGCTTCTTGACCCACATACAGGTTCTTCAAGAAACAAGATGATCTAGTACTCATTTTTCTCTAATCCCCATAGTTCAAGGCTTTAGTGTGGTCAATGAAACAGAAGGAGATGTTTTTTCTGGAACTCCCTTGATTTCTCCATAATTGAGTGAAATATTGGCAATTTGGTCTCTAGTTCCTCTGTCTCTTTGCAAACCAGCTTGCACATCTGGTGCTACTCAGTTCACATATTGCTGAAGCTTAGTTTGCAGAATTTTAACTGTAACCTTGCTAGTGTGTGAGATGATCATATGATTGTTTGGTAATTTGAACATTCTTTTTTTTTTTTAGCATTGCCCTTCTTTAGGATTGGGATTGAAACCATTCTTTTCCAATCCATTGGCCATTGTTGAGTCTTCCAAATTTGTTGGCATATTGAGTGCAGCACTTTAACAGCATCATATTTTAGGATTTTAAATAGCTCAAATAGAAATCCATTACCTCCACTGGCCTTATTGTTAGCAATGCTTCCTAAGGCCCACTTGACTTCATTCTGCAGGATGTCTTTTTCTAGATCAATAAACATACCATCATGGGTTATTGATGATGTTAAGATCTTTCTTGTATAGTTCTTCTGTGTATTCTTAACACTTCTTCTTAATCTCTTGTACTTCTGTTAAGTCCCTTCCATTTTTGTCTTTTATCATGCCCATTTTTGCACGAAACATTCCCTTGACATCTCTAATTATCTTAAAGATCTCATATATTTTTTCTGTTACTTTTCTTCTATTACTTCTATCACTTAATTACTCATTTAAAAAAAATCCTTCTTGCTGGCCCCTGGAATTCTGCATTCTATTGGGTATATCTTTCCCTTTTTCTTTTGCCTTTTGCTTTTCTTCTTAGCTTTTTATAAAGCCATTTTGCTTTCTTGCTTTCCTTTTGGTTGGAGATTTTTTTTTGTTGTTGCTTCTTTCTATACAATATTATGAATCTCTGTCCATAGTTCTTCAGGCATTTTCTCTACCAGATCTAATCCCTTAAATCCATTCATCACCTCTACTTAATATTCATAAGGGACATTATTTAGGTTATATCTGCTTGGTCTAATGGTATTAGTAAAATCTTCAAGTATGAAGGATAAGATTTTTGTTCAGTCTTCATTGAGGACAAATTTACTTGTCTTTTAGGGGTCTTCTATTTTATAGCTTAGTGTAATTTCCTCACTGCTTCCTCATATAGGAAGATACGATAGCATGACCTTCTTGTGGGAGATAGTTTTATACTCAGCAAAAATCACCAAAAGTTATTTTTAAATTAGTGAAAGAGCTAATCAATATTTTAAGTCCTTACTCTGTAAGGATTGGTGGAAGGAATTGGAGATAATCAACATGAAGAAAAGAATGTGTGGGTGGATTGAGAGATGTGATAGCTGTCTTCAAGTATTTAAAGGACTTTTGGACTCATATGGTAGAGAGATTAGACATATTCTACATTGTATCAGCAAGCACCCCAGCATCCCCAGGGTGGCTGCCAGCACAGGTTCTTGGATCTGCTTTGATAAAGGAAAGCAACTCAAAATGGGTTAACAAGCTTACTTTAATCAGCCAAATATGTGTCGTTTACCTAGTTCAGGGGAAAAAGTTCAGCACCCCGAACTTCAGAATATACAGACAGAATTATCAAGACAGAGAAACAGATCAAGTAGACAGTTTCCAAACTGTCCAACCATTACATCTATACCAAATCAACATCTGGGTTTTTCAAAGCTGGGGGGCTCTCAACAACGGCTTTCCAGAGTTTCATCTGATCAAATCATAGAACATTTCTCAAAGTGAGCCCCAAAACAAAGCCTCACAGCAGGGTTTATATAGCCTTCTCCTGGCTCAGAGAATGTAACAACTTTCTTGACCCACTGGCCAATCAAGAAGTATCTACTGAGGGGCGGCCAGGTGGCTCAGCGAGTAAGAGCACCGGCTCCAGTGTCGGGATGACCTGGATCGAATCCGGGCTCAGATACTCAGCACCACACCCAGAAATAATAACTGGCCGTGTAACCTTGAGCAAGTTACTTAACCCCAATTGCTTAAAAAAAAAAAAAAAAGAAGTATCTACTGAAAAACAAGCCTTTCACCCCAGGCTCCAGGTGCACTTTAGCCTAGGGGCAGGGAAGATATTAAAAATTTACATTCCCATTACATACATGGAGGGGTAAAAGTTGCAAAAACGACAATTTGGGCTTGATATAAGAGTGAAAAAATTCTTAATATCCAGGCATGTAATAAGTTACTTCTGGAAGTATTACCAGGTGTGAGACAGTTTGAGTAAAGAATAAAGCTCAAGGATACATGTTGAGTATTACTTCCTGTGGTCTTATTTGTCCCCTTTGAAGATGGTGCAAATAACCTGCATTGAGTTTGATTTTGTCCTATCTCAGGAGCTATCTTGTGTCTGGGTTTTTGAAGCTTTAAAGGGACATTGGAACCCATCCTTCTGTACAGAGCAAATTTCTCTCTACTAGATCAACAGGATAAAAATGTTACATCTCCACATGGTGGTCTTTAATTGCTACATAGCTGTGTCTGTCTCAGGGAGTTAGGTGTTTCCTCTTCAACCAGAGACTAGATGATCACTTGTTGATTGTATCACAGTGAGGTTTTTTTTTTTTTTTTGGTGTGAGTTGGGCTGAATTGATGACTTTCCAACTTTGAAATTCCATGATTTTATGTTTCTTCCACATTTTGAAGCCTAGATTATATCTCCTTTCCTGTAGATTAAAATGTGTAACTTACTTGTGGAAGGACTTAAATTTGCATTTTTAGAGAGAGTAGAGTTCATGGCTCTATTGATGATTCTGAAGAACCATTGAAATCATAGTAAAGACTTAGGGGGAAAAAACATTTTGAAAGCAACTACATGAACCATGATTGAAGAGCAATGCCTTTTACTTGAAAAAAAATTTTTTTTGAGAAGGAAAAGGGCATGAGGATATTTAAGATTCTTAAATATCCTCATGCCCTTTTCCTTATTGTGTTTTGAATAAAGAACAATACAATTCCTGTAAATGTACATTTCTCGACACAAGCAATTCATATCTTGAATAACTTAACGTTTGAATGGACATGTAAATGTGGAAGTGAAGGATGAACATGAAAAAGGATGTTCCTGTGTTGTGCATGTCATATGATGGTTTTTGAACCCTCATGTTTTTCTCCAAGAGAAAATGCCATATATTTTCACATTTCTTCCCTGAACTACAGTATGAATATGCCAGCCATTTAATTAAATGTTCTAAACTTTCATTTGTTCACATAAATCTTTGTATGATGGTACCCAAGACCTCATTTCTTCTTAATAATATTTTTAACTGGATGGTTTTAAAATGAAAAGTAAATATCTTTCCCATAGTAATCCTTTATTTGAGACTTGAATGCATATGTACGAATATTAGATGTTATTTTAAATATGTAATAGGTAAATAGATGATATTTTCATAATAATTCATTACATTTATATATCTATCAGGGACATAAAAAGTTTGTGGTGTATATGTAACTAAGTGGTCCATTCAGATATAGAAGTTAAAACTTTTTTTTATTTTACTTAGGAGAAAAACTCAGACATTTAGTTACTGTAAGTTATCCATAAAATTTTAAAAGCTATTCACAGATTTCTGTTAAGTTGATTTCTTTTCTGCTGTTACTAGCATGCCTTCTCCATTCCTTATATATTAGGTATTGTCTTTGTTTAGAATAGCAGGCACCTTCAGTCTCTTGATCGATCTCCATTAGCCTTTTTCTTGTGTGTCAAATTAAAACTGTGGTCCACACATCAAAACTTTGTTCTTTGGATGATTTTAAGACTAGGATTAGAAATTCAACCCTTTCCATTACTTAGCAGCAACTGAGGAAAATTTTAACAAATTGAGAAAATTGACTAAGATTATATATAAAACACATGACAGTGGTAATGTTGAATTTTATTTAAAAAGAGCAATATTTGAAATTCTTAATACTTAACCTTTCAAATTCTCCCCATAACTTTGTAGCATTTATGCTTCTGAAGTTATTGAAGCTTAAAAATATACTAAGACTTTGGATACCCAGTATTTTATATAATTATAATAGCCAAAATATGGTATGTTTTAATGGCAACCAGCATTAGTAACACAAATATTTTCTAGGAAAGATACTTCCATGAAAAACTACAATTTGGGGAATTTAAAAATGGAAGGAGAAATATATAGCAAGAGAATATGTTATTGTTAACATCTTAAAATAAATAATGCTTCTACCCAGAATGCATGAATAAATGCAGAGTTTTCCTCAAATGTTTTGGATCAAAGGTAATGCTTTTTATAAGTTTTAGTAATCATGCCTACCTTTAAAAACAGAGAAAATATATTGCCCTTAGGAACTACATGCTGGTCAGCTTATCTTCCACTTGAAGGAAAGCAAATCATAAATCATTAACACCCAAACAGTCAATCTTAGAATATCATATGGTTTTGAGAGTAACAAAAATAACTGTAGGGCAAAAAAGAAAGCTTTTAAAAATTTGATTTGTATTCAATAAGTGTGATTACTAAAACGATGAATTTTGATGTTTTATAAAATAATTCAGCTTTTAAAAATATGCATATTTTAAAATTTTTGAATGTTTGTATTTTCCAAACTAGGATTTTAAGAGTGGACTTGGCATTACCATAATTCCTATGAATTTAGCAAATGTAAAACACGTGGATCGGACTGTAAAACAATCTTTTGAAATAATCACTCCCTACAGAAGTTTTAGGTAAGATTTAAAAATCTTTGACTATTTTAGTACTTTTGGCAAATATAATTCTATAAGTTTTAAGTTATTGGTCTTGTATTTAAAATGGACTAGTCTAACAGTAAAATTATTTGTAGTGACTTGCATTTTTTCCATATTTGCTGATAAATAAAAGCCTTACAAAATAGTTTTAGAAAATTAACAAGTCCAAAGAAATGTGTAACTCAGCAGTTTTGTTAGGGCAGCGAGTGGTACAGTAGATAGAGTGCTGACCTGGAATCAGGAAACCCCAAGTTCCAATACAGTCCGATACACTAAGTGTGTGACCCTGGGCAAATCACTTAACCCTGTTTGTCCCAGTTCCTCATCTGTAAAATGAGCTGGAGAAGGGAATGGAAGACTAGTCCAGTATCTTTGCAAAGAAAACTCTAAATGGGGTCACGGAGAGTCAGACATGACTGAAACAACTGAATAACAACCTTTTGGTGTTACTTCTGATTAGACTTAGAAAGACTTAACCCTCTACATATACAATTTCTTTCTTTCTTTCTTTCTTTTTTTTTTTTTTTTTCTCTTTGGAGGGGGGAAGGCAGGGCAATTGGGGTTAAGTGACTTGCCCAAGGTCACATGACTAGTAAGTGTTAAGTGTCTGAGGTCAGATTTGAACTGAGGTCCTCCAGACTCCAGGGCCTGTGTTCTATTCACTGTACCTCCTAGTTGCCCCATACAGATACAATTTCATATGGAAATTAGTAGAAAGGGAATAGAAAGAGAAAAGAGTTCACATATTTCTTCAAGCCTTATACCTTTCCATTCAATGCTATGATGTTTCTTTATCTATCTAAATCCCAGTCTTCCTACAAAACCTGTATGTAATGTTTTGCTTGAAACCTTCCCAGACAAATCTTTTTTCAGTATAGTTTTCACCTTCAAGACCTTTTTGTAGCATTTGTTATCCTAAACATTTTATTTCATTGCCCCAAGATTGGTCACAAGTGATGAATATTTTTTTTGGGGGGGGGAGGGATGACACAATTCTAAACTATTTACTTGTTGTGTGATCTACATCATTAATGAGAGTTATCCACAGTGTATACCTCCCCAAAATACTGGAATAAGCATATTTTACTACTAAATTTTGTCTTGCTTTATTCTCTACTTAAAAAAAAAGTTATTTCCAAAATAATATTTGAAGTACTTTGAAGTCAAGGAATGTATTCCCTCTATAACCTCACATAATCCTAGTCATAGAGTGAATACTCAGTTGATAATTTTTGAACGTAATTTATTTATTGCAGGTCACCTGTGCCCATGATGTTAGTTTTAAGGCCTGAAGAAATAATAATAGCTATAGGACACTAATTATGTAATAAATCTCTTCAAGAGGTTTTTAATATAATTGGTTAGAGATTTTTGTTACCCTGTTTAAAGTTATTATTCTCTTTACACCAAGAAACCAAGGTCAGTGCCTCACAATTGGAGAGTTTTTAGTATTTGCAATTTAAAGGTGATAGCTGGAGAAAGGATAAAATTTTAGCTTTTCATCTAGAGATTCCAGCCCCAACCACAAATTTATGTATGCACTTATGACCACCTGTTTCTGTGTGGTGTCAGATCTTTGTGTAGAAGCCAAATTTATGAATATCTTGGTGTTTGTAAGTTCTCTACCTTATAAAAAAAATGCCAGTCCTATAAGTCAGTGCTTTATTTCCAGGGATGGTGTAGTATTTATTAGACCTCTGTGAATTTTCTAACATCTTAATATAGCATATATTTTGAGGAGAAAGCTAAAGGTTTTATAAACTTTTAGAAAGGTAATATAAACCACATTGTGACAAATCTAGTATAAGGTCACATTTTTAATATACTGAGCTACTAGGTTTACTGGATGGACAAAACTAAATGAAAGAAAACATTACAACTATATTTGTGAATTATTTCACGATTTGAATAATAACTAGTATTTACACGGTGTGTTAAGATTTACAAAACACTTTCCATATATTATCTCATTTTATCGTCACTACAAACCTGTTATTATTGCTATTTTACTGATGATGATTGAGAGTGGTAATGTGACTTGCCCAGGGTCACACAGTTAGTGAATGTTTAAGGCAGAATTAGAAGTTAGGTTTTTCTGGTTCCAAGTTTTCCAGTTAGAAAACTGCTACACTACCTACCTGCCATTGATGATTGCATAAATCCACTTATAGAGAACAACCACTTGGGGAAACTCTGGGAGTTCCTAAACTTCCTTAAATCCATCTGACCTTTAGTTCATTTTTAGTTTTTAAGTCTCAAATCCCCAGTTCTGATGTGCAAGGTGATCATTGCAAGCTTTAGTTTAAAAGCTAGACTGAATGGCTAGGAGGTGCCTTGTGAATCAAGGATCAAGTTACAGACCTGAAACTTCTCCAGCTCTTTTTTGGAGTATTCTTCATCTACCACTTGGGAAGTTTTAAGTTTTTCATCTAACCCTATGAGGTAAGAGTATCACTGTGGTCAGGGGAGATTTTTATGACTATTTGCTTTCAAAATACATAAAACCAAAAACAGAGAAAGGAAAATATTTATTCTCAGAATTTATTTTGAGAAATAAAATTGGATATTTCTCATGGTTTCAAGTAAAAATGGATTTAAAACAAACCCACCATCACTCGTAAATTTGTATGGAGGACAGATTTTTAAACTGTGATTCCATCTTTGGATGCAATGACTATGCAAACCATACCCTCTGCTTAATTGGCCTTTACAATGAAGATCAATAAGACAGAAAAGTCAATTATTTCAGCTTTACAGCAGAGTCGGAAAAAGAGAAGCAAGAGTGGATTGAAGCCGTGCAGCAATCGATAGCAGAAACTCTCTCAGATTATGAAGTAGCTGAGAAGATTTGGTTCAATGAGTCAAACAAGAACTGTGCTGATTGTAAAGCACCAGATCCTGACTGGGCATCCATCAATCTCTGTGTTGTCATTTGTAAGAAGTGTGCAGGTAATTAATGATGAGCAATGCTGCTGGTACCGGGTAAGTGGGATGTTGTACATCCAGCCCTTTGTTCCGTCACGGGTCAAGTCCTCTAGCTGAGGATAATGATGACAATGATGATTATAAACCTTCGTTGTACATGACTCAGTGAGATGTGAAATGCTGAATGTTATAAGCATGTTATAAGCATAAACCTTTCTTACCAACTGGTCCGTATGTGGATTTTTTTAAAATGACAGTGTCAAAAGTATCAGGTTTCATTATCTTGATTTTAGGTATGTGCCTTAAACTTATACAGTGATTTGTCATTCTCTGTCTTCTAAAAAGGATGCTGTGTTAGAAATTTTTAAAGATGCTAGAATATGTAGCTACATTTTAAGCTCATGTTTACTAATTTCATAGAATTATAAAATCTCAGAGTTAGAAGGTAACCTTAGGCGGTTTTCAAGTCTAATTTATAACTGAAGAGTAGTCCCTTTTACAACAGTTGAGGTGGTTGTTAAATCCCTTCTTAAAGAGCCCTAGTAATAGAGAAGTCACTGGAACCTTTGAAAACCCATTCTACCTTTAGGCAGTTCTAATTATTAGGAATTTTTTTTCTTACATTAAACGCAAATCTTCCTCTCTGTGATGCCTACACTTTTCTTCTAGTTCTGCCCTAAGCAGTCAAGCAAAAATCTGCTCTCTCTCTCATATGTCAGTCTCTAAGATACTTGAAAATAGAGTTCATGTAACCCAAGTATTTTTTTCTTCAGACTAAAAATTCCCACTGTCTTCTACTGAACCTTATATGGCAAGCTTTTAAATCCTGTCACCATCCTCATTACCACCTTTAGGCAAGTTCCAGCTTGATGCTTGCTATCCTTACTAAAATATGAAATCCAGGCCTGAACATAATATTTACACGTACTGCTTGACCTTGACCAGTCCAGAGTATGTCAGTAGTCTTCTGTAGGTGTCTCTACAAAGAACAATTTCATAACGATGTTGTATCATGTGAAAAATAAGTAATAGAATGATGAATTACCTTCCCCTTAGCCTTGAAAAGCTGAGCAAAAGGCTCATTGTCATCTCTGTTGCTTTTCCTTTGGGGTATGAAAATGACAAGAGGAATGTAATATAGGAAGATATAGCAAAGATTTGAACCTACTTTTTGGACTACATTTGGAATTCCCTCTTCTTGACTTGCTGTTATCTTTACGATTTTTTTTTTAAACCTGTTTAGCATGACATTTTAATCTCTCCACAAACTGGCTTCAGTTTGCCTTTCCAGCCTCATTTAATGTTATTCCCCTTTGTGTACTCTGTCTTCTGGTCAACCTGAGTTACTGCCTGTTCTGCCAACTTGATATTTGTCTTTCTCCTGTTTCCATGAATTCGTGCTGGTTATCTCCCATCCCTGGAATATTCATTGTCTTAATCTCAGCATTTTAGAATCTTTGTCTTTCATGGTCCTTCTTAATTGTTGCTTCCTTTGTGAAACCTTCTCCAAAGTATTTTCCCCTCTTTAAATTTATTATTTTCTAAATTTTATCTACCCCCAAACTTTCACCCGTCACATGCTTCCTTGAGTCATACTTAACCATGTGTATATTACAACCTTCCTAGTGGAATGAAAGTTCCTTAAAGATAAGGACTACTTAAAAAAATAAAAACAAAAACATTTTTTTTCCTAGTACCTCTAACAATACTTCACACATTGTAGGTTTAGAAATCAAATATTTCTTGATTCAAATTGGATTTGTAAAATATAATTGGAAAGAAATAGTTGTTTCTCTAAAGGGTCAATTTAAATGGAAAAAAAATTACATAAGTTGAAAAATTGTCTTAATTTACTTTTCATCATTCAGGACAACACAGATCTTTAGGACCAAAAGATTCAAAAGTTCGCAGTCTTAAAATGGATGCCAGCATTTGGAGCAATGAACTCATTGAGGTATGATCCAAAAATATATTTTGACCTGACAAAGGGGAGTGGCAAATGGGACAGGAAATACCAATATTAAGGATATTAGATGAGGGGCATCAAATGGTTCAGTAGCTTTTTGATATAATCTTAACCACATATAAAAACTATCGCTCTTTAATAATAGTACTGAATATAATATGATATGATGTAATACACTATATAAAAGTATATGATTAATATAAATGTACTTTTTAAATGGCAGTATTTTGCAGTATACACGCATATATGTATCTACATATGTTTAAAAAAATCTTTTGTAGTGTTAAGTATTTTTGTAATAAATATGTTCATAGACAGTTCTGGAAGGGGTCTTAGAATCCTTGTTCTAACCCTGCATCTACTCCAACCTCTTCATTTTACATGGAGAAACGGAGGTCTAGAGTGTCTCAGTGCCTTTTCCAAGGTGATAAAATTTGTTCCATCACAAGAACAAGGTAGAACTTGGTTCAGACCTGGGTCCCCTGACTTCCACTTCCGCTTCATCATTCTTCCACTGCCCCAGGTTGACCTGCTTTTTCTTTGAACTTTGAAAAACAACAGCACCGAAGTGGATTTATTTAAGAATTGGGAAGAGCATACATAACCGAATCAGAAGCTAAAATTTACTTTTTTAATAAAAAACAAAGTCTAATATTTTTCTCTTCACAGAATTTCACCATATGAAGGCACCCCAATGGCTCATTGGTCTAACCTGTAGCTAAAAGATAATCTCAGCATTATATCCAGTAGTTGTCTAATGCATGCATTAAAGATCTTAACAATCTTCAGTGAGGGACAACCCACTGATTCTTGAGGCAGACCATTCCACTTTGGGTTTGCTTTTGATTATGAAGAACTTTCTTCTGACATCAAGCTTTAAATTCCCCTCTCTACAGTTTCTACACATAATCTTGCCTTTTGGTGCGAAACAGTACAAGTCAAATTCCTCTTCCAGTTCACAACTTTAAATATAGGTAAAGATAGATATCTCATCCTCCATAAGTCTTTTGTTTTCAAGGCTTGACATTCTCAGTTCCTTAAGCTGATCCTCATATGGTATGAATAACTATTCACCAATGCATGGGCGTCTGCTTTGAACCACTGATTTGCTACTACAAATGCTTCCGTAAATATTTTGGTGTATATAGAAACTTTCTGTTTTCTACTTCCTTAGGGAATGTGCTTAGCAATGAGATTTTTAGGTCAAAGAAAATGGACTTTAGTTACTTTTCTAAGCAAAATCCCAAATTGCAGAAATAATTGGACCAGTTTAGAGTTTCAGTCTTTTTTTAGTGAACCTGTTTTTCCAGAGCCCCTCTAGCATTGACTGTTAGCAGTTTTGTCCATAATTACCAATTTGCTGAATTTGAGGTGAAAGTTTGGTTTTGTTTTGATTTGAATTTATTTATTTGTTTATTTAATTTTTAAATGCTTTATTAACTTCTGATTTGCATCACTCATTTCTGCCAGATTTTGAGTTACAAATTTTCTCCCTCTTTTTCCCCTACCCACTGCCCCAAAATAGCAGTCTCACAGGATACCCCTCCTCCAATTTGCTCTCTCCCATATCTTCTTCCATACCCCCTTCGACTTTTCCAGTAGGGCATGGTGGATCTCTATGCCCCAGTGTCTGTATATCTTATTTCCTAATTACATATAAAGTAGTATTAATAATATATATGTGTGTGTGTGTGTGTGTGTGTGTATACATATATGTATTTTTTTTTTAAACATTTGATTTTAAAACTTTGATTTCCAGATTAATTCCCTTCTTCCCTTGTCACCCATCCTTACTGGGAAGATAAGCAATTCAGTATAGGTTGTACATGTGTAGCTAATGCAAAACATTAACATAGTAGATATATTGTAAAAGACTGACTATATTTCCCTCCCTCCTATCCC
Source organism: Petaurus breviceps papuanus (assembly GCF_028583685.1). Taxonomy (NCBI): domain Eukaryota; kingdom Metazoa; phylum Chordata; class Mammalia; order Diprotodontia; family Petauridae; genus Petaurus; species Petaurus breviceps. Next base: position 4,222,921 of record NW_027185698.1, read on the forward strand.
ACCTCCCACATGTTCTATTCTCTACTTTGATCCCATCCCTTTTCAAAAGTGGGTGCTTCCAAGTTCCTTCCCCCTTCAGCCTGCCCTCCCTTCCATCATCCTCCCTTTCATCCCCTTCCCCCCTACTCTCCTGTAGGGTCAGATACCCTATTTAGTGTGTATTTCATTCCCTCCCCAAGCCAAATTCATTGAGAATAAGGATGACCCATTCCCTTTTTCCGTCCTGTCCTTCCCCTCCATTGTAACCATTTTCCTTTGCCTCTTCTATATGAGATAGTTTACCCCATTCTCTTTCCCCATATCCTGTCATTATATTCCTCTCTCACCTCTTAATTTCCCCTTTTAAGTATCATCCCTTCCTATTAAATTGGTCCTGTGCCCTCTATCTGTGTATACCTGTAGACATATATACACACATTCACATATGTATGCATATGCCCATATACCTTCTGATATAGACATATATATGTATGTGTATATATATATATATGTATGTATGTATGTATACACATTTCTATTCCATTCAACTATTTTCATACTGAGAAAAGTTTCATCAGTTACAATTATCGTTTTTCCATGTAGAAATGTTAATAGTTCAACTTTGATAAGTTCCTTATGATTTCTTTTCCCTGTTTACCTTCTCGTGCTTCTCTTGCTTCTTGTATCTGAATGTCAGATTTTCTATTCAACTCTGGTTTTTTCATCAGGAATACTTGAAAGTCCTCTATTCCACTGAATGACCATATTTTCCCCTGAAACATGATACTCAGTTTTGCTGGGTAGGTGATTCTTGGTTTTAATGCCAGCTCCTTTGCCCTCCGGAATATATTCCAAGCCCTTCAATCCCTCAGTGTAGAAGCTGCTAGATGCTGGGTTATCCTGATTGTGTTTCTACAATATTCAAATTGTTTCTTCCTGACTGCTTATAATATTCTCTTCTTGATCTGGGAATTTTGGGAACCTGGTTATAATATTCCTAGGAATTTCCTTTGGGGATCTTTTTCAGGTCATCAGTGGATTCTTTCAACCTCTATTTTGCCCTCCGGTTCTAAAATATCAGGGCAGTTTTCGTTGAGAATTTCTTGGAGGATGATTTCTAGGTTCTTTCTTTGATCATAGCTTTCAGGTAGTCCAATAATTTTAAAATTATCTCTCCTTTATCTATTTTCCAGGTTAGTGGTTTTTCCCATGCAATATTTCACATTGCCTTCTATTCTTTCATTTGTTTGGATCTGTTTAACAGCATCTTGATTTCTCATAAAGTCATTAGCTTCTGTTTGCTCCAATCTAATTTCTGAAGTAGTGATTCTCCTCAGTGACTTTTTGAGATTGTTTTTCCATCTGGCAAATTTGACTTTTTCAAGCATTCTTCTCCTCATTGCCTTTTTGAGCCTCTTTTACCATTTGTGTTAGTCTGTTTTCTAAGGAGTTATTTTCTTCAATCAGGCTGTTGACTCTCATTTTGTGTTTTCTTGCATCGTTCTCATTTCTCTTTCCAATTTTTCCTCCGCTTCTCTTATCTGCTTCTTAAGGTCCTCTATGGCCTGTAACCAGCTCGTATTTTTCTTTGAAACTTTTGATGCAGGAGTTCTGACTTCACTGTCTTCCTCCTGTTCCATGCTTTGCTCCTTTTTGTCCCCCAAATAGGAGTCTGATGTTGGATTCTTCTGTTTGCTTTGCTTCCTTTGCCTGGTCATGTTGCCACTCAGTTACTTGACTTTTGGGCTTTTTGCCACAGTAGGACTCTGCCACCAGACAGGGGAGCTTTCGTCCCAAACACGGGGGTTTTCTTAGCTGCCAGAGGTATTAGTTGTGTGTCCTCTCTGAAGCCTCCACATGCTCTGGCAAGCTGGTCACACACCCCAGGACCTCCCCCCTAGACAGCAATCCAGATCCAAGCAGTGATTAAAGCAAGAGTGATTACCCCTCAGTCTGGTCACTTGGTTCCCCTACAGTCTGCCAGCCAGGAGCTAAAGCTGCCACATGGCACAGGCCTTGCTGCAGCCCTCAGGGGCTTCTCGCCTTGGGGGCAAAAGCCTCCGTGCTCCCAACTACTGGGTCCCAAAGTCCACACTGCACTGTCCTCTCACTTTGTCCTTATCATCTATGTGTTGATAATTCTGGATCGCCACAGCTGCTGGTGATCTGGAGTCCCTGCAGCCAGTGGCTGGTCAGGCCCACCCTGGGGCTAAAACCTCGGTGTGGGGCTGAGCTTGGCTCCTAGAGCACTGGGCTGGCCGATTCCTGCTGGCCTGCTGGGCTGTCCTCAACAGGAGGTTAGCTTCTTTCTGTCATTTTGTGGGTTTTGTAGCTCCAAAGTTTGTTCAGAGTCCCCTTTTACATGGATTGGAGGTATTGAGAGTTGCCATCTTGACTCTTGAATTTATTTTTTTAAAGATTGAATATTTCTTATTTTTTAAAATTGTTTGCAGTTCTTTTTTGAGAGCTGTTTGTTCATATCATTTAAATACATCTACTGGGGAAATAGCTTTTAGTTTTGTATATTTGTGCTATCTCCCTGTATCTCTTAGATATTAAATCCTTATCAGAGATATGTGACATAAGGATTGTTTTTACTGACAGGTTCAATTCTTGTCTTAGCCACACTGATTTCATTCATTCAAAAAAATTAAGTTCAGCAATCAAAATTATCCATTTACTCTTTTGCTGAGTGCCTCTTTTACTTGGTTTGGTTTTAAGAATTCTTCCCCAGCAGTAGCTGTACCTGATCTGGTTTTCTTCTTTTTCTTTTTTTTTAATGTTGGAAAGTATAATCTTCAAGACCCATTTCTTGGTGAACTGATATTGAATCTTTTAATTAACTATTTTCTTTCCTAGATGTTTACTAAGTAGTACTTTAAAAATATGTTCTGGGATTTTCAAAATAAAAGTTCATTATTCTGAGGTTTGTGGCTTTTGTTCACGTCCCTTTTTTTGAAAATCAGGACGATAGATGTTCTTTCATTATCTAAGGATATATTACATCTGGGCCATATGACTTGACCTAAATGCTTTCCAGTAGCAGGTCAGTTTTTCGAGGTTTGAGAACCATTTCTTTTTTGACTTTGTTATTGCAGTGCCCGCCATAGTAAAATCTTATGGAATTGGATAAATGTATGTGGATCATTAATTATTATCTCATTTCTACCTTGGGTACCAACTTTCTACTAGCCATGTTTGTCCTGTCCTTTGCAGTCCAAATATCCCCTCCTGGGTGTTACACACGTAAGCAGAATGAAAATTCAGCAGCTTCATCTTCTTTTTGGCATTAGCTGCTATCTTTCCATTCACTCTGGACCATGATCTTATTCCTCCTTTAATCTTTTTCCTTTGCCTAAAATAGCTAAATAAAAACCCTTTTTGTTCTTAACTTTTCTCAGTAGTTTCAGCTTATTGTGAATTTTAGCATATCTGATGTTGTTCCTATAGGACTGTGCCACATGTTTGCATTCATGTTTTTTTTTTACCTGCCCTTGTTTTCATCTTTTTGTGTTTTTAAAAATTTCATGTTGGTTGAGAAGGCCCTTGTGCATTCACTGGTCTTTTAAAAGAACTCTTTTTCTTACTTATCCCAACGTTTTCTTTTTGTTTCTTTGGAACTTTGTTGTCATGACCTCCCCACCCCAGCTTGACTGCCCTTGTAGAATTCTAGCCTGACATTTCATACCTATCTTTTCTCTGAATACTTTCAAAATCTACTCTCTCACAATCTAGGGTACGTTTAGGCCATTGATAGCTTTCCTCTGCTTATAAATTCTAAGATGGAATGGTTTACTTTCCCATAAGATTCCCATCATTTCTACTTTGCACCAAATAATTCTTCTCACTTACTAGATCTGGAATAGAATTTTCCACATTCTTTTACTTTCTTTATGATTTGTTATTGGAATTGTTATTAAGACAGTCAAGAAAATATTGGTTGCTATACATTTGCTAGATAGCTCTAACAGGTGTCTGGATTTGTGCCTTTGGAATCATCTGTTTTAACAATCCCTGGGAAGGCAGCACAGTTCTCATACATACTGGGTACTTAATCTGTGTTACTTGGTTGGTTATTATGTCTTGAATACATGCCCAGGAAAGGGGATGACCTCCTTGTTGTAGCCGTAGGTTGATATTTGGCTCATTACCCTCAGCAGCTAGTCACCAGTAACCATTCCTTATCTCCTGTTCCTCCAACTCTTATTGGGTGATATCTCAATCTTGGGTCTATATCATATTTCCTCAGATGGCAAATAATTGTTTCTTCCCTTACAGAGACTATTGTGTGTTCCTTAGCTCCATATGTTCATCAACTTTTCTCTCATTATTAGTACTGTACTTGGCCATTTTTAAAAATCACATTTAAGTATCCCTAATCCTGAGGGACATAAATAAGAGGAAAGTTATATTTGTCTTAATGATTAAATTGTAATCGTTATGATATCTGATAATAAAAATTAGTGTGTTTTTCTTTGAAACAAAATTTTAAACATGGGGAATAATCATGCTGTACTTAAGATTGAATGCCCCTCTACTGGTTAAAGTCTTATTTTATGAGAAAAAAAGGGTGGGTACTTGGATATGTTTATATTCATTTTAGTTAGGAAACTGGTTTTTAACTCTCTCAGCTCATTTAAAAAAAGAAAAAACAACCAGTTCCTGACCCCTCTAGCAAAACTGAAGTCTGTAAAATGATTTTACAGTCACATTTTTCTATGTCTAATATTTTTTATTCCAGCTTTTTATTGTCATTGGAAACAAAAGAGCAAATGACTTTTGGGCTGGAAATCTTCAAAAAGATAAAGAATTACACATTGATGCCCCAGTAGAAGAAAGAAAACTTTTTATTACTCAGAAGTATAAAGAAGGACGGTTCAGAAAAACTCTTTTAGCTTTTCTTACCAAAGAAGAATTAAACAAGGTATGATAAAGCTAATTAGGAAGATGTGACTTTCAAATTTCCCTTAACAGGTGTGTCAGTGGTGAAAGAAAGGAAATAATTTGTAACTTTATCTGGAGAGTATAACTATGAGTTTAATTTCTATTAGGTAACTTCTCTGATGAAATGGCCAACTGTTGTGGTACTTCTTTTATTCAGCATTATAAGAAGGAGCTGTTCTTTATAACTGAACATAACTGTCCAACTCTTCGTGACTCCATTTGGGATTTTCTTGACAGAGATACTGGAGGAAACTGAGGCAAACAGGGTTAACACAAGCTAGTAAGTGTCTGAGGCCAAATTTGAGCTCATGAAGATAAGTCATCCTGACTCCAGGATTGGTGTTCTATCCATTGCGCCCTCTAGGTACTCAACATGTTGAGGTAGAATTGCCCATTTTAAGATACATTTTATCTCATTTTTATCAATACTCATTTCCATCCATTTTATCACATTTTCATCACTGCTCATTTCTGTCTAAAAATATGGGATATATATATATGTGTATATATGTATATATATATATATGTATACACACACCACACACACACAAATATATATATATATATAATTTCTTTTTATTTGAGACAAATAAGGATCACTTCCCCTTCCTCCATTTTCTTCCCATGGAAACAGTCTTAGGCACTTGCAAAACCCTTGGAGGAATGCTCCAATTAACTGTCTCCAGGGACTGCCCAGCCTTCCCCTAGCACCACATGCATATTTTTGTTGTTGCTTCTATTTTTTGCTCTCTTCATGTGTCAAAGGAGTTTTACTCTCCATGAAGATTGTATTTTGGGTGTTTAAAAATTTATTTTGATCATGCTGGGTACAGTATCTCAGAATCTCAGGGAATCTAATATTTCTCAAGATGTTCTGAATATTTTAGATTTTTTGCAGATCACACATTTTCAGGCAGAGATGTACTTATAGCAGTCTAAGGTTAATTAATCCACCCACTACTACTTTTAGCTACTTATGAATTATTTGGAAAAACTAGCAATTTTATATTTTTAATTCCATCAATTTAACTTTTAACCATTAAATTCTTACTGTTTATTAATGAATTTTGAGTATAAATAATAAATAGCAGAATCATATTATATTTACCTTACCAGTCTGCCAGAAGTAGGAGTCCTGGATATATGAAAAATAAATTTATTTATATGAATACATATATAACATATGAAAAATAAATTATTGCTTTTTCTGAACTGTCTTTTGCCTTAGGCTTGTAAAAGAAAGTTGTGCCTTAAAAACTTGTACCTTGAAGCTTCGTGGCAAACCTTAAACTTATAACAGTTCCAAGCATAATTACCAAATGAAAGAATTAGCAAGTCCATAAACAATAATTGTTCTTCAGTTTGTTTGTGGGTTTTTTTTTTTGTGAAAAGTAGAAGTCATTATATGCCAAGTATCTAAAAAGCTAAATTCATTTGTTAATTTTGTTCAATTATCGGCTAACCCCCAAAGTGTTCTCATTCATTAATTTCCAATTCATTTAGTTTATTATTTGCCATTGGAAATATGAGATTCATGTATCATGTTTTAAGCTAAAATGAACTCAGGGTTGTACTGTGGGAATAACAGATTTTTATAACACATGGCAATTAATTTCCAATTACAGTTCACTTTTTATGGGATGCTTAGTTTTATATTATTTGTACAATAGTGTCTCTTTGAACCATGCTGACATCTTTACTTCTACATTGTCGTTCTTTGTCATTATATCTTCATTTCTATTCTTATTTCCTTTGGTGACACCATTCATTTCTGTTGTTACTGTCTTTTATTTTCAGTCTTTACTGTTTTCTACCCATATGGACAGTGTAAAAAAGGGAAATTTGAAATTCCCTCTTCACATTATGTCTTGGGCTTTTTTAAAACTAAAATTCCAGTGATAATATAATTCAAGCAGGAGCAGACTGTGAGACAGGAAGCTATCTTTGTTTAAGCCCATGTTTTGCAGTAGTTTGAGAGATAATGCTGTTCATTTTCACCATAACGGAGGGAAGCAGACAATAATAGAATCATAAGGAAGGAAAAGAAGTCAATTAATTTAGGCCTTCATGGAATTATATCCTTATTCTACTTAAAATGTTTTCAAGTCTCAGAACATTAATCTTATGCATATTTATGGTAAAAAAAAAACAAACAAAAAACCTTTCAAATATATATAGGATATTTGGGGCATTTTCTGTTATTTGAACATTATCATCTTTGATGTGGAGAATTGTGAATTAAAAGCTAACAGTAGCTCTTTTTTGCATATTTAATTTATCTGGGAAAAGAATACGTTTTGTCACTGACAGACATCACAGTTTCATATTTTCGGATCTTTTAATTTATCAAGGATTATATATATAGTAATTATCAACAACAAGCAGTTGTTGCATTTAAGGATAAAAAATTTACATTATTGATTTTGTATGATGAGTCTAAAATGTTCTAGTATATATTTAAATTTTTAATATTGATTAGGCCTTGTGTGCTGCAGTAGTTAAACCGGATGTTCTTGAAACAATGGCGTTATTGTTTAGCGGAGCTGATGTAATGTGTGCAACTGGAGATCCTGTTTACAGCACTCCCTACTTACTAGCCAAGAAAGCTGGACAAAGTCTGCAAATGGAATTTCTCTATCACAATAAGTTCTCAGGTAAATTTTCACTCACCGTTTTTTTTCTTCAGATCTTTAATTCTGTGCATATGTAATTTTAATATAACATTAAAACAAAATTAAGTATTGATATCCATTAGATTGTAAGCTCCTTGAGGGCAGGGAGTACCTTTTGCTTCTTTTTATATGCCCAGACCTCAGCACAGTGGTTTGGGGAGAATTAGTATAAAGAATGACCAAGGTAGTGACCTAGTGAGTAAAGTTACTTGTTCTCACCAAAATTTGATTTTGAAAATAAGAATTCTCAAAGTAGTTATTTCATTTTAGGGAAAAGTTCAAGAAGTAAATTACTTGTTACTATTAATTATGTGAACTATAGATATATAAAAAGTTAATCTAGCACAAATGATTGAATCAACATCAAATTAGATTTTAATTGGAATATGGCCTGAGTACTTGCAAACAGCATGTAGTATAACATACATATTATTTAAAATAAATATTGCATGATATTTATGAAATCTTTGTACTGCATTTGTAATTTTTGGACACAATAAAGGACATTTTTCTCTTTTTCTTTACAGATTTCCCCAAACATGACATTCATTTTGAAAGTGGATTACCTCAAGAATCTTCACATTCCACTTTTCTCTGTGATTTTTTGTATCAAGTTCCGTCTGTGGCTGCTAAACTGTCTACAGAGAAAAAAATGATTGAAGGTATCTTTTCTTTTCTTGTAGTAATGTACTATGTATCTAACTCTACTTCACATTTTATCTGCAAAATGATCGTTTTATATTTAGCTGGGTGGCTTGGTGAGCCTGGAATCAGGAAGGCCTGAGTTCAAATTCAGCATAAGATACATAATCACTATGTGACCTTGACCAAGTCACTTAACCCTCTGCCTGCCTGAGTTCCCTTAATGGTTAAGTAGGGATACTAGCACTTACCTCCCAGGGTTGTTGTGGGGATAAAGTGAGATAATAGTTGTGAAGCCTTAGCACATAGTAGTCACTATATAAACACTTGTTTACTTCCTTGTTTTTTCCTTCTATTCCTCCTAATTTTCAGTTTTGGAAGTGTGTGTGTAGGGATGTTGGTCTGTGATCAAGATGACATTAAATTTTAAAGTCTCGGTGTCATATTAAAACCCCTTGCCTTTTAAACCTCTTCATAATCTAACCCTTTCCTATCTTTCCAGTCTTGTTAATTCTTCTCTGCATGCTCTGCCTTCCAAGGACACTTGCCTTCTTGCCATCCGTCCCTCACAACATTCTTTCTTCTGACTCAGCCCTGGTTTTCTGCCTTTCCCTCATTCCCAAGAATATTCCACTTCCTCATCTCATTGCAAATCCCATATTTCGCAGATGCCCTTTCCCTGGTCTCCATCCTCCTCTCTCTACACCCACACCAACTGCTAACATTTTCCCTCTGACTTTACCTCCCACTTATGCTGTACATTTCTTGCGTGTACATTTTTTTCATTGTCTCTTGCATTAAAATGTGATATACTTATAGGCAGCAGCTATTCCTGCCTCTTTTTGTAGCCTCATCACTTAGTACATGGCCTGGCACATAGTAGGCATTTAATAAATGTTTTCTGACTGATTGACTGACTTTGAATTCCATCCCCATATTACTTGGTGCCTGTTGAAAGTTTGGAGTGGGTGTCCTATAGGCATTTCAAACTTAACATGTCCAAGGCAGACGTTATCTTTTTCCAAGCCCACTCCTTTTCTAAACTTCCCAGCATCAAGGGCACCACCATCCTTCCAGTCACCCAGGTTTACAAACCTGGTGTCATCTACTCTTCCCTCCCACTCCCCCAACTCACAAAATCAGTTTCCACCTCTTGTTGTAGTTCTATCTCCACAGCATCTCAAATGAAATAATCATCGGAAAGTGCTTGACACAGTGCCTACTAAGCACTATATAAATGTAAACTGTTAGCTTTATTATTATTATCTCTCATATTTTTCTACACTCCCACTGCCTTCATCCTCGTTAAGGTCCTCATCTCCTTTTGACTTGATTTTTGGAATAATTGATGTCCCTTCCCCAAGACTCTCCACACTTTAGTCCATCCTTCACACCGCTCCCAAAGTGATTTTCTTTTTTTCTTTTTTTTAAAGCAATTGGGATTAAGTAACTTGCTCAAGGTTGCACGGCCAGTTATTTCTGGGTGTGGTGCTAAGTATCTGAGCCCGGATTCAATCCCCAGGTCATCCCAACTCTGGGGGTGCTCTTACTCGCTGAGCCACCTGGCCGCCCCTAAGCAATTGGGGTTAAGTAACTTGCTCAAGGTTGCACGGCCAGTTGTTTCTGGGTGTGGTGCTAAGTATCTGAGCCCAGATTTGATCCCCAGGTCATCCCGACACTGGGGCCCATGCTCTTACTCGCTGAGCCACCTGGCTGCCCCATCAAAGTGATTTTCTTGAAAGGGCAGATCCAACTTTATCATCCTTCCCTCTCTCCACACCCCATCAGTACCTTTCAGTGACTTAATTGACTTTGCCCTTTACAATCTGTCCCCATCCTACCTTTCCAGCCTTGTTGGCCATATTCCCCATCTCACACTCTCTATTCTAGCCATCCATCCATGCCTTTTTGCCTTTCCTCATACAGCCTTCCCTCTGCCATATCTGTGGCTTTGCATTGACTGTCTCCCATGCCTAGAATACATGTCTTCTTGGAATCAATCCCTGGCTTCCTTCATGACTGCCTTCAAGTTCCTCTCTCTGTGAATACCCTCAAGCCAGTGTGGTATCATGAATAAGGAGCTGGGTTTGGAATTGGAAGATGTGAGTGTAGGTCCTACTTCTGACCCTTATCACCTCTGTGACCCTGAGTAAGTGACTTAGCATTTGAGTGCTCCAGGAAACTCTCAGAAAGTGCTAACCTGCATCAGCAAAGGGCATTTCCTTGCCTAGGCATTGCCAATCAGATCACAGATCCAGTCCTCATCCCTGTTCATGTATGTCTGTGTACTTGGTCTCCACCGTTAGAATGTATCCTCTTTGGAGGGCATGCATGGTCTTTTCATCCCAAAGATCCTACCACTATATCCTTTTACACTGTATACACTTATTAAGTGTTGTTTTATTGAAATGAAATTATTAACCTTTTAAGGAGATAGTGAAAGGGGAAGGGAATAAGCACTTATGTACATACCAGTCCAGTAGATATTTAAGGGCCTATAATGTTCCAGGCACTGTGCTAAATGTTGGTGATAAAATTAATTTTAAAAAAAGACAGGGCTTGCCCTCAAGGAGCTTACAACATAAAGTACAAGGCACTATACTAAGTGCTTTACAAGTATTGTCTCATTTGATCCTCACAACAATCTTGAGAGGTAGGTGCTATTTTAATCACCATTTTACAGTTTTGTAAACCGAGGCAAACAGGTTAAATGACTTGCTCAGGATTACACAACTTGTAAGTGTCAGAGGCCAGATTTGGATTTAGTTCTTTCTGACTCTGGGTCACTTGACTTCTTCAAGGAAATGTGTGAGGTAGGGGGAGAATCATGAGAGCAAAGTTTGATTGAAGCCGAAAGAAGAAACTATTAAGAGGGGAAATCTGGGGAGAAAACATCATTGCAATTTTACTGAATTTGCCGTTGAAGAACATTGACTAATAAGCTTATTAGTATTTAAAAATTGACAGTGGAGGCCAACAAAAGCTAATCTGTATCTCGGTAATAGGGAAACAGTGTTTGAGGAAGTGGATGATGGCCTTTGTGCTGGGTGTAGACAGGAGTCAAGGAGACTTATTAAGAACCTGTCATCTAGGTATAAGGTGATTGAAGACTGGAGTCAGATGGGTCATGTGGGTGGAGAGAAAAGAAAAGAACCGCTCTGGAAAAAATAAATTAGACTTTGAAAATCATGAGCTCATACAAAGGAGAAGGATTCAAAGATTTATTATTTTTTTTCAGTGAGCAAGTATTTATTTCTTACACGGTATGTATATGTGTGTGTGTGTATGTATGTATGTATGTATGTGATATTGTGCTCTGTCCTTTGGGGGATATAAGGAAATATGTGATTCTATTTTGGGGACCTTATGATCGAGTTGTGGAATGTGGGGAAAAATACTACTGTGGAACTATTCAAAATATATTTGAATATATTTGTAAGAAGAAGCAAGTAGGGGGAAAGTGCCAGTTAAAATCCCAGTTTGGGTTGGAGTCATTACCCTTGTGTTGGTAGGAAAAAAGTTCACAATTCTCTGTAGTGGTGAAGTTCACCACTGTGGGAAAGGGGAAAGTGGAGAGCAGGAGAGCTACATAGAAAGAGACAGCTGGCATTTTTAGCTCCTGCCTCCAAATATACTTTTATCAGGGGGGAAAAGTCATAGGAACTGAGGAGAGACTGGGGTGAGGGGCACTGCCATGTCTCTGTCTTCTGGCTTGTTCTTTGTCGGAATCGTGTGCAGGAACCAGATCCTGCTGTGTCACCACGTGTCCCAGCTGAAGACAGCTCGTTTAGATAAGCTGAGCTATCTAGTTAGTTTATTGAAAAAATGGATGGGAGTCTTGACACAGCTGGCTTCAGTGAAAGATGCAAAGCTTCACAGGACAGCTGGAACCTGGCATATATTTCCTGAAGAGAAGAGGAGCTCACAGCAATTTTTTGACCACAAGAAACACTTTTGATATAGATTCAAGTGGCTCTGAGAGACTCTCAGCGTACTTACTCACATCCTGTTTAGGGAGCTGATTTTTTTTTTTTTTTTGGAGCAGAGTTCTTCTTGGGTTTGTTTCAGATTTTCTTTTTTTTGGATATATTTTAGGAACTTATTATATAAGTTATAGGCTTTTATTTTGGTAATGAAGGTATTTCTTTCATAGAAAGAAATGATAGCTCGTTCTTGTATGTTCTCCAGAAGTAAGCGTGGTTTTCTCCCCAAACCTGTTCTTTCCTCTTTAGTTCTTGTTTTTGTTAAATTTTTTTAATGGCTTCACCCTTCACTCAGTTACCACCGTCATGTATTTTTTCTTCTTTTTTCTCCCAAGTGTCCAAGTGCTGTCTCTTCTACCTCTAGCTTCTTTTACTGTTTCCTCCTCCTTTTCTGATTGAGGCTGTGTAACAAGCACAGGATTGGTAGTAAGAGTAATTCAAACCATATTTGAATCTTAGCTTTTTTTTTCTTTATTAGCTAGTCCAAGTGACCTTTGACAGCTATCTCTCTGTGACTCATTTTTCTTTAGAAATGAACCAGGCTCCTTTCAGCATTTCATCCTCTAATTCTTTGATCTATTCTATTGTTACTGCCCTATATAGCCCTGGTCAGTTTCTTCTTGCCTAGACCATTGCCATCATTTCCTCTGCAGCTTCCATGCATATGGTCTTTCCCTACTGTAATTCATCCCTCACTCTGCTACGAGATTCGGCTTCCTAATTTACACACTTGATCACCCTAGTCCCCTACTCAAAAGCCTTTACTTGTCTACTCAGCAAAGCACAGCGTGCTTAGACTGGTCGTCACAGCTCTTTATAACATGACTCAGTGTAAAGTACTCTATAATCAGACTCCATTCTACTTTTCCATGATAGTATTCTCTTTTATTACTCTGTACTTAGTCAAACTAGATCAGTCCTTCACAAAGGCTCATCCTACCCTTTCGTATGTTTGCATGAACTTTCCTCTACAGTGCATACATCTTTACTTTCTCCCCCTTCTTCCTTATTCTTCTGTATTCCACTGAAATCCCACCTAATCTAGAAAAATTTTCTGGATACCCTTAAGAAGAAGGGAATTTCTCCTTTTCCAAACTCTAAATAGAACTTTTTATCTTTTCTATACATAAATCATATTTTGTGTTAAGGGCATATACACACACACACACACACACACACACACACACACATATATATATATATATATATATATATAGAGAGAGAGAGAGAGAGAGAGAGAGAGCAGTTAAGATTATTGGGCTTTAAGAGTCAGGAAGACTCATCTTCCTGGATTCAAATATGACCTCAGACACTTACTAGCTGTGTGACCCTGAACATTTAACCCTGTTTGCCTCAGTTTCCTCATCTGTAGAATGAGCTGGAGAAGGGAATGTCAAACCATTCTAGTATCTTTGCCAAGAAAACTCCAAATGAGTCACAAAGAGTCAGACATGACTGAAATGAATAAACAACAAAATGTATGTATCTGTCATCATCTTGTCTAAATTGTACATTCTTAACGATCACTGTCTAATTTATTTTTGTATCTCTCTCAGCATCTGTTGTTCATTTCAGTCATGTCTGACTCTTCGTGATCCCATGGACCATACTGTCCATGAGGTTTTCTTGGCAAAGATACCAGAGTGGTTTCCATTTCCTTCTCCAGTAGATTAAGGCAAACAGAAGTTAAATGACTTGCCCAAGGTCACACAGCTAGTAAATGTGTGAGGTCAAATTTGAACTTGGGTCTTCTTGTCTCCAGATGTAGTTCTTTATACTCTGAGTCACCTAACTGCTTCCTTTGTCAGCATCTAATGCATTACTGTGTAATATTGAAGGCATTACTAGATATTTACTTGAATGTAGATATTGGACAACAAGAAACAATCAAATAAAGTGATACCTAAAAACAGACTCAAACTTGAGATGTGATCCCTAAAATAAAAAAAAAAATAGAATATGAAGTGGAGGTGAGTTGATCTCATATTCCTGTGCCATTTCCGATGTTAGATAAGAGGGATAAGACAAGGATCCCTTCAGAGTTGGAGATGTGGTGACAAGGATTTTGATGGGAAGTAGAACCTGTTTCCATTGGATGGGAAAATGACTAAAGTTTAATGTTTTTAAGATGTGGAGATATCCAATTGTAGACAACCAAACATCAGCTAGAATCAGTAATTAAACATAAATTTGCCTCATAAAATATCTTTCTCATATGAGGGTGATTAATTTAAGGAATATTCTATCTCTGGACTTAGTAATAATTAGTGAAGTTTTGCTAAGCGCTTAAGACATAAATGGGGTTGATGAAGCTGAATAGCTTTAATTAATAACTACAAACTTTCTGGAAAACATCTTGTTTTTGCTATCACATGAGAGGTGACAGTAAAATAATGACAGTAATTCTCATGCTTGGCTTAGGGAACCTTTCTTCTCTTTCACACTAATCTTATACTCCACTAACGTGCAAGACTTAGAATGTAAATTGTTCTTTTAGTCCTAAGGCCCTTAAACTTTTTATTATTTTTCTTGTAGACCTCTTTGGCAGTCTGGTAAAGCCTATGGAATTCCTCTCAGAATCATGTTCTAAAAATATATTAGGGAGGATTTTATTAACCATACAAACTATATTATGCTGTTAGTGACCAATATATCACTTAATATTTTATTAGGAAATTCATTAGACTGAAATATAGTTAGAATGCTTTTTTAAAGTGTTCAAGTCCCTCCCCCCTTTTTCAGACCATATTTTAATGCTTTACATTTTTATCAGTGCTTTTAGTGGCATGCCCTGCTCATCCTGCCAGCAGCTCACTGGTGACAAACTTGATTGATTTGTATTTTCTTAACTTGATTGTCCCTGTTTATATCTCGTCTTAAGCCAGAAGAGTATTGTCATAGGGAAGGAATAGAAGGGAAAGGAACTGAAGAGCAACGCAATTTATAATTTACATCACAGGAAATTGCATAATAAGGCATTTACAAAGGAGATACTCAGACTTGTAGGAAGGCTTCTAAATTCCCACCAAAGAAACTTAGGGAAAAAATATGAGAGGTTGTGAGTGTTCTCCAAATAAGATGCTTAATGTGCATAAGAATTTCATGATGTTGAAGATAACAGCATTAGATTTTGTAGCATTAAAATGTTCCTCATAGGTGAGATTGTCGTTTAATTGAAGAGGCTTCAGATGCATGATATGAAATACCAAGTCTACCCAATGGAACAAAGTTAATTGTGTACATTTTATTGAGATGAATTTTTGTTGAATACAACATAAAAAATCTGAGCTACTTAAGCTTAAAGCTGTGCTGAGATTTTTGGGAGCCCTTATGTTTGGATTTCTTAACTTTTGGGGTTACTTTTTTTTTAAGCAATTGGGGTTAAGTAACTTGCACAAGGTTACACGGCCAGTTATTTCTGGGTGTGGTGTTAAGGATCTGAGCCCAGATTTGATCCCCAGGTCATCCCGACTCTGGGGCCAGTGCTCTTATTTGCTGTGCTACCTGGCCGCCCCTAAAAGCAGTTTTTTTTTTTTTTAAACAGTCGGGGTTAAGTAACTTGCTAAAGGTTACACGGCCAGTTATCTCTGAGTGTGGTGCTGAGTATCTGAGCACGGGATTCGATCCAGGTCATCCCGACACTGGAACCGGTGCTCTTACTCTCTGAGCCACCTGGCTGCACCTTGGGGTTACCTTTAACTTTTATCTTTATTTCTCTCTGCCAGCTCTGTATCTACCTTCCAACCAGATTTTGTTGCTCCAGTTCTAAAAGGAAAGATGTCCCTTGACTATTGGTTCATCCATCCAATGTCCAGTTTCTCTTTTCCCTCTTGAAAAAGTTGTGTATATGCATGTCTCTATTTCCTTGGCACTATCTTCTTTCTCCTTTTTAGATGGCTTTTTCTCCCACCATCTTATGGGAACTGTTATCGCAAAGATTACCTGTGACCTACTAATTATAAAATTTTGGCTTTTTTTTTTAAGTCTTCTTTCCTGTTAACCTCTGTGCAGTATTTGGTACTGTTGACTACTTTCTTTAACTGAAAACAAGCAAATAGACAGTGTATTTTTCTGCCTCTGGTCCCTTTGCTTGGGAGTAGCCTGTCTTCCTCTTTACCTGTTGAAGTT
This sequence comes from Petaurus breviceps papuanus, assembly GCF_028583685.1. Lineage (NCBI taxonomy): Eukaryota > Metazoa > Chordata > Mammalia > Diprotodontia > Petauridae > Petaurus > Petaurus breviceps. The sequence goes on from NW_027185698.1 coordinate 4,239,269, forward strand.
CTACTCATCCTATAATCCTATTTAAAATGCTTCCTTTGCTAATCGTTACCTTTAGACTTTAGATAAACCCTTGGTTTTATACTTCTCACCTACATTTACTATCTATCATATGGATAACTATGTGCATACTTTATCCTCCAATGAGAGTGTCAGTTTCATGGTTGTTTTAACTTTTATTTCCTCAGCTGCTCTATAATAGAGTAGTGCTTAACTAAGAAACAAACATTTGTTTAATTTTTGAATTTTGTAAATTATATAATTTAATTTTCTATAAAGTGAATATATTCCTTTAAAACCAATGAAGTAAGTTAGTTGATGTTTTTAAAATTGCTTTGATTTGGATAATTTGTTCTTAGAAAGTTAGAACCAGAAGTATCTTTAGGGATCACATAATACAACCCCTTTATTTTATAGATGATAAAACCAATTTTCAGAGATTTCAATGTTTTATACAGTTAGTGATTGAACTGAATACTCTCCCACCCCCCTTCATTGTTTCTTTAACTATCCCAGGCTGCCAAATTGGAACTTTACTTCTATTAATTAAAAAAGGCATAATGATAATACTTGAGGGAATAAAACAGAGGGTGAATATTGTTAAATCCATGAGAACATTTTTGAAAATTCAACCAAATTCTTTTTCTATAGAAGGAACAGATGATAGAATGAATATTAGTGGCTTTTAGAAAGCTATATTGCCTCATTTATGCCCCTGAAGTACCTATGAATATGGTTATAAGCTAGTGAATTTAACCAAATTTAAAATCAACAAAGCAGAATAAAAATAGTTTAACAGCTCTTTTAAAATGCTTTCCTCTTGTCCTTTATGTATGTTGACTTCGATTCTTTGATGCCTTCCATTCCCTCCCTTCCTTCGTTCCTTCCTTCCTTGCTTCCTCCTTTTCTTCCTTTCTTCCTTCCTTCTCTCCTTTCCTTTTTTCCTTCCTTCTTTCCTTCCCTTTTCTTTTCCTTTCTCCATCCTTTCTTCTCTTCCTTCCTTTCCTCTCTCCATCCCTCCTTCCATTCCTTCTTTTAACTTTTCTTTCTAGATGAACTTATTTTAAGATAAAATGCAGTCTTTTGAATAGGCAGCTAGACTTGGAATCAGGCAATATTGATTTTGAATTCTGCCTCACACACTAACTAGCTGTGTCCCAGGATAACTTGCTGAATCTCCAAGTTTTAGTTTAATTATCATCAAAATAGAGGCAAATAATAGTACCTACCTCACAGTGTTGTTGTGAAGATCAAATGGGATAATGTAAGTAAAAGTAAATGTGTATTAGAAAATATGAAGCTCCACATAAATGTTTTATCATCATCACCACTACCCCCGCCACCATCATCATTGCTGTCATCATCATTATTATTATTGCTATTGCCTCCCAGTACATCAGCAGCAGTATTGACCTAACACATAATGCGTCCCTCCATAAAATGACCATTTTCTTATGTGGGTTCCATAAAATTGAGCTGTCATGTGTTGTAGCATTCACTATATAGCAGAACAGAAACTATTTCTTTCTTAAACCAGATTTCTCGGAAAAGATCCCTTTGCAATGTGCGGGATATTTTTATCCAGTCAGCTTGCCACCATTTTGGTAATATGAGTCAACTGTTTACAAAATTGGTTCCAACTAGTGTAGTGTCTTTTGAAGGCTATTGGTGTATAAAATAATATCTCTGCCTCAAATATGTCAAAGGTTCTAAAAAATATAATTTTAGAAACCTCTTTCTTAAAGAAAAAAAAGGCAGACCAATAAAGTGGTTAATTCTAAAGGACAAAGTTCCCTGTGTTTTGTTTTTACCATCCTATCCTGGTGGAGAGTATTCTACCACTGAGCTTGAGAATCAAAGAATTAATCTTCACAAAAGATTTGAGAAAGTAGCTTGGGAAATCTTTTCCTTTAGAAGATTTGTAATGGACCACAAGACCTTCTCCCCTTGTAAAGCCATATAGCATCAAAATGACTGTTGTAAAAAATTGTTTGAAGCTTAAATGCATGTTGTTGTTCAAAGAGTTTGTAGCTGTTTTCAAATTGGTCAGCAAAGTTCTTGGCTTTTGAAGGTTCCTTTAACCTATGATTATAAAGACTGGTCTGTATTTTTTTTTTCAGTATAGTGTTTATGAA
>NW_027185698.1:4241410-4354475 GCF_028583685.1 Petaurus breviceps papuanus
ACTGGTCTGTATTTTTTTTTCAGTATAGTGTTTATGAAATGAAAGATTTCTAGGCCTGGGTAGAACCAAGGCCAACAGGATAATGGCTTGTTCCTTCTTATATTCTCCAAGCATTAAAGTGTGTGTGTGTGTGTGTGTGTGTGTGTGTGTGTGTGTGTGTATGTTTCAATCTAGGTTTAAAACACTGTTGCCACAATTTATATTTTAATATGATAAATCTTAATTTATTTTACTCTTTGCTAAGCTATTACTGTTCAGTTGTGTCTGACTCTTCCTAATTCCATAGACCATAACAGTCCAGGCCCTTTTTGTCCATGGAGTTTTCTTGGCAAAGACAACTGGACTGGTTTACCATTTCCTTCTCTAGTGGATCACCTTTTGTAAGAACTCTCTGTTGGGACCTTTCCATCTTGGGTAACCCTGCCTGGCATAGTTCTGATAGCTCATAGTTTAATGGTGCTACTCATTACTCATTAATGGTGCTACTGCTCCCCCCAAACCTCCCCCAGCCACACTACAACAAGGTAGTGATTCGGGGGGAATCTACTAGTACTTTTTCTTTTAGATTGATATCATTAGTATTAAGTAATTTTGAGGATAATGCTTCAATTATTTTATGTTTTGCATCTTAAAATATATTTGAACTAATATAATCGTAATAAACGTTACTGTCATTTATGTAGACTTGATATATACTCTTTATTTTGGTCCTCAGAATATCCCAGTGATTTAGGTACTTTATTCTTTTACTGATTTTTCAAATTAGGAAACAGAGATTTAGAGAGATTACATGATTTACCCAAATTAGCATGGTAAGCAACAGAGCCATATCTCAAATCCAAGTCTTCGGACACAAAATTTGCTGATTTTTACAATACACTAATAGTTTTCACCATTTTTTTAAAATGAAGAATCTTTGACATATGAGTTTATATTTTTAATGGGTTTTGAATAAAAATGTCACATACTTTAGGGTGCATAAAAGATTCTAATCTTATGAGTTATTTTAATGCCTTGACACTTAAAAATTGAATGTAAATTTAACTTGTATTCATTATGTGTAGCTAAGGTATTAATGCAAATGAAATTGTGTTCCTTCCATCCATAATATCCAGACCCTATCACAGGATCGTAGACCCAGTGCCAGAAGGAACATTAGAGGCCATGCAGTCAAATAACCCTCCAACCTCATTTTATATATTTCCATTATTTGCAGTGTTTTTCATCCTCATTATTATAAGTAATGAATTTTTCTGTCAAGCATTATGCAAAAAGGGTCTCTTGGGATGAGTTTCCTCAAATCTTTTTTTTTTTTTGGCAGATAGTTCCTGGTAATTGGTTAGTTGTTAAGTGTTCCCTGTTAGTTTCATTGGTGGGGGTGGAAGTAGGAATCCTTTGGCTTTGTTCAGTTGGGTTCCAGTCAGATCAGTGCTGAAAGACTTTTCTTTTTCCCTGTAACATACTGAAGCTTTGACTTAAATTCTTTTGAAACATTGCATTATATATCTGAAATGAGCTGATGCATTAGTATTTGCCCACAAAATCAGTCAGTCAACAAATATTATTGTTATATGTGTCTTGTATGTATCAGAAACTATGCTAGGCTTTGAAAATATAACCATAAAGAATGAAACAATCACTACTTATAGTGAGTATATATCCTAACAGAAGGCAGGCAATAAGTACATATAAAATTTGATAAATACATATGCTATTTTTTTTCTCTTGAAATACAGAACTTTATTTAGAAACTGTTTAAAAGTAGAAAAAACCCTATCAAGAAAGACCAGGTGGAATATGGTTTCCCAGTAAAATGGAATTTTTAGGGCAACAAAAGTCTAAAAGGCCACAAGCGAGAAATAGCACCACTGTATTTTAATAATGGTGAATTACTTGCATTTTTGGCATTATTATTATTATTCGTTGAATTTGGGTTTTTCCTCAGAATTCCACACAGATCATGCACTACACAACAATTTTATCATAAATACTCGCCTTCTACACACATTTTAGGACACCAGCATCTACCACCAGAAACAAATTGATACAAGCATATCAGAAGTGATTAATCTCAGTAGTAGGTAACTGAGAAACCTGGCAGGTTCCTGCCAAACAAAAGGGATGAAACAGGTTGAGGTGCAAAGCAAAAAAGAAGGGAGTGTTTAGGAATTAAATATTTTAAATATTAATATTTAAATTAGACATGGTACTGTATTTTCTGCAAAAAAAAAAAAATTGCCATTTAGTAACACACTCTAATGAATTTTATCTCCAAGGAGATTAGTACACTGGCAACTACTATTCAGATACAGTGAGGGCTGTGGACAGCAGGTACCAAAAAGAAAAAAAAAACCCAGGCCTTACAGATCACAAGGTAATCTCAGCCTTTACAGATTACTCCCCCTCTACCAGAGGTCTAGAAAGAACATGGAGTATGATTACCTACCCATGGTATGTCTGTTCTCAGCAGCATGCTTTAAGGAGTAGAAAGAAGAGACTCCAAAGAGGAAACATAAGGGGAAGGGAAGAGTCAAAAAAAAGGAACTAAAAGATAAGGATGGAAAACAAGACAATATGCTCCCAAGTAAATTTATTTTCATGGAAGCAATTTTGCTTTACTAAAGCAATTTTTAAGTAATAAAACTGGACATATCTTGCTTTCCAGGAAATACAATGCACAGAAAGTTTAGAGAAACGTTAAAAAAGCTACTACAGAAATGCTCAACAAAAACAATTTTGAGCTCTTCAAGTCAACCATACGTCTCAGAGCCAAAAGACTCCCTCTGATTGTTAGGCAAAAATACGGCCTATTCTTTCATGGGGATTTAATCACTGAGTAGTACCAAAAAGTTCTAGAATAAATTTCTTTATTTTGCATTTTGATCAGTTTTTACACCTGTAAGTCCTCAAAGAGCACCACAGGGTTTCTCAAACAGCCACGTATAAGGTTAGGTTCTTTCTAATCCCAATATGAAGCACAGAGAATGTCCCGTGACACATTTTATAATTTGACAAATGGAAACATTTTTAAAACTCTTAAGGCATTTATTTAGTTCTATACTGAGATTTCACATTAGCTAACCCATTCTGTGAGTTGTCCTCACATTTCTCTATTTTAATATGTTACATAAAAACAACTTTTTCAGATATCAGTGTGTTTACCAGCAACCAAATAGTGAGTTCTCAAGGCCTGCCTCTTTGTTCCCTAAGTGAACCAGCTAGATGTTAATACTGCTTTGCCACAAGATAAAAGCTCCTGACTTAAAACCCATTGGAGAAGGAGTGAAACTTCAGCAAAGTGCACTTTAAGAAGAGGTACTTTTTGCTTATTAAACAGAAACTCGTGAGTGCGTCCTCTAAAAATAATAAAAGGGAGTATTTTATAGTTAAGCACACGATTTGGGGATGGTGCTGCTCTACTGGCACAGTACATGGGTTATTAATGCTCTTCTTGTGGCCCCCCTTCATCAGGTATCACGAAGCCTTCATCTGTGGCATAGAGAATCTCCACAATCCTCTGCAACACTGGATCACTTTCCCCTTCATTTTCCAGACAGATCAATCCAATATTCCTTAGCTTTCCAAAGTAGAAGTCTCTCTCTTTCTCCAAGTCTTCAACAGTGAGTTTCAATACATTGATCTGTTGGATTTATTCTGCTGCCTCATCTTCTCCATTTCCCATACCTGGATTCTTTCTGACCATGACAGGGCCTGTCTTGGAAGGTGCCATAGTTCTCTGTGTAGAAACGGGCCTCTGTGGAGCTGCACCACTGGAACCGAGAGGTTTTTTTGGATTATTCAAAACTGGAGTCATGAGGGAGGGGGCTACTGCTGTTTCTTGGCCTTGTCAAGCTGCTACAGGGTCATAGTCTTTCCCATCAAAAAATTTCTTGAACCATTGAACAAATTCAAAATTGTCCTGAAATTTTCCTTTCCCTAACTTGTCCACAGGAATTATTTTGTCAACACCCATTCTCTTAAAACTTGCTTGTAGGATCTTGAAGTTCTGAATGTATTCATGTTCCAGTTTTGCTTGAAACTTCACTTTCTTTAGAGTAATGGAACCAGGGAAAAGCATATCCATAAACTGACAATAGGCAGCACCTGAACATAAGTGTTCAATCTTTGTCAAGGTCAACTGCAGAGATTCATTGATCCAGGCCAGCATATCATGTCGACTCAAATTATCACTAGTTACTGAAGTTGAATATACATTAACTGCCATCTTCGGCTTCTTGAGGTGCCGCGTCTCCTATCTCACCGGCACCCCAGTTCCGTCTAGGTCTCATTCCAACCGCCCAACCCCACCCGCGCGATGACCTTATACGCCTGCTATCTCTTTCTTAAAGTCTCCTTGGATCATTCTCTGAATTCCATATAGATATTTGATTTTACTGTTGTTATGGCACTAAGACAAAAAGCTTTGAGGGCTGATTTTTGTTGTTTTGTTTTTGTTTGTATACACCTAAGGATCATAGATTTTAGAAACAGGTTTAGAGATCATCTAACGTCACTCATTTTATGGATGAGGAGTCTGAGAACAGCTGAAGGGATATGTGCAAGTTCACATAGGTAGTAAATAGAAGGTAAGCTTCTTGAGGGCAGCATCTTTTTTTTTGTCCATGTAATATCTAATTCCTAGTATATAATCAGAACTTAATAAAGATTTGGTGAAATGTTTGTGATAGCATAGGTGAGATATGAACCTTCTTCTGAATACAGTTTATTTCTTAACCTTAAAAATAGCAGACTAACTGCTGTTGAACAGAACATTGATACTTTGCATCCTGTGTAGTGTCAAGTACCATGCTTTGCACATAGTAAATGCCCAGTAGGTAGTTGTTGAATGAATGAATGTGTCTTATTTTTCTGCAGGTATCCATTCCTATGTCATTTGAAGATGGATCTTAGACATTGTTCTCTATCTAACTTACTTCAAAGACTATAACTGAGATGTTTTTCTTCCATATTTTCTACTAGTTCAATATATGCATCAGTAGGAAATGTTCAACCTTCACCTTTTACATGGAACCTGTAAAAATGTGGATTATTTTTCTTTGTCCTGTAATACGGTGTGAACACTGGGACATGACCTTATGGCGGAAAATAGATTGAGTCTGAATTAGTCTCCATTTCTACTGCCCATTAAAAAAAAGAGTATCATATTTTTGCTTCCACCTGCTATGATCCTACTATTTATTTTGCCCTTAGCTTCTCAGGTTTACACTGTTTCTCACTACTGAGAGAGTTTTAGAAAGATGGAAAAAGTGTCATACTTGTTTTTTTTCCTTCAAATTCTAATGTTAATTATTTTAATTCCCTAAAGGGCAATTAATATATTAAGGAGATTTTTTTTATATATTGGACAAAATTTGTTGGGTTTTTTTAAGAGATAAGGTTTAAATAAAGTTACAATGAGGTTAGAGCTAAATCCAAATTAATGTTTTATTTCTTAAAATAAAACTTCTAGGGCTGGCCAGGTGGCTCAGCGAGGTGGCTCAGCGAGTAAGAGCACCGGCCCCAGTGTCAGGAAGACCTGGGGATTGAATCCGGGCTCAGATACTTAGCACCATACCCAGAAATAACTGGCCATGTAACCTTGAGCAAGTTACTTAACCCCAATTGCTTTAAAAATAAAATAAAATAAAACTTCTTAGATATCCAAAGGTGATGCATTTATAATATTTATGCTTAATCTTTTATCCATTCATTTCACTCCTATTTGTAGTTACCTTTATTCATTGCAGTGTGTTTAACCAAAAAAAAAACAGTAAATAACTTGATATGTGATTTTCATGTATTAATATCTTGTCTTATGGAATTTTGATTTTAAATCATTTTTAAAAACTTCGCCAAATTTTAGTACCATGTTGGTCAATATGGAACCTTAGGTTTAGAATCTAAGAATAAATTAAAAATACCCCACAGAGTGGAAAGTGCAAAACATTTTGAGACAGGAGATTTGGGATTGAGTTCAAACACTGACACTAGCCACTTGACAGATCTCTTAATGACTCAGGGCACTAATATTCCCATTTGTGAAAAGGATAAAATCATTTTTGCTGACTAAGCATCCCCCCCACCCCCATTCAGTTGGCATAGTTCCAGTTCTCCTTTTGATCCTGGTTTTTACTCTGGATGTGGATCAGAAAGATGAGAGCTGGAGATACCATGATTCTTCTCTATAGGGATAGAAGTTAATTAATTAATTAATAGAAGTTAGGTTGTCATAAGAGAATATAGATAGAATAGAGGCCCAGGAACAGAGATTTGAGAAACTCTTGCATTTAGAGTGTGTGAAAAGATTTGGCAAAGTGGAGTGTCATTGCAGTATCCAGGGCTACTGAGAAAGGTCGGGGAGAATTAAGACTGAGAAGAAGAATAACTTGGGAATTAGTTGGTGATTGGTGAATTTGGAGATGACTATTCAGTTAGAATGTTGACCAGGGCCTTGCATATAGGATATAGAAGAATAAGTGGTGGTGAAGAAAGAGGTGTACAATGTGTGCTCTAGGGAGTTTTCAAGTATGGTCTAGGAAGTTATTAAATAGGGGTTTATCTCTTTAGATATGATTTGGGTTACTAAGGTCCTTTTCTAATATGACTAATTCTAATAGTAGTTAGATCACAATTTAAAAGCAGAATGTTTTGTTGATTTCCTTATGTTACAGTTCAATTTTTCTCCCTCTCTCTCTTTTAAAACACAGAAACAAATAAAAAATGGTGTGTTTTGGAAGGGGGCTTCTTGAGTTATTATGAAAATGATAAGGCAACAACTCCTAATGGCACGATTAATATGAATGAAGTTATCTGCCTTGCTATACACAAAGAGGACTTCTATATAAACACCGGGTAGGTTCTGAAATAAGATGCTTCAGAAGTAAAATAATGTATTTATGCATTTTTATTGCTGCCCCATACTCTTCGTGGAATTTTAGTTCTTTTTTTTTTTAGAAGAAAATGAAACTCTATTAAATATAATTTCAAATAAAGGACAGCCATTCATGGAAATGGTGTTGAATTTGGAGTTGGAGGATGTGGGTTCAGATTCTACCTCTGTTACTCATTAGCTAACCTGGAGTAAACCATTTAATTTATCTTTGGACTTTAGTTTCCCAATCTGTGAAATAAAAGGGCTCAGTCAGATAATGTCCAGGATCCTTCCCAGCTCTATGGACCTGTGGTTCTCTAATCCAAAGAGAAATCTTTAAAAAGTTTGAAAATGAAAAGTTTACCAGACAGTAAGCTGCAAAATGTCTAAATTAATTGGGATTAACCAAATAAACTTCCTTTATTCCATTTCTCAAAATCAAATTTTTCTAATATTCATCCTTGTATTATTTAAAAAAAAATTCTGATTGAGAATTTGTATTCTGAGTTGTATTAGTAGCTACAGCAATTCTGGCCCACAAAATAAGAGATAATAAAATGAATTTTTGAGGGCATCTAAGATTGGAATAGTGAGTAATATTCATTTGATAATATGAAAATGGTGAATTCTATATCTCGATTAAATTTAAAGCTATTTTTCTAAACATTCTGTTGAGGGCCATTACTGGAGTTTTTATATACCATATGTCTTCATTTGGCACGAAAATTGCTGAAGTGTTTAATTCTTATGTGTAATAAGGTTCAGTTTTGGAATGCTTTATAATTTAATATCATAACTGATTTGCAACTTGCAAATTCCTTCAAAAACTTGATTTCCTTACTAAGCAAAGAGATGTGGTAGCCAAAGAGAACACTTAAAATTGTAAACTCATTTATAAATCTCTAATGAAAGGAGGATAGTTAAAGTTTGTGAACAGTGTTGGTGCATAGAATATGGTGTTAATGCATAGACTAGCAAATCGACAAAAAGCTTGACATGAGACTTGATTAAGCCAGATAATTCCAAGAGTATTTAAAAATGAAAGTAAAGGAATAGTAAGCAGAAGAAAATGCCACGGAGTAGCCAAAATTTCTGTAACATAAGGTTTTCCTTATCGATGATAGTTGAATTGTGATGTTTCTCATCTATAGCACCTCAGTCCTGGCCGGTCCCTATACAGAAATTGAAATATTAAAGAAGACAAAGAGGGAAGGAACAGTTCGACTTGACCAAGTACAAACAGACAAAAATGAGGCTGAAGAAAATGCTGTGTTAGAAATATTGAAAGATTAATTTCCAAGATATTTGAAAAGGGATGATAGAGCATTAGAAAAAAAATATGAAAAATGATGGTGCTACCCCCCCCAACAAACTGTGATGAAGACCATATCATCATATATATATAAACCATATATTTGGTTTTTCATTTTTATAAAACTTTTGAAAACTAACAAAACTAATACGTTTGTATAGTGCTTTAAATTTTGTCAGGCACTTTACATACATTATCTTGTTTTTGCCTCACAACAATCCTGTGAAGTACTGCAGAAATCTGCATGTATCAAGGGAACTTTAGACAAAAATATATGAAGGTTAGAGGAAGACTTTTGTAATGGGGTTTCTACAGTAGATCATATTTTTTCAGTCTTCTACCTCACTGAAATTTTCAGGCCCTATATCTGCCTTTATTGTTTGAAGAGTAGGAAAAATCATTTGACTTTGGAGCAGAATGCAATTTTAAAGCCTCTCCTGGGTTTTTTTGAGGAAAACCAGGTAACTTAACAACAAAATAGCAGCCTCATATAAATAAAGATCATATACATCTCTTGATAAATGCATTATCAGTGGTAATTTTGTTCAGTGATCCTCTGATGATCAATGATAGTCGAGGTAAAAACAGGAGAGATGTATGCGTTCCAAAGATGCTTGCCACTATCATGGAGAATGTCAACCTAAGCTCTGAATGGAAGAATTTCCTATATGTACTTTTCCATATTCTCTTGTTTGCAGATGACAAGCTGAGTGTATTAAGCCCCAGAATATTATAGAAAACTACAGTGAGATTTACGAGCACTCAAAAAGAGTTTGACATAACAGTCCACATTGGAAACACACAGTGGGTGAAAAATGTCTATTGTCTAGACTATGATATAAAGTTTGGTGGAAAACCCATTGAGTGAGTCTATTACACACTGCAGATTGTCAGTTAAGTGGTTTGAGAATTGAATAGGAGGAGGAGGAGGGTGGGTTGGATTCCATTTGGAAAATTGTGCATTTCTTCAAATCATCCAAACCTTAAATTCATTCATTCAGTAAACATTTATTAAGCCCTACTATGTTCCAGACACTGTGCTAAGCTGCCGAGCCTCTCACTGAAGCAAATACCCATCATTGTAATACCAGTGATCTTAAGGGGATGCCATATTCTTGCAAATCATGGAATGCCACAGTTATTTTAGAATCAAAATTATGGGTAATCCAAAGGACAATGCACAAGAGTTGGTTGGAGTAATTCAGCTGTAGCATATAGCTGCTGATGACCTGTTTTCAAAAAGCAGAATAAAAGATATCCATTAAATAGATGCTTGGAGATATTAATGGGCTGGTAATGTTGAGAAGGAAAATGATAGCACATGGACAGTTCAAGTGCTGCAGTGGTATCCTTGGAATAGCTATTGTTGCAGTATCTTTCACCTCCAACATGTAGTAGATCCATTGTGAGCAGTATCCTTTGTAGTAGATCCTTTTTATAGAGGACAACAGAAAAGTCACAATAAAATGAGATATAGATGAATTTTTGTCTCTAATACTAGATGAAGTATCTACATCAGTGAGATAAAAGAAAAATTGAAATATTACAACTTAAATGGATGTTCGGAGTCAATTTAGACATTGACATTTATGTTCAGGGACAGTGAGGGTGTCAAGATTATAGTAATTTAGAATGTTAAATGGCAGTTTCTAATGTTTTTAGCATTTCATTGAATATGTGTTTTCTTGGTCAACAAAATAAAAAAGCCACTTAAATTTATTTTTAAATTTTCAAATAATTTTGGTAAATTAAAGACTGATAATTGTAAAACAAAATGAGTAATAATAGCTAACACTTACAAAACTTGAGGTTTGCAAAAAACTTCACATAAATTATCTCAAGAATGTGAAAATATACCTTTGATTTCCTAGTTTATATTGCATAAAATATCAGTTTCTTATTTTGGAATTCAGCCTACCTGTCCAACTTTAGCTGTCCTCCCCTTTATATAGTTTGCCTGCTAGCCAAATTGGTCTGCTCACAATTCTTTGTTCTTCTCCTTCCTTTTTCCATATCCATATATTTGCTCACCTTCTCATGCTGTTTATCACTTTCTTTATCCTGTTAAACTACCTCTTCGAGGCCCAACACAGATGTCATCATCTGTATTTTATCTTTGCTTCCTAGGAGTCATCTCTCCTATTTTCTCATGATTTTATGCTTGAGTATATTTTGTCACTTTGTTCTCTCTCCCTATTAGACTAAAATCCTTGTGACTCCATCTAGTCTCTAATCTTGATTTGTGTCCCCTAAATCTAGCACAGTACCTATAATAGGTACTTACCAATTTTTAATTGAATTGAATTTTTCTTTTCCCTCTTCACCCTTTGAAGTCTTCAGTCCTATACTTACCTCTCTGAACCTTAGTTCTGAAAATATGTAATTCAGACTTTTTGGAGGAGAGTGTTTTTATTTTCTTATTAATACATAACGTCTTCAGTATTGTTTCATGTGTAGCGGTAAATTTCATTAGATTTATATCAGTGCTTGGTGTTGTGAAATAAATAGCTATTTAGAATGAACTGAAGGGCCTATATTATAAGCATTAAGATCTGTTTGACGTGGAATAATTTTGAAAATTCGTCACTATTTTCATAAATTTATAGGAGCTTGTTTTTTAGATCTTTTATCTGGTATTCTTCCATACATCAAGCATTTCTTGTTAGCATGAAATGATTTATTGCTTTATCATTCTTATTATTATTGGCTTTTTTGGAGGGCAGTTGGAGTTAAGTGACTTGCCCAAAGTCTCACGGCTAGTAAGTGTGTCAAGTGTCTGAGGTTGGATTTGAACTCAAGTCCTCCTGATTCCGTGGGTGGTGCTCTATTCACTGCACCACCTGGCCACCCTCCATTTTTACTGTTTTAATGAGCAATTTTGTAACTATCATTATCTTTGACTATGGATTGCAACCCAGTCAAGAATACATATCATGATATCATATTTTTTGCTAGTATTAACTTTAGGCAACAGAATCTGTTTTGGAGGAGACATTATAGGTCATCCAAACTAATCTATACTGAAACAGTATATTTATATATAAAATTATCTATATTTTTGTAGAATGCATACATATGCAAACACACACACATATGAATTCTCCTTCTAATGGAAGGCCATATATATAGAATTATCTATATTTTTGTAGAACGCATACACACGCAAACACACACACATATGAATTCTCCATATCATGATAGGAATCTTCATTTCATTGTTGAACAGCACTTAATTATTAGAAAGTTTTTCCTTTCTTCAAATTTGATCCTTCTAGTTCTGCTTTCAGGAACCAAATGAACAAGTCTGTTCTACTCTTCCATCTGATACACGATGATGTATCAAATACATGATGACAACTAGCATGCTCTCTGTAGTTTTCTCTTTCTCCAAGCTACACATTCTTAGTTGATTTAGTCCATCCTTGTGTGTTAGTTTCTGGTCTTCTGGACACATGCGCAGCGGTCATGGTCCCTATTAGAATAAAATACCCCAAATGTGTATATATTTATATATAGGTTTACACACACACACACATGTATACGTATTTATATTTATAATTTCCATTGATAAATATTTCTTGAATAAACTATAGGCTCCCCTTCATGTGTTATCTTCATCCATTAGAATGTAAGACCCTTGAAGGCATCAACTGTCTTGCTTTCTATTCTTTGTACCTTCAGCACTTAATGCAGTTCCTGACGCACAGTGAATGCTTCATAAATGCTTTATAATTTAAGTAATTTTGTATTTAAAATTTTCCTTTCAAAAGTAAATATTAAGATTAAATATTGATTTTACAATTCTAATTAATGCTAATGTAGCAATGATAACTTTTTTTTTACAGAAGTGGGAAGAGAATTATATAATTGTGTAATTTAGATATAATTATAATAAATATATTTCCATTATTACATAACAATTCCCACGTACCACAAGATGTGAGTCATAATTATGGCTACATTAAAAGTTCATTGGACTTTTTTTTCCCTTGAATAAATGTTCTTATTAATAGTTGATTTATTTTCATCTTAGTAACATTTTCATTCTGAGTAAATTAGCCATGCATTGAGTGTGTTTCATCTTGTGAAATTGTAGAGTAAATTAAGTTGTTTAGTAACAATGACTTCATTGCTGAATTGATTACAACAAAATAATTCAAATTATTTAAATACAAATAGAAAAATGACTAAAATAAATGATGCAGTGTGACAAAAAAAGGAATGGGAAACACATTATATCAGAACCGTTCTTTGGGTGGATAGCAAAATCTTAGAGATTCTACATTTTTCACTTTCTTCACTTTTAGATAAAATCATAAAATGGTAATCAGAAGATATTTGGAACTTGATCCTTTAAATTCACATGTTGAATCATTTAGTAAATGATTGTCTTTATAGGCAACTCTTTTGGTTGATATCTATTTGCCACAGTTCGGTCTACAAGTATAATGGAATAATAGAATTACAGAGTTGAAATAGACATCAGACCGTCTAGCAAAATGCTGTCCAAATCATGAATCTCATTTACCGTGTGCTGAAAAAGTGGTCATTTAGCCTTTACTTGAAGTTATGGGAATAAATGTTGAATTGATTGAGGATCTCTCATTAGCTGCCATTTTTGAACAGCTCTAATTATTAGAAAATTTATCCTTTTATTTACATAATTCATAGTACAAATGCCCCTTATACCTGAAAGCTTTCTTAGCATCAATAGAAATAGAACAGCAAGGGCAGCTAGATGGTGCAATGAATAGAGCACCAGCCCTGGAGTCAGGAGGACATGAGTTCAAATATGGCCTCAGTCGCTTAACTAGCCGTGTGACCTTGGGCAAGTCCCTTAACCCCAACTGTCCTCCAAAAAAAAAAAAAGAACTGGAACAGCTAGTAATACCTCATCCATATTTGATTGTGCTGTGTATTTGTTATATTGTAATTTCTTATACATTTAGTTACTGAGTCAGCAAACATTTATTAAGCACCTACTTTGTTCCAGGTACTGTGCTAAGTGATGAGAATGCAAAGAAAGGCACTTAACAGTCCCTGGCTCCAAGGAACTCTAATAGGAGAGACAACAGGCAAATACCTAGGTATACATGAGATGTATTGAGAGTGGATGGAAAATAGATGGGAGGTATCTTTTTTCACTCTCTTTACCTTTAAGCACCATATAAATGAAGTCTGTGGCTTTGTAGGTGCTATATTATTATTTTTTAACAACTTATATTTAATCTATTTAGCAAAAAAATGGTTCATTTGGCATATAATAAATTGATGCAATTAAAATTTTCTTCTTCAGATACCATAGTTTTTCCTGTAGTTTATATTTGAGAAATATTTCATGCACTACTATCAATGCACATCATTTATTTCCCTAATACATTCTGTATTTAAGACAGTGGAAAACCTTGAGCTCTACTCTAGGGTGTTTAGTTTTTTAATATAAAAATTCACTTTTACGTTTTCTTTTTTTCTTTTTCTTTTTTTCCAGGCCCATCTTTACCTTTGAAATATACTTAGTCTCAGAGCGTGCTTTTTTATTTGGTGCTGAAACGGCGCAGACTCAAAGAAAATGGACACAGGCAATAGCAAAGGTAACTTTCATCATAGTTTATCTAATCAAGACCTTTTAATGGCAACCCTTGTAACTGGGAAATTGAAGAAACCTTTCTTAAAGATAGATTTCTCAGTTATATAAAGATTGTTATTGCAAGTTAATTTCTTATAACATTATGTATTATTTAAATTATTATTGGTATATAATATGCATATCATATATTAACTAAATATATACTATTTTATATAATAGAATATTAGATATATAATACATATTACCATAAACATATTAATATGCTACATAAATACCATGAAGTATTTCTGATTTTTGACTATGATGGCAAACTCTTAATGTGGAAACCTTTTTTTTTTCTTTTTTGGAGGGGGGAAGGCAGGGCAATTAGGGTTCAGTGACTTGCTCAAGGTCACACAGCTAGTAAGTGTTAAGTGTCTGAGGCTGGATTTGAACTCAGGTCCTCCTGACTCCAGGGCCAGTGCTCTATTCTCTGTACCACCTAGCCTCCCCATGTGGAAATCTTTTTATAACCAACCCAAATTGTAACCTATCTGTGACTTAGTAGATGTGCTCTGAGGAATATTTTGAGACATTGACAGATTAAGTGACTTGCCTACATTTTCATAGTAGGTAAGTGCAAAGGGAGATTCAACTAAAGTCTTTCTGATTTCTTGCCCAATATACCATCTACTATGCTACTGCTCCCTCTTGTACATTAGAGAAACATTTAAATAGGTTGTTACTATCATCTTTTCATCATCCAGAGGCCAAGATCAACAGTATTATATTAAATATTTTAGTATAAATTGAAGTTAATATAGGTATTTTTATAATTAGTGCTTTTCAAGTTTTGTTATCCTTCCTATGCCCCAAGGAACAAATGTTTTCTTTAGCATAGCTATTAAGAATGATTTCCAGAACTATGTTTCTTTCTAGATTGACATAATACAGCCATTTTAAAGAGCAAAATTATTACAATTTTAAAATGCCCCAAAGTTTCCTGAATATTAGAAGCATAAAACTTTTGTCAAAGTTTGTATTTTTTTTTTAAAGCAATTGGGGTTAAGTAACTTGCTCAAGGTTACACGGCCAGTTATTTCTGGGTGTGAGCTGAGTATTGGAGCCCAGATTTGATCCCCAGGTCATCCTGACACTGGAGCTGGTGCTCTTACTCGCTGAGCCACCTGGCCGCCCCTAAGCAATTGGGGTTAAGTAACTTCCTCAAGGTTACACAGCCAGGTGTTTCTGGGTGGGTGCTAAGTGTCTGAGCCCGGGATTCTATCTCCAGGTCATCCCGACACTGGAGCCGCTGCTCTTACTCGCTGTGCTACCTGGCCACCCCAAAAGTTTGTATTTTTTGCTAAATGTTTAGAGAGCATTTATAGATTTTTTTTTTTTACTTTGTCTTTCCCTACTTTTTGGAATGTTTTTATTTTCATTAGGGTAATTTCTCATTTGTGTTTGCTTTTATAGCATTTTGTTCCCTTTGTTGCTGAAAACTTAGCAGAAGCTGAGTATGACTTGATTGGTCAATTGTATTACAAAGATTGCCATACTCTGGATCAGTGGAAAAAAGGATGGTTTGCTATGGACAAGTCTAGACTACATTTTTGCCTTCAAATGGAAAATGCCGAAGAAGAGTTGATGTATTTAAGGAGATTACAGGAGCTAAGTATGATTTTCCTCATTTTGTTTTTCCTTAAAATAAGTTTATTTTTTTCATTTTAAATCAAAATCTTGAAAATAGGAATGGATGGCGATTTATCTATATGTTCATAGAACTTTAGCATAGTGAATCTAGTGAATAAATTATTTCTTGCAACATAATAAAAATGATGGTAGCTCCCAGTCCATGGCATTTTATAGGTAAAAAACAACTTTCCTTGCTACATCCCAGTGAGTCTGATATTTCAAACAGGTGGCAGATATATCCCCATTTTACAGATGAAAAAAGGTTAAGTGACTGCCTCATAATCTTACTACTAGGTGACAGAAATAGGAATTGACATGGGATTTTGAGATTGAACAGACATTTGAAATTATTTAAATACCTTCATTTGCAGATTAAGAGACAATGATTTAATGAGGATAAAGTGATTTGACAGAAGGTAGCTGGTGACTCAATGGATAGAGTGCTAGCCATGACTTTTGGAAAGCTTGAGTTCAGACTCACCTCCGTGACTGTGGGCAAGTCACTTACTTGCTGCCTGCATCAGTTTCCTCAGCTTTAAAATGAGAATAATAATAGCACCTATCTCTCAAGGTTGTTATGAGGATCAAACATGCAATCACTCAAGGAAATGTCTGGCACATAGTAGGTTCTGTATAAATCAATATTCCTTCCTCTCTCCCTTCATCTCATAAGTAGTAGAGTCAGAATTTCAACCCAGACCCTCCAACTCCACATGCATTTCTCTCCACTAAATGTGATAGTATTTGGTATTTGAAAGATGTAGATATCTATACAGAATGTACTTCTCTCTCTTTTTTATCTAGTGGTAGCCATCACTCCTCTTGGGGGAGAGGAGGAACTAGGGGAGATTCTCCTTCTGCCACCCAATTCGTACCATATTTTGAAAGTTATAAGTAAAAGTTTTAACTTAGCATTATATAGAAACATCTTTTTATGGAAATGAAAATGTATATAATCTGGTATTTCCATCTGTCATTTTTCTTTTATGGAAGTTATGGCTAAGATTTTTATCAGATGAAATCGTTTAAGATTAATTGAATGATAAAATCTCAAATGTTCCTTGAAATAATTGTTTGGTATTACATATTTTACTTTTTGAAACATACATATATTTTGTACCCAAAAAAATAAATGATAAAGTAAATTATAAACATAAAAAGTGTATATCATGGAAAAAACATATCCTAAAATTGATGAATATTTTAAAATGAATGATACCTTTTTAAATGCTAATAATTCACATTGCATTTAAATTTATTGAGGGGTTGTTTGAGATGTTAAGGAAGGACTAGTATTTCTGGTGTGAGGGCTTTCTGAGCCCTGCTTTTCACCTTTGGTATCTACCTGCTACCCAGTTCTCACCTATGCCTTCAAAAAGCTGTAGCATCCTCAGAAGATACCTAAGCCAGACTGAGGGTAACTGAGAGGTCTCAAACCCATCTTTGAGTCAGGGAGCCATCTAGCCCAAGCATTTGAAGACTTCTGGTTGTATGGGTAGATGAGAACATTTTTGTTTCAAGGGTCACAAAGGTGGCTGAAGTAGGAACTGTGGGGTGCTTAGAGCTTGGTCAGACATCAAAGAAGCCAAGGTCATCCACTGCATCGCAGGCCGTCACCAGTGGTCTTGACTTTTGTCTTGTCACTGGATTTCAGTGACTACAGCAGAGAGTGAGACGGATGACTTTGTGCAGCTCTGCCTCGTTTAAATTCAGTTCATGTGCAAGACATCACCTGTGACACCATTGGTTCTCTTCGAAAATGAAGGAGGAACAAAATCAAAGTTATTGAGTTACAGTAATATTGCATGATAATATATTGGATTATTTACTAGTATATACACATCAGTTCTCTAAATACCTTTGCCACCTTGGAAATTAAGGAAATACATCATTGCAAACTCTTGATTACTTACACTGATGGGAGAGTAAGACGTCTAATCCAAATTGGCTTTACTTGGGTAACGAATTTTTTATTCGTACATTTGTGTGTGATTCTTCTGGAAATTCTCTCAGGTAATGCCTCAGCATAAATATTAGTTATATTTCCATGAAATAAAAATCTGGCAATTGCCTTAACTTTTAGAAACTAATGATTTTTTTTGTTTGGCTTTGTTTTCTTCCAGCAATCAGCACAGTGGTTCAAAATGGAGAAAAAATAGACGTCTTGCTCTTGGTTGAAAGAGGAAGGTAATGGAATCTTTTTGTATGTTAGTTATTCCACATGGGAGGGAAATGTCCTAATTAAACCCAAGATCCTTAGGCACAAAATTATCTACTATTTCTACTCTTTTTTAATTGGAAAATCTTTCATTTTGCCCTTTCTTGCAATAGGAAGCAGAATTCACTGAGTATAATTTAAACATGTCCTGATGACTCTGTTCCTTGCTTTGGTGGATTTTTTTTTTTTTTACAAATAATAGAGTATTAGACATATTGAGATGAGTCAGTATTTACCTGAGGACATATACCTAAACTTGTCTTTGATATGATAAACCTGTCTTTGAAACCACTTTAATCTCTTGATATTTCTTTCTTATCATCTCTATGAGTACTTAGACAACTTCAGCTTTTAATATCAGAGTACAACAACTTTTTTCCAAATTTTTCAGGTTTTTTTGTAAAATCATCCTATTTATTTATGTTACAGTGTTTAGACATTTCTGGAATTTGATCAATAAGCATTTGTTTTTGCATTGAGGACATAAAGGCAAAAATGAAACAGTCAGCCAGGGTGGGGAAACCTGTGGACTCGAGGCCACACATGGCCCTCTAGGCCCTCAATGGCAGCCCTTTGACTGAATCCAAACTTCGCAGAACAAATCCCCTAAATAAAAGGACTTGTTCTGTAAAATTTGGATTCGGTCAAAAGGCTGTACCCAAGGCCCTAGAAGGCCACATGAGGCTGCAGTTTCCCCTCCCCTGGTTCTGTATCTTCAAGAAACTTACATTCTTTCACAGGGGAAAAACAACAATATGTGTACTTAGAAGCAAATACAGAATGTATAAAAAATGAATACAAAATATTTACAGGGAAATACTAGAGACTGGTTTCAGGAAAGACCTCATGCTCTCATGAGGTGAGCTTGGAAGAAATGTTCCCCACCACCCACCCTCTTCTAGCATCAGTAACCCATTCACTCCACTCCTCCTTAGCCTTAACCCACTTTATCCCATTTCCATTAACTTGTATTTAAATGATCCCCTATATATACTCGGGATAGTGCTAACTCAAATTACCTAGAAACTGATTTATTTTTGATATTATAGGCATGATAGCTGGGAATGTCAGACTTGGCTCTCATATGCTCTTTTAATCATAGTGGTAGTAAGAGTAAAAAAAAATTGATATTTAAAAGAAAAATAAGTGAATCTATAAGCACTGCAAAGATTTGTGATTCTATCCACATGTATGTTCCTTCCAATGATAAACATCTCAACTTCTCCATGACTTAATGGATGGCTTTATGAATTACCGTGACCATAAAAATTCATTACCTAGTGGTCACCTGGTGATGAGCCTCTGCAAACTTTGCAAGGCTGGTCCTTAGATCATACAAAGAAATTTAGTCCATTGCAGGGTCTGTGCCTCTAGAAAGCAGTTGGCTCTTTTAGTTTGGTACAGGGTGCCAGGATGGATGCCTACCATTCTAGACCCCTGAATCATCTTCATGCTATGATGAGTTATTGGAACAGGATGTTGCTAGAAAGAATACTCACTGAATAATTCTAAAATCATAACATAATTTCTGCTAATGTGTATGTTAAATGTTCTTTTGTTGTGCTTTTGCTTTGACAGATTAAAGTAGCCAAGACAGACATACGCATACAAATGCTAACAAGTTTCAAAATGTTTATAATAGAGGTAGCATGAACATGAAATTACCAGCTCTGTTTTAGGTTTATAAGCCAGGCATGTCAGTAAAATATATTTTACCTTTTTATGACCCTTCATATTCTTAATATGACAGAAAATAAAAAATACTATACTGATCTATCCTCTGAATTAATTGAACTCTTAAAATTCTGCAGGATAGCTCCAAATATGTAGTCATTTAAATAAAACAGAAAACTATAGCTGCTTATTTGTATTTAAGCATCTTCTGTGAATGATGGTTGTTTCATCTGCCTGTTTTCTTCAGTGTTATCAGTGATTTCTTAATAACTAAATCTGATGACCTTTTCTCAGTCCTCATCCTTTTGCCTTGGGAACTCTCAGCCACCCTCTTCTTGCTCATCCATTCTCTAGATTGCTGTGACCCTCCTCTTACTGCTTCCCCTCCTAATTCCCCTCCAATCCTCAGGTTGTTGTTTCTGAGTCTACTTTGCTGAATCTTCATCCAGGTCACACCTGTTCAAAGATCTATGTCCTACAAGGATTGGTCCTGGGCTTTCTTCCCTTCTCCCTCTATACTATTTTACTTGATGATCTCAATTCCCATAGATTGAATTCTTTATGCATGTGATTCTCAGTTATATTTGTCTAACTGTAACTTCTCTCCTGACCTATGGATCTCTGTCTCTACCAACTAATGAATAACTTGAAATAGATGTCCTGTAGGACATCTTAACCTCAATATGTCCAAAACTGAAACTATTATCTTTCCCTCAAGACCCTTCCTTTTTTTTTTTTTTTTTTTTGGCTTTTTGGAGGACAATTGGGGTTAAGTGACTTGCTCAAGGTCACACAGCTAGTAAGTGTGTCAAGTGTCTGAAGCCACATTTGAACTCAGGTCCTCCTGACTCCAGGGCCAGTGCTCTATTTCCCTGCTCCACCTAGCCACCCCAAGACCCTTCCTTTTTACTATGAAGGGCACCACCCTTCTTCCAGTCCCCAGTCTCTAAGCCTAGGTGCCTTCCTCAACTCCTCACTTTCAATTTCCAGTCAGTTGTTAAGTCCTGACTTCCTTACTAACATTTCTTATAGAAACCTTCTGTCTTCTGATTGTATTACCACCCTGGTTTGAACCCTCAGCACCCCACACTTGGAGTATTATAGTAGCCTTCCGGTTGCTGTCCCTTCCCCAAAACTTGACCCACATCAGTCCATTCTTCACTCACCTGTCAGATTTATTTGGCTAAAGCCTAGTTCTGACTTCATTGTCCTCTTATTCAGTGAACTCCAGTGGCTCTCAGTGTTGGCTTTTAAAGCTCTCAGTAATTCGGATACTTCCTACCTTTCTGGTTTTCTTATTCCTTATTCACCCTGATGTACTCTGCAATGCAATGACAGAGTCATTGTCAATAAGCGTTTATGAAGCACCTATAGTATGCTAGACACCTCCTGCCCTCATGGAATTTGCAATCTGATAGGGGAAGACAGTACATAAAAGGAAGCCGGAAAGCATTGAGGGAGGAGAGGGGAAGGCAGCCAACATGGGGGCAGAGTGGAGACACTTCCATGCTAAATATCAAGTGTGACACTCCTGACTGGTCATTTTCACAGGCTGTCCACTGTGCCTAGAATTTTCTTCTTTCTCATCTCATCCTCTGAGCTTCCCTACCTTCTTTCACATCTTAGCTGAAGTTCTACCCTGTCCAAGAAACCTTCCTAGTCCTCCTTAACCTTAATACCTTCCCTTTGAGATTATCTCCCTATATCCTTTTAACACAAAGTTGTTTGCCTGTCGTTTCCCCTCATAGACTGAGCCCCTTTATAGTAGGGATTTTTTTCTTTCTGTGTCCTTGTATCCCTATCTCTTAAAACAGTGCCTGGCACGTAGGAAATAATAAATACTTATTAAAGTGTTTGCTGGCTATATTTTCCAGCCTATTGTGCAAAAGATGTTTCTGAAGCTTTAGAATTTTAATGTTTCAGGGTATTATGGGGTGGATAAAGAAAGGAGCAATAATTTTAGATGATTTTAGAAGATAGTCTGCTATTATATTTCTTGAATCTCTTTGAATAGTGTTTATAATGTATCTGCCCAGCAAAAAACAAAGAAAGAAAGATAGAAAGGAAGAAAGAAAAAGAAAAAACAGAGAAAGAGAATCTTAAGTTATCCTTTATCTTTTGTCTGGTCATTCAGTATGCTTCCATATTAGACAAAATATTATAACTCAAGAATAATCAAAGTAGTAACATCATTAATAATACACCTTAATGATTTTAAATGAACATTTATGGTTCATTTTTTATGATGCATGTTAGTGTTTTCCAGATTTAATTGTATTAATAAACCCACAAAAATAGATGAAATTCTCTGAACAGCTGTCTGTCTACATATTTGGAATATTTTATAATTATAATGCTCATATTTAAATGGAGCTGTAATCTCATTACTGTGGTTATTTCCTCTAGAAATTCAAATTGCAACCCACCCATTCCTGTCCATACTGAGTAACTTTTATCTATGCACCCTCATAAATTTATCACATATTACCTAACATAGTAGGGACTTTCCACAATTTCTCTTAACATTGTGAGGAGACTAGGTTGTCTGTCAGTTAGTTATTACTATGCACCCTTATAAATTTATCACATATTACCTAACATAGTAGGGACTTTCCACAGTTTCTCTTAACATTGTGAGGAGACTAGGTTGTCTGTCAGTTAGTTTCTTGTGTCCAAAGTATTATAAACTGTTCAGACCCATTGTTTGCCTGTCCACTTTAATTTGTGTCCATTTGATTTCTTCAAATAGTATAATGTTTCTTGACTTCTAGCCACATAACAACATTGGTAGAATATTGGCATTAAAAGAATGGGTCTTGGTTTCAAGGAGAAGCTTGGAATACTTTGTAGTTTCCCAAAGATAATCCAGTCTTCTCTCCTTCTGTTATGTAGAAGTAACTAGTTCAAGTCTTTGTTCAAGATTTTTAGACTGAATGAACTTTTTAGGTTTTCCCTTCAACTGTATTTTATAAGCAAATAGGCATTTTTCATTATATTGTTTTGGATAGTTAAGCCAGATTCTTTAATCTCTTTATGATCTCAATTGGGAGATGAATGGATTGATAGATGGGTAGCTAAATGGATAGTTAGCTAGCAAGCAAATAAATTTTTTTGTGCTAGTCACTATGCTGAGAATACATAAGCAGTCAAGCAAGACAGTTCCTACCCTCAAGGAGCTTACTGATGATGGAAGACAACACAGTTGTAAAAGGTATATGTGTATTGGATGGGGGGGGGGAGCACAGCATAATATGTCAGGCCAAGAAGTGACAGAGAAGACTGGTTGAAGGCAAGATTTGGTAAAGCTCAACTATCAGAACCTCGACAGCCTGATATTTCAGAGCTATAATCTAAGGTTTCAATGGGGAGAAATGGGGAGATGAGGATGAGAGCTTCAGTGGAGCAAGCATGGTGTAGAGATATCTAGGTGTAGTGCCAATGCGATATTCACGGCACCTACAGTGGCTATGAATAAGCTGGCATAATGCTGAATCTCAAAATATAACAGACTCTCCACATATAAGATAGAACCAAAACATTTACTCAGACAGCAGAAAACTGAATCCCAACACAAGAAAGCCAAATCTATCATAGTAACAAAGAAATCTATGCACAATAACAATGCAGAAGGCAGCTCCATCCCCAAGTCTTTCCCCTGCTAAGGCCTTCCCACAAACCAACACTCGTACCTCGCTGCCTGCTTCCTTTGTCTCCCTCAGCTCTAACTACTCTAACCAACTTCCTCTGGGTACTATTCCACCCTTCCTGCTCCATTCACTCCTCCTGCCACAGACTCCTGTGACTCAGGCTTCCATGTGACTCAAGCAGGTCACATGGGCCTATCAATAGATGGAAAAGATCTTCCCATTTACATTACCATTACACTAGGAAAGATACCCTATAACATTTTAGGGATTGCTACAATAAGCAAAAGGTTCTTCACAAACAAGTAACTTTTTTTTTTTAAAGCAATCGGGGTTAAGTAACTTGCTCAAGGTCACACGGCCAGTTATTTCTGGGTGTGGTGCTGAGTGTCTGAGCCCGGGATTCGATCCCCAGGTCATCCCGACACTGGAGCCGGTGCTCTTACTCGCTGAGCCACCTGGCCGCCCCAACCAGTAACTTTTTAATAACCTTATCATCTTGAGTAATCCTTTTGCTTGAAGCTTGTGCGAGATTTCTTCCCTAACAGTGCTAAACAATTTTGACAAGAATATGGCTCCTCATTCACTGACTCCCTTGATAGTAGTGATCAGATATTCATTGAACAAGGTTTTCTCTTTTGTAATATCTTTCAAAGAATTTTGTATAATTTGGGGCATATGCATGGGAGGCAACTTGTTGGAGAAGAAACTTTAAGGTTATATTGGTCTACCAAATCCATTTAAAAATAATCAACAAATAATTCACATAATTCACGCAGTAGGATCTTATCTTCTCTATATCTTTCTTCCAATTATGTGATGATAAAGATGCAGTCTACTTTAAAATATTACTTTCCAGACTTTGTCTCTTCCCTTCTAATATGTTCATGAGAATTGTCCAGTGGTGTGTAGAATATTCCCACAAAAACATATTGCATAGATCAATGAATGGGGGGAAAAGCATTTATTTTAAGTGCTTAACCTGTGCCATGCACTGAGAGTATAAATAGATGACTGGAAACAGTTCCTCCTTTCAAGGAGCTCACATTTTCCTATTAGGGAGTGACATGATTAAACTCAGTCTAAAGGAAAATTATTTGGGCAGCTTGGTAATACTGGGTTGGAGAGCAGAGAGGCTATAAGCTGGGACATCGAGTAGGAGGCCCTTGCAATTGGCCAGGTAAGGCTTTATGTGACTGTATGAGGAGTAAGAAAAGGACAGGGTTAGATGTACAGAAGTGAAAATAAAAATGTTAATGAAATAATTTTGATCTTACAGACCCAGGGCTAGAGAATTGCTGGTAAGATTTTCTCTGTAAGATTTAAGTTGTATAGATTTTAAAAGATTAGGTGTAATTTAGACTTGATTAGTCATGATGTACATGAAAACCAATATGAAAAGAGAAATATTCTTGCCAGTTTTTTTTTTGTAAATCCCTCTCTTATAAATAATTTCTCGAATGTAAGGCAAAGTGTGTTAGAGTTGTTACTCTAATGATGACAATTGTAATTTTAGTTAATGCAACTATCAGTTATTCATAATAATGGAGGCAGATGATTGTGTGTATGTGAGTGAGTGTGTGAGAGAGAGAGAATAAATAACGAGAATAATTTGAAACTTGGAGATAACCCAAAATTCCTATTGAACTATTTCTTCCAGTTTCCTTCTTTTGCCAGCTCTTATGACAGAATTGGATGCAAGAAGCAAAATTGTGTCTGCATTTCACCTTTTTTTCCCTGCTCCTGCCTACCCTTTGTTAGAGGTGCTAATGAATAGTAAAGTGGCTAAAAGCTGGCATCTGTATTGCAAATGATCTAGCTAATTCATAAACTAGAAATCAGTAAGGACTAGAATAATCAAAGCTAGGATATATTCTAGTTTTTTTTTGGGGATTCACATTTCTTCCCCAGATACATATATGTCAGTGCCTTCAGGTAGAATAATATTGCAATAATATTTTTCGCTTATAGAGCACTTTTGCTCCTAAAAGCTCCAAACAGAAGGTATTCCAGATGGTGTCTCTTTAATGTGTACACTTTGTTTTTAAAAGTATTATTTTGGAAAATAAACCTTTGTTACTTACCCTTAAGGGTTTCTGACTACTATTTGAAACCTTAGTAAAAATTCTAGGAGCTTACTTTTAGGTTTTTTTGTTAGCTCTTAGGAGTTTTTTGTATGAAAATATACCCATGAATTTACTTCAGTGTTCTGGGTCTCTGTGCTCATCTATAAAAATATGATGGTAGAATCTGATATTTCTGGTTCCTTCTAGCTCTAAATCTTATGACCTATTATAGTTCAGCTAGAAGTTTTGGCAGAGATTATTTTAGACTATCTAGACCAAATGCTGTTTATCACTAGAAATCAGTTATGTTTCTGCTTTGATTGGCATTTTGAAAGAATTACAAAGCCCTCTTTTAACCATTCAAAAAAAAAACCAGCTGAAATTTGTCTCTGGTTATACAGATCTCCCAGTGTTTGGTAACCATGGGATTTCTAATTTGATAAACAAATCTACTACTCTGCTTCAGCTGAAAGGGCATTATATTGTAATAAAGAAACATGAATACCTCAGCATGTGTTTGGAGGAGCACAAAAGATAACTTTTTTAAATCTGTGGTTCACCTGTGATAAAGTCTAATTTATTTGGCTTTGGGGACTAAATGTGCCTAAATTTTATTTATAAATTTCATTCTTGAAATAAATGTTTTCTTAGTATATTTCATAATCATGGAGATTGGGGAGCATTTGTTACTAGGATTTCAGCACTTTTGAAAACTTATTTTATATTTCAGAAAGAGAAATAGTAGCAAGTCTCTTGAGGCCAAATTTTCTAAAAGTCGTTTCTAAATGGTGCATATAATTGCAAGTTAAACAGTAGCTAATTCCCCATGATGTGAGCTTGCCTGCCGTGGTGACTTTTTCAACATTTAATTTTAGAGACCATTTCATGTAAAAGTTACCAAGATAAATTGGATTTTTTCCACCTGGCTTTATGAAGTAAACGTGATTGTAGCAGGTAGATTATGAAATGGGCTTTATATTAAATGGAATGACAGGTAATAAATGGTTATTTAATATGACTTGGATATATGAAAGTGTATTTGTTTCAGGCCTCTACTATAGTTCTATTTTACAGATCATCTTGGAATGGTGGGTTCTCAAAGGATTTGGTAGTAAAAAACAAACAAAAAAAATGAAGAAATGAACAAAACTTTTAACTAGGTCCAACCAAGTTAGAAGGACTTAACGTATGAACCTAATGTTGCATTGTATATTGTTGTCCAAAGTTTAGTTTAGTTCAGAGATTCCTCACCAGAAGTTTTGGCATCAAGTCATAGGATCAAAAATTTTAACTGGAAGGAACTTTGGAGACTTTGAAGTCCAAACCCCTCATTTTATAGAAGAGGAAACTGAGTCCCAGGCAGGTTAAGTGCCTTGCCTAAGATAATAAATCACTTTAAGGTTTGCAAAGCACTTTACAAATATTATCTTATTTGATCCTCATAAGAACCCTGGGATGTTGTTTTACAGATGAGGAAACTAAGGCAGACAGGTTAAGTGACTTGCGCAGGGTCACAAAGCTAGTAAGTATCTGAGACCAAATATGAACTGAAGTCTTCTGACTCCAGGTCCTGTATTCATTCACTGTGCCATCTGGTTGCCTCATTCTTCCTGATTTCCTCATCCAATGCCCTATCCCTTATTCCATGCTATTGTAATATTATATTTGGCCATAGTTACTCCTGAAGATCATATACTAAATTTTAAAAGGTTCATGATCTGTGATCATGGAAGAAGTACCCTCTTTGAGATTATCAGATAGTTGATGATTTTTGCATGTGCTTCTTTAATATCCTGTTACTTTGTTAGTTACTCAGTTTCTTGTTTGTTTGTTTGTTTTTGGAGGGGGGAAGGCAAGGCAATTGGGGTTAAGTGATTTGCCCAAGGTCACATGGCTAATAAGTGTTAAGTGTCTGAGGCCAGATTTGAACTCAGGTACTCCTGTATCCAGGGCTGATGTTCTATTTCACTGGGCCACCTAGCCACCCCAAGTTACTCAGTTTTATTTAATTTTAGTTAACTCTGTAGAGTTCTCTATGTAGACCATCATATCATCTGTAGTTCCTCTTTGCCTATACTTATTTGCTCAATTTTTTGCCCTATAATTACAGCTAGCATTTTTAGAATTTTTACTGAAGTGTCATGTTAGCTGAAAAATACACAAATTATATACACTTTTACATATAAAAATACACAGACATTGCTTTCTGTACCTATTTTGTAATTATTAACAGATATTATATGAAACTTTTCCAGAAATTTTCATCAGGTGTGTAAATTCTTCCTTATGTATATTTTAGTTGGATTTATCTAAGTCTGAGAGACATATGTTGAACTCCTCAACCTTTTAATTTTAGTATTCTTCATGAATTTATTAGGTTTTTCTTTATTTGATACTTTGTCTTTTGTTTTATACACACACACATACACACACACACACACATATATATATGTAACATATTGAAAGTCATTGTCCATGATGCCTTAAAGCATTTTTATCCTGTTTATTTCTTTTAATTTCCCTGTTTATTTCTTTTAATCAAATTTATTTTCACTGTTTCCTAGCCTGGGATCATTATATTGGTACCCTTGCTTTTTTGGTTTTAACTGAAGGGTAATAGATTTTGCTTCAGGCCATTATCTTAACTCTGTGTGTTTCTTTTTTTTTTTTCTTTTAAGCCATCAGGGTTAAGTAACTTGCTCAAGGTTACACAGACAGTTATTTCTGGGTGTGGTGCTAAGTATCTGAGCCCACATTTGACCCCCAGGTCATCCTGACACTGAAGCCAGTGCTCTTACTCACTGAGCCTGGCCGCCCCTAAGCAATTGGGGTTAAGTAAGTTGCTCAAGGTTACACGGCCAGGTGTTGATGGGTGGGCAATAAGTGTCTGAGCCCAGATTCGATCCACATGTCATCCCGACACTGGAGCTGGTGCTCTTACTCACTGTGCTACCTGGCCTCCCCCTGTGTATTTCTTATAAACATCTTATTGCTAGATTCTTCTTTCTGCCATCCTTTCATATGTTATCAGTGTGTTCTTCCTATTCATATTCATAGTTAGGATTGCTAAATGTATGTGTATATTTCTATTCATCCTATCTCTTTAAACATTCTGTTTTATTTAGTACCCCAAAGAAAAGGAGGGTATTGGAAGAGAAATATGCTTAATACTAGAGATCTTTGTTTGATCCTATCTCCTTTCCATTCTATTCCTCTTCTCCTATCTAATCCCTGATTTGGGGGTAATCTTGCCCCATTCTTTGCTTGTATACCTTTTTTCATGTTCCATTCTCCGAAAATGCAATTATTATCTAATCCCTTTGTTAAACTATTTTATCTCTTAATTTCTCTTTTCTCTCTTCCTTGCTGCCCCTGAGTTTAATATATTTTCATTTCAAATTCTCTCTGTGTATGTATTCAACCATTCTTTGTCCAATTCAGATGAAATTGAAATTTATGTGTCGCCCTTTCTTGTCCTTTCATCCACATTTGTATAGTTTTCTTCTTGTGTACCTTTATTATTTGAAATAGTAAATTCCATATCACATAGCATTTGTTATTTGGACTCATTCTGTACATTGTTAGAAAATCCCTCTTCCCCTGTCAAAAAGGGAGGAAAAGCCTAATTGACTATAAGATTGTTAGAAACATGAGCTTCATTAAACATTTTTGTTTAACAATTGTTATGCTTTGACTTTCTCACCTGTGCCTGACTTTGACTTCTCATGTGACTGGATTTCACTTTATACCTATTTTGTTCCATGTGTATCCCAACATTCCATAAACCGTTAGTTTCAATAGCAGTGGGTTAGTGATTCTGTTAGGACATTTTTCACGTACTTCTTTACATTTTAGATGTTTGTAGAAATTCCTGAAGTCTTCGTCTATCATTTAGATTGTAAACTCTTGTAAGGCATAAACTGTGTTATTTACATCTTTGTGTCCCCTACAGGGTTTTCACAAAGTAGGTGCTTATTATTGTTCCTTTGGTGAAATAAAAACAAAATCAGCTTTCTGCTCTAGAGTTAGATTATTGAAATAACTTTTCAGTTTTTCATTATTGGGTATCACAGGTTTCTTTGGGAATGTGATAGGGATAATTTGACATATTCACATGGACCCTTCCCTTGAATTTACAATGTCAGACTCTATTTCCATTGACATGTCTTTTGACAATATTCTAACTGGTATAGTATTTGGATAAGCTTCATAGAGGGCAGTTTCTTACCAGACATTATTAAACCCAAAGTAACTGCTGCACTGAATGGCATGATATTTTAGGATTTACTCTCTGACAGTGTCAGTGATTCATAAGTTAACTTCTCTCTAGTCATTTCTGTCATTCACTAGTATGTAAGCAGACAGTTAAATCTCTCATCACTAGGCATTCCACTTGACTAGAAATAAAATGGAAAGTTGGAAACTGTCACAGGTAATTCAAGAGTTATAAAGTTATTAGAGGATTGGCATTACCTTTCAAATACCTTACTTTACTTTCTGAACCAGTCACCCATTCTACTTTCATATACCAACAGTATCATAAGTACTGCCACCTAGATTTAGATCCAAAAATCTCAAATAAAAAAAAAACTGCATGGATGGGAATCAGAGAATGGGTTTTTCTGGGTGAATTTTTATCTCATGCTTTCTTCTCCCCCCATCCTAAACTTCTACACATAACACAAGATCTAATTTTTGGTTTATTTTTCTTTGAAATGGAAAACTTTGATATTTTGTTTTGGATAAGAGGACTTATCCATATTTGATTCAATTTAATGACAAGAAGGATCTGTGTTAAGGATAAGAAAATAAATGATGTAAGAAAAATAGAAAAGAATGGAGAAGTTGGGTAGAATTCAAAAAGGGTTAAATAATGTCAGTTTTCATAAAGAAAATTTTGGTGTCTTTGGCCAAAACTGATATTGTGGCCCTGAAAATGAAAATAAAATACTTAAAAATAAATGGGAATTTAAATTAAAGATTGTAGTAATAATTTAAGGTGATAAAGCTAAGGAAGTGAAGGTAGAAAGGATGTGCTGTAGTGAAAAACTTTCCATAACTCATTTTTATTCCCTTCTCTTGATCAAACTCAGGCAAAAGCCATCTGTAATAGACAAAGAATATCCTCAAGTCCAAAATAAATTTATTTGATTTTAGTCTTATCATTTTATGTTTTCTTTTATTTTCCTTTGATTTCTTTGCTTAGATTTTTAATATTATTTAGAACTATTTCTTATAGCTTTTGTAGAAGAATCACTCTCATTAACAAAAATTCTCTTTCAAATGTTTCTGAACTTTGCAGAACATTATACATCCATGGTCATACTAAGTTGGATTTCACAGTTTGGCATACTGCAATTGAAAAAGCTGCAGGTACAGATGGTAATGCATTACAAGACCAGCAGCTCAGCAAAAATGACGTTCCCATTATAGTGAACAGCTGTATAGCATTTGTTACACAGTATGGTAAGTATTTCTGAGATCTTTTTCAACTCATGATATCATTCTTATCATTTATAAGTAGTGCCCCAATTGGAGTGAATTAATGTACTTGTGTTTGAAAAGGCACCCAAGAAAAATGGAGACACTATTGATTTTCATCCATTGACTTTTTTCTCCCCTAATTTCATTCAAAGTACGAAATGTAATTTGAAATTTTTATTTGTTTCTTTTCTCTTTCCTTTTTTGAATTTTTAGTAAATTATTCCAAGAAAATGTTTGAAGAATAATAGAGAATAAAACAGGTATTTGAGTATAGGTTTGAATTGTTTCTCTGGGTGCTAATATGTTTTAGCTGTTCACTATACCTCAGTCACTTTTAAAAGTGTTTTCAGAAGTGTTCGTTCTGGTACTTCGGAAGATAAAAGATTTAAATTTTTTTTTTTTTTTTGCGCGTTATGGAGGGGCGAAGGTAGGGTAATTATGGTTAAGTGACTTGCCCAAGGTCACAAGGCTAGTTTTTGTGTTAAGTGTCTGAGGCTAGATTTGAACTAAGGTCCTCCTGACTCCAGGGCGGGTGCTCTGTTCACTGTACCACCTAGCTGCCCCTAAAAAATTTAATTTTTGATAGAGATATATGTTAATAATAATCTAATTGTACAACAGAGGGAAAATTCCCCTTTTTTGTCTCTTAAAAAATTTGATGATTTTTGAGTCAAATGTCTACCTAGTGTTATACATTGGTGTTATTCAAGAAAAAAAATGGTTACATTTGGCCAATTTACAAAGATGATTTTTTATCAGGAGGCTTGCCTTATTGCAGACGTTTGTAATCTGTTTCTGTATGCTTTCGCTTGATTATAGCATGTAGCTATGATTAAATACTGTATATATCTCAGCACATTATCTGTTGCCTTCTCTTTGTGTAAAAATGATCCTGGATTCTCAAAAGCCATGCTAGAAAATTAACGGCTCTTGCAATTGCTACCATGGTGGAAAAGCTTTAAGCATGGTACTTCATATCCAAGGACTAATCCGGCTAAGAATAAGAGAGGCTGTTGGCCACTGGGTGTTCTGTGACCATGACAACCCACTAACAAAGAAAAATACAAGACTGCTTTCAGACCTGTTTGGCCCTCTTTTTGCTTCTTTGGCAGTGATAAAATGATGTAAAGCAGGTCAGAGAATGTCAAGAGTGGCAGTTTAAAAAAAATCTATAACATAAATTCAACTGCTGGAACCCTCAATTTCTGATGATCACCAATTTGATACGCTGGCAAAAATGAAAGCATAGACCTAATGAAGTTGCAAGATAATTTGCAAGTTCTTCTAGATCAATAGTTCTTAATTTTTATATAGTGCATTCTTTTAACAATCAGGTGAAGCCAGTTAGACCCTTGTAATAATGTTTATAACTGCATAAAATAAAATGCTTAAGATTACAAAGAGAACCAATTGTATTGAAATGCAGTGAATAAAATGTTTTTAAAAATGAGTTCAATACCCATTCAATAAGAGGTTTTCTCAAAGTTGTTTTTACATTGCATTTAAAAGCAAGAAGTATAATTTCATAGGCCATTTATTCATCTTACATTGAAGAATTCATATTAAGTATAGAAAAGGTAACAGTCCTAATGAAGTCGTGCAGTTATCTGTTGTTGGAGATGGATTAGAGAAATTCATATAGAACATGACCAGATCCCTCAAACTAAGTAAACATATAACTAAGCATAATACTTGACACCTTCATGATGAAAGTTATGCTTTGAATAAAAAGCCAAAAATATTTTGGAAGATGCTATTTGGGAGTAAATAATGAAAAAGACTGAAAGTTTTCTTCTTTCCTCCAAATTTTGAATATCTTATTAAAAAAGGGAGCCCTGAACCTCTAGACAGCTTGAGCACACAACAGCATAACAAAAGTAAAAACAAATAAATAACTGTTCGGTCCAGAGTTAGTCATTTATGTATCATCAGGTAATCAACTGAATAGAACAAAAAGCTAAGACAAACACCAAATTATGACAGGGTAAAAACAAAATAGTAATTACTATACCCTAACTTGATTTATTTGTAGCAAGCTACTGTTGATTTAATTTAAAAATGGAATCATATAATTTGAAACACATTGATAGACATTATCATAATGCCTTAAAGAAGACATTGTAGTACCTTAGAGTTTAACCAATTTAAAAATCACCCCAAGGGAGAGATCAAAAACCATCCAACTCTCAATTTCTTTGTCACATGGAGAGACTTATCACCCAGCATACTTTAATGTACGAATTTCTTTATAAAATGTTACAAAAGAGAATGGAAGATTGTGAGTAATATTGCCTTGACAAAATAGCAAAAAATTATTAAGGAAGAAAAGAGCTGGCACAAGGCACTGGCAAGAGATGAAGCAATGCTGGATCTAACTGTAGATGAAACTTGAATATAGATTTCAAGAAGTGAAGGTGGAACCACTTGAGTACTCAGTGTGCTACTAAAGAAAGTGGAAAATACACTTAAGAAATGAACTCAGGAAAAGTAGCTAGACTAAATCACATAGTTACAGAAGACATTTGAGCTGGATGAAATATAATTTCAGAGGCTTACAGGGACTTTTAACATGAATATAAAAAGGAAAATTTAAAAAGAATCCCACTATATTTATTTTGCCTTTTATAGCTAAAAGAGGTGAGTGAAGAGACATCATCAAAATTCATGCCATTCTTGCACATGATGTTCAACCTCTAGCCTCTGCCTTTTCACTGGATGTCACCCAGAATGGTCCCCTTTTTTGCTCTGGGCTTCCCTGCTTCCTTCAGAACTCACATCAAATCCTGCCTTTTGTGAGAAGCTTTTCCTTGTGTCTCTCCCCTCCATCCCTATTAGTGCTTCCCTCCTAAATTACCTCACTTTTATACTGTATCTTGATGCTATAGTTTTTTTGTGTGTTATCTTCCACATTAGGATGTGAGTTCCTTGAAGGCATGGATCTTGTTCCAGGAATACAGGAAATGCTCAATAGATACTGATTGATTATTGACTCCATAAGTTCACTTTCTCACATCAGATGGGTCTTTAGAAGAGTTATCTCTACGTTATGCATAATGAAAACATGAGGGAACAGGCAGGCTTTTACAGAATATCCAAAGAAATTCACATCTTGACAATCATATAGCTGATAGGTATAAGAAAGACAGTTTCCTGCCTTTTTATTGCTTATTACTTAAAAAAATACATTTGACTAATTATATTTGAATTATGCAAGATTCTTTCTAAGATGGACCCTCAGGTATCTTTGTTCAGAAATCCCTCTGATTATTAATATTGAAGCAGACTTTAGAAAGACCTGTGTTCACTAGAATTTCATAAATCCTCTGTGGAGAAATCTTAAATGGACATAGATAAGAATTAACATGGGATGACAAAGCCCAAATGGGTTATGATTTGCACTGGTGCAAAGAGTAATCACAGTGATGAGATCACTGCTACAGGGAAGTCTTGAAGTAGGTTATTGTAGTATTTTAGTAGTAGCTAACATTTTACATTTTAATTTTCATGTTTTTAGAAATGCCCTGAATTTGTTGTTTTTCAGCATTCCTTTCATTTCAGCTATCTGCTTTCCATTATTCTCAGAGCCATAACTAAGTTTGGGAACCTGAGCTAAGCAATTGGGACTTGGCCCCAGGGCACTAACCTTTAGGGAGTGTGGATACAGTGAGTTTGTTCCTCTTCCAAGGTACCCTTTGCCTGGTGTCCTGGACTTGTATAAATGATTGATTTGAGGGCAGGTTTACCTTAGGCATGAAAATGTCTAAGACCTTGCTTTCTTCCTATCAATTGACTTAATTTTAAATTTCTCAATACTTAATAATGTGTGTTTTACACTTTCTAAACTCAAATACAACATATTTGAAATTTTAAAGTCATAAATGGGTCAAGTCAGTTACATTTGAGTGGTCTAGTAAAAAGGATAATGCTTATCCTTTAGTAATATGAAGTTGTTCAATCTTAACATCCCCAAATTGCCATGATTTGGACAGTGAGAGAAAAAAATAAACGAGATGACCTGATGGGTTCCAGCAAATTTACCATACATATCCTCTTCATCCTTGTTTTATTCTTTTCCTGTTTTGTCCTTCACCTCTCAAATTTAGCAGTATTCCAAACAAAGTAACAATAAATCACAAATTCATGCAAATGATAACATATATCAAAACTTTTTTAAGGTTTACAAAGTCCATTCTGTTATAATAACTGTGTTCTTAGTGAGTTTAGAGTTAGTAGTAAAAGTATTATTACATCCCTGATTAAGGAGAAAATGAGTTTCAAAGAGATGAAGTTCATTGACCAGGGCATTTTAACTATTAAATGAGTCTTTCTATATGCAATACTTGTGTGGTAAGTACCACTGATGATGAGAAATCATTAGCACATTTATCACTTTTATTCATTGGGGTCATGGTTATGTTTCTTTTTGTAGTATATGTTATTTAATGTGTTCATTTATTATAATTGTATTTTCACATCAGTAAGAATTTATATTCTTGAAATTTGCATATACACATGGGTGTGTCTTCTCTCACACTAACAAATCATTATGAAACCTAGTAGCCAGTGAACATGGCTTCTGTAGCGATCATTACTTTGAATTTCCTGCCTTTTGACGTAAAGTGCAAATTCCACTTGACTTTACTCATCTTTGGTCAGCTTTTAAACACAAAGAATACATATTTTTGTCTACATCTATAAATATAGTGAAAGTTTATAAATGTGCCATTTCTTTCATTAAGTTAGCTGACCATGTGTACCTAATTTCAGCTGAATTTGTTCATTAATTTGACCTCAGTATGGTTATATCTGATTTTTCATCATGCTGGTATCTCTTTAGGGTGGTAAGTTGTAGGGGTGGGGGGAAGATAGCACATGCATTTATGCTTTAGAAAGGATCCAGTACAGCTCTTTTGATTGACAATCCATTTGTTTTTCTTCCTTGTCACAATATGCACACATTTAAATTATATTCTTAACATTAATTATGTTTTAATTTTTAGGCTAATATTTGTTTTTTAATCTTCTATTGAAGGTTTAGGAAGCAAGCATATCTATCAGAAAAATGGTGACTCTTTCCGCATAAGTGAGCTACTGGAAAGTTTCAAAAAAGATGCAAGAAGCTTTAAATTGAGAGCTGGGAAGCATCAGCTGGAAGATGTGACTGGCGTGTTGAAAAGTTTTCTGTCTGACATAGATGATGCACTTCTTACTAAAGAGCTGTATCCGTACTGGATCTCTGCATTAGGTAATATATGCAGAAAATCAAGGAAAATTATGTCTAATGGAATCTATGCACTCAGTAGTTATTTTTATATTGTACTATTTAGGATTTACTTTGATTTTTATCTTAATTTTGTGCTACAAATTGCATTTTTAAAAGTTGGTAAGAACTGTGTGAACATTATTCTTTTGGAATAGAATTTGTACATATTTTTTAAAAGCTGAAGTTATAGACCTCAGATACAGATTTGATAGTAAAAAACCGAGGTGGCATGTAATAATTTATTTGTTAGATTTGGTTAAGTTCCTCAGTGTCCAGATACATATACTCTCACTCAAATACACAGGATCTCTAGTCAAAGCTATGGCAAATTGGTGTGGTACTTTTGAATGTGCATCTCTTGGCATAGTCTTTAAGAATTGATGGTGACTTAAATTCTGTAATGAGTAAGTTTGTATTTCCAATATTTTCATTTGACTGTTAAGTCTTCCCCTATGTTTATTCTAGCTTTTCCAATAGATACTGGTCCATATTTCCTTTTGACTCAGTTTCTCTGGACATCATTTAATGAAGTTTTAGTACCTTGACCAAACCATCAGAAAACCACTGGAGAAATTTACAGGTTTAGATTCCCAGAAGTCTAGTATTAAAGAATCAAGAAACTGAATTTTCTCCAATAAGTAACTTAAATATAATCACTGATGGAGTTGAATTGATGACAGTGACAACTCACTCATTTGATAGCAAGTCATTTAAAATAGCCTGTAAATTGAAGCTATAGATAGTCTCTATTTGATAAGGTAAGGCTTTTATTCCATGTGTAAATGATAGGCAACTGGAAAAAAAATTTCTCAGACAGGTGTCATGGAAGAATAACCATCCATAATTAGAAGTGATCCTCTGAACCCTTCATTTTGTCCATATGACAGAGAGACAGAAAGAAAGGGAGGGAGAGAGAGAGGGGTAGGCAACTTTTCATGGACCCTTCAGCAGTATTGATGAATAAATAAAATCTGATTAAGCTGTTGGTTAAAATTAATGGATAATCTTAACCCATTTAATTCAGGAGATACTTCCCCCCCTTTAAAAGTAGTATAACTCTAATAAGGTTTATAGCCAGGTTATTCATTTGAGAATCTGGCTTAGAGGCATTTTTTTATCTTGAGAATTTAAAAGGAGGTATTTGATGATCCTTATCTCAAGGTGTTTCTGTTTATTTTGCTCTTAGTGCCACTTTGAGAAATTTTATGTACATTGAATTTTTCCCATATTTTTATGTTTTATACAAAGTTCTTATTTGCCTTCAGTGTTCTAAGCACCATCTTTGATCCACATCCATTTTATTGAAAACCCCTTGCCACTGACAGCATTACTGCTTAGAATTGAAAAAGAATCACAATACATGACAAGTGTCATGTCTCCTGTCATTCTGAAAGCTTTTGTGAGACTGGGTCAAGATCCAAAAGAAAACCCTCTGGCCACTTTAAGACTAAACTTCTTTGAAATTTCCTATATTGGTATTCCCAAAGACTCACCAGTTGAATCTCCTATTAGAATACCCTAGGATCCTTTGGACTTCGTACAGTGAGGTAATATAATCGTTGCAGTGATCCTAGTGTGGTTTGCCTAACCTTCTTTTCTGAAGTCTACCCTGTCGAGTATTCTCTGAAATCTGTGACTGAGAATATTTTTGAATACATGCCTTTCATGTAACTTTCTTTTAATTTTTCTTAGACTCTTCTTACAACTTATTTTTTAGTTTTCATATATAAAAAAGCCATTTGTTCAGTTTCAAAATGTCCTATAAAGGAGTTCCTCACAAAGGTAATACAATTTAGCTACTATTTATCAAAGGAAATGCCCTTTGAAGTTTGAAATGAGGGCATTACTATTTTAATTATGTTGCTAGTTACTGATAACTAGTCATTCTTCTGGTGATGCTATCAAATTATCTTTCACTTTTGCCTCAGAAAAAAAGCTTATTTTTGGTGTAACGGACCCCTTTGATAGTCTGGTGAAGCCTATGGACTACTAAGAATAATGTTTTTAAATAATTGAAGGAAACGTTAAATTTCAGTTAGAGATTAGTGAAAATAAAGATGTATTTTTTTTCTTATCCAAGTTCACAGATTGCTTGAGTGAAGAGAGCCATGTTTACTTATATGAGTATGGCAAACCCAAGAGATCAGTACAGAAGAGATAGTTGCAAAGAAAGTTGTAGTTTGAAATTGAAGTGTACTTAAAAAAGATTTTAGAGAGATTCTTTTATTCCCAGGGATCCTAATGCCCTTTACAGACTACCTAATGGATTTAGAGAATCACTGATGTATGTAGCTGCTTTTTGTATGAAAGGTTAAATCCAACGTGCAATAGGAAGAATTGTATTTTTCAAGAAAAGTGGGGGGCTAGAGGGAAGGTACCTGCAGAAGCAAGGCAGCTATTGAGGAGGGGGAGAAGTCTGGAGAATAAGTGGAGCCAGGAAGGAATTGAGGCTGGCTAAGGCCCTTCAAAATAGTGGTCCATGTTAGGCATTCACCAATCTACAGAGCCATGCTTAGGGTGGTGGTATCCTAAATTTTTGTATATATCTCTTCTTTCTCCACAAGATTAATTCTCTCTTTATCTGCTTCTACTTCTTTTCCTTCTACATTAAATGTAGACAACCCCAAAGATTTGGAATTCATTTATTTCATTTATTCCTTTCACTCTCATCCATTCCCACTGCTTCAACTCTTACCTTTATATATGTTATTTATAAATATTTATCTCCAATTTCAGCCTCTTTTATCAGCTCCAGACTGGTTATTGGATAGTAACCACTTCACTGTAGGCCCTGCTGATATCTTGAATCCTTATCTTTTCCTGCCCAACTGATCATTGTCCTCATTTTCCTGATTCTCAAAGTCTACCACTTCTCCATCAACTATATGTTAAAAATATGGTTCATCTTTTTTTCCCCTTTTTTCTGTCTCTATATAAATTCTCCCTTTGAAATATCTCTTGTATACTTCCCTTCTTCTTGTCCATGCTGGTACCGTCTAGTTCATGCCCTTGTTTCTTGCATTTTTCATTAACCTCATAACGTCTCCATTTCCTTCTCTCTGCCAGTCATTCCTACCCATGGATACTAGACGAATCTTCTCAGCACGCAGTTGATCATTTCATTTCCCTTCTAAATAACTTTCCATGTTTTTTTATAGCTTATTGAACAAACTCATAAGGTTATCTTTAAAGACTATCCACTATCCTACTTTTCATACTCCTTTCTGTTATTATATATTCTACATTCCAATCAACTCATCAGTCAACAAACCAACATTAAGTGCCTACAGTTAATATGCTGTGCATTATTCTGTGTACTTTGGGAATGCTAAGTTTAATTAAGACATAACTCTTACATTCCAGGAACTCTTATGGTCTAGTAAAAAGATAAGATATGAACCCAGAGAGCTATCATACCCAACATTACTTGATAAAAGCCCTAAGGGAGAAAGTTGTTACAACCAGCAGTATCAGGGAATGCTTTCTGTTAGAAGTAGTATTTTAGTTTGACTTTAAAGGGTTATATAGTTCAGTGGGTGATCTTGAGCAGAATCATGGAAGTATCAGAATGTGTTGCATTTTTAAGGTTGCAAGTTTGACCAGTCTAATTTTAGTGTCATTATGAAAAAAATGCTTAGAATGGTTCCAGGTTGTGGAAGGCCCTCATTTCCAAGGAGA
Organism: Petaurus breviceps papuanus; assembly: GCF_028583685.1. NCBI lineage: Eukaryota > Metazoa > Chordata > Mammalia > Diprotodontia > Petauridae > Petaurus > Petaurus breviceps. Next base: position 4,280,882 of record NW_027185698.1, read on the forward strand.
GACATTTGAACTTTACTCCAGAAACAATAGGGAGGCATTGAAGATTTGTGAGCCGAGTGCCCTGAGTAGATGTAGTATAAGAAAAATTATTGTTGAATGGAGTAGGAAGACCTTTAAGGACTTTATTGCAATTATCCTGGTGAGTGGTATTAAGGAACTGAAGTGGGTAATAGTGAAAATACATAGGAAAGCATGTAAGTGAGAAATGTTAGAGCTCAGCTGAAATTGAATAGGATTTGGTAACTTCCACGAAATTCTTTTATCCCCTGACTAAAAGTGATCTCTCCTCTCACATCTTTTTCATGTGTTCAGAAGCTTATAGTCTCCTTGGTCTGATATTTGCATTAAAGTTGTAAATCTCCAACCAGTGAGAGTAAAAGTTTCTTGAAGCATTTTGTGTTATTTATATGTAGATCTTTCTACACTGTCTGATATATGCTAGATACTCATCACATCACAAATTGGAATGGGTTTCAGTAGCTAATTAATCTAATCTATACATGAAAAGATCTCTGCTATAACATACCCAGCAAGTTGTCATCCATCCCTTGTTTGTAAATCCTTAAGAAGGGAAACCCATTGCTTCCTATCCCCAAAGCATCCTGATCAATTTCTAAACAATTATAATTTTCAGGAGGTTTTTCCCTTGACATCAAGCCCAAGTTCGCTTCTTTGTGACTTCTACGTATCATTCTTAACTCTATTTTCTGGGGTCTCAGAGAACAAGTCTACTCCCTCTTTCACATGATAGCTGTTCAGATTCTTGAAGACAGCTCTTATATTCCTTCTGACTCTTCACCCCCAGGTCTTCCATTGGATCCTCATATCACTTGCATTAAAGAGACTCTTTTACCCTCTATATAGTCCTTTAAATGCTCTCCAACTTATCAATGCCCTACCTAAATGGTGGCACCCAGAACTGAATATAGTTTTCTTGATTTAATCCAATCAGGTCAAAATACCTGTTTATTCCTGTAAGCTGTGCCTCTCACTACCACTGTTACTTAGTGGACTGTACTCTATTTTGCACTTGGCCCCATTCACCTATAACATTCCTTCTTGTTCTACTTGTTATCAACTGCTGAACTGCAGATCATTTTTACCTCCTTTCTTAAAGATTTGGCACTCGGTTCTCCATTAACAATTTTTGACAGGCTTTATTATTGAGGGTAATTGTGTCCAAATTGATATACACTTGAATCTCCAAATATATTAGCCCTCTCAACTGTCATACAGCTTTTGTCTTCACACCATATCAATCCCCATTGACACTAAATGGCTAAATACATATTCTTAAACTCTGAAATTTCCCTTTATATTCATAGTTTCTTATCCCTCTATTTTTTCTTCTTACTCCTCCTGAGCCTGTTTTTCATCATTGTCATTGTCAATCATTCTCCCTCTTCCTTTTCTTAGTGTATTTTCCTTAGGGTACTAGGTCCTGTGTTCTGGGGCCAATGGAACATGTCAGACCCCTTTACCAAATGACAGACTTCTAAATATTGAATACTTCTGTCTTGCTGCTTTCATCTGGCCCCCATTAAGTCTTCTGTTCTTATACTCACTGACTTTAGTTCCTTCATCTGGTCTCATAGAGCATGTACTCAAAATCAAAATGCATATGTTTAGTAAATGCTTACTGAATTACATTGAATTTTTGTGATTTTTCTTCTTTTTTCTTAGATACCCAAGATGACAAAGAAAGAGTTAAAAAATACAGCACATTTATTCGTACACTTCCAGGGGTCAACAGGGCAACTTTGGCAGCTATAATTGAACACCTTTACAGGTCAGTGTATTCAAAAACTTTTTAATACACCTTCATCAGGAGAGAGTTTTCAGTACATTTGTTTTTCAGCTCTAGTGGTGTGATCAAAGGCCTGCATGTCAGAAGCTTTCAACATGGTTAGTTAAATACTCCTCCTTAGAATATATAGTCTTAGAGAATTTAATGAGGCTGAGGCAGATTAAAAGACTTGCCAATAGTCACAGGAATAATTCAGGGCCATAGGTAGAATAGGTCTTCCTGATTCCTAAGGACTCCATCCTCTGACATTACCCTACCATCTTGTTTCTTTGTCTCAGTCAGTCTCTTTTGCCATATAAAGCCCATCTTTATAGTTTTCTGACAGACTTGCCATTTTTAAGCTATATACAGTAATGCAAGTCGTAATTACAAAATTAAACTTTGATGAGAAGGCTCTTTTTGGAGTCCTGAGTAAAGTGCTTTCTAACATTTTAAGTGCCATATGGCGAGTTGTTATATGATTATATTAGCCTGACAGGCCGGCCAATCAGTGTTTGAGTCACAAGCTGGCAGAATTGACTGAGAGGCCTAGAGTTGTTTATTGAAGGATACACAGGATCAGATGGAAATCAGCAGTTTTACTTCCCATTCCCTGGTAGTCTTGAAGTGGCAGCTCTATCCATCACAGCTGGCTCTAAGCTTCAGTTTCCAGCACCCCAAGGTATGCTGAGGGGCTCCATTAACTATCTCTGATTGACATCATGTAAGACATTACCCTAGCATTGAATGAGCCCTTCTTCTCCTTAGGGAGAAATTTTTATACCCTGAGGCATGGCTGGAAAGAAAAAATATAGGTAGTACCCTCATGATATATGTCCCAGGAATGGCTTGTACAAAGTACCTTAGGGAAGCAGTAAGCCCAGAGAAATCTGTGATGAAAGGGAAATGACATGTCTGGAGGGGTCTTCAGAATGTGAGGTCCATGGTATGTGCATGTGATACTGGAGATTATGAATTCTGTTTTGGGGGCCAGTCATTGGGCTACTAATCTTTTGTCCAATACAGTGACAGCACACATATACACACTCACAAAGACACACATGCATATGTGAATAAATAAACACGCACATGCACACACAACTTTATTGCTTTAGAGGACTCCCCAAAAGGAAGCTCTTCTACCAGTGGCAGGCCAGTTTTAGAGAGCTGTGTGAAGGAACTAATTGGCCAAATGACTTGCCCAGGTCTTCCCAAGTCGGTATGTGTTAGATGTGGGACTTGAACCCAGATATTTCATATGCCAAAACCATCTCTTTATCTATTACATCAAGCTGTCTTACAGCAAAAATAATGACAATTATAAAACCAGTTCTATGCAGTCAGTTCATTTAGGCAGCTATTGGATAGTTAGAGAACAGATAGAGAAGGAAAAATGAAGCATGCAACCTGTGTCCTCAGGGTCATGTATCATGTGACCATAGACCCACTGCTGGCTTCAGAAGTGGTCTATTCCAACCCTCCCATTTTACAAATGCGAAAACTGAAGCCCAGCAACTTTAAGGAAATTGCCTCAAGGTCACATAATGATGGTCTGTATTTGTCTAGTTTTCTAGCTTTATGTACAAGCTGGTGTTTCCAGCTCAATTAAAATTCAATCTAAGACTCTCATTAGTTACTTTGCTGGTCTTTCTTACAAAAACTTAAAATGCTCCTGGCTCCAGTTCGAATCAGAAAACAGAGATCCATTCCACTTAAGGTGGTTTAGTCTTCAGTAGTATATCCATAAATACTCACCAATACATCTAAACTTACCGTGATAGTTCACACTACTTTAGGAGAGCATATCTTCGTGTTGATGGAACTGCCTCTCCACTTGTGGAAACAAACCAACCTCCTTTCTCACTAATCAGGAAATGCTGATCACAGACTTACAGATGGATGGTGCATTATAGATCCTCTAGTTGCTAGCCTTCGTCCTATAGATGAGGAAATTGAGACTTAAAAAGGAAAATGATTTGCCTAAGTGTCGCATAAGTAGCAATCTAACTCAAAACCCAGTGTTCTTTCTGCTCTAATAGGCTGCCTATATATGAGTTTATTCTGTTGAATGCCTTGTTCCTGTTTTGCTATTGCATTTCTACTCTAGCTGCTCTCATCTCTGCCCTGAAGATGTAAATTGGAAGCTCTAATCTTATAGTGTAAGGCAATCAGAAAGTAATCTGCAACTGAGTATGTTTGGTTTTTTTAATACATGGAACTTTTCAACAATAAGGCTCTCATCCATGTCCATATGCGGGAAAGTATAAATAATTATATGCATCAGATTATTTACACATACACACACAAAAAGCCTTAATGTCATATGGTCTTGAAATATTATGTGAATCATTGACAGTTCTTTACATTTTTACTTCTTTGTCTTGTCTCCTCAACTAGATTGTAAAGTCTTTGACATACAGGCTTATGTTTCATAGCACTTTATGTGCCCCACTAGGCCTAGATACTCACTTAATATTTGACAGTGATTGTTGTTGAAGGTTACTACAGTGAATTTCATCTTTCCTAGCAGTTTTATTGAGGTAGTGTCAAAATGTTGTGTATCTTAATTGGACATATTTATCTTTAACAGGGTTCAGAAATGCTCAGAGATCAACCAGATGAACTCTCACAGTTTAGCTATGGCATTTTCATCCTATTTGTTTCAAACTAAAGGACAAACTAGTGAAGAAGTAAATGTAATTGAAGACCTAATTAATTATTATGTTGAAGTGTTTGAGGTAAATATACATATACTATTTAATATTGAGAATAATTTTGATGGCACTGTTTGTAACCTGGAATGTTAAATTTGGTTGTGATTATAGTATGTTTCACATGTCTGACAAAGCAATCTTTATGATTTTTTTTTCACAAGTTGAGTATATTTTCTCAGAGTTGGCAGAATTAAACTCTTTAAAACCACGGTCATTCATTTAAATTCAAGAAGGTTTTAGAATTTCCTTACCATCTGGCATATATTGGACAGAATCATTCTACTTAGAGATTTTCTCTAATGTGTGCATTAAATGTCTGGTAAATGTGTGGAAATGATTAAATTTTACAAAATGAATAATAAATGTCACCCTTTTTAATTCTGGCATTGCTTAAAATTTATGCCTTTTTTTTTTCAAATGACCCCTATTGGAAACAAGATACAAAAACATTTGTCAGATTTTAAAATTTGGGATATTATAAAATAAAAAATGCAATCTTAGATCAGAAAATTAACTCCACAGTATTGTGAATCAAATTGGAACACAAGTGTATAAGCTATTATTAAGAATAAATCCTATAGCAACACATTTTAGTTATCTAGGAATGCATGGTATAGTTTCATAGGTGGTCTATGCTTCTTTGTTCTCTTTTGTCTCTTTTTCATAGATACAGCTATATAGGTATATATCTGTCATTTGAGCCAGTAATTTAGTGTTGTTTCTAGTGGAGAAAATCAAAAAGAAGTAGGAAATCAGTATTCCTAGGTATCATGCCTTGTTACTATTTTCTGGATAGTGAAATGTTGAGAAAATGAATGGTTAAAATGATGCTTTGTTATGATCATATGTATCACAACTATAAAAATGATGGAAATTTCATATACACTCACCTTTCAAATTAAGAAAACGGTGTCCCAACCTTTAAAAAATAGGAATCTAGTCTGCATGTTGTACCAGCTTCTTTACTTATTGCTGGTACCTTTGCAATGCTTGGTTCTGTCTTTGGTTTTGGAACCCTTTCCCATTGAAATGACTTCTCTAATTTATTTTTAACTTGATTGTTTTTTACTAGATAAGATTCCTGAAGAATTATCCAACTGATAGGTCAGTGTGGTTATTATTATTATGCATGAATGAAAATGATCTGAATTATGTTTTCAATAGGTTAAAGAAGATCAAGTCAGGCAAATGGATATAGAGAACAGCTTTATTACCAAATGGAAAGATACTCAAGTAAGTAGTAGTAAGCAGATATATACAATACGGTATGCAATAATTATTACACTGTTAATTAAGATTTCTAGGTATGTTTGTTTTCAAATTTTCTTTGCTTCAGAAAGTAATTTAGATTGAAAAATGTGATTCTTATCTCTGTAAATTCATGCAGTGGCTTATGCCTATGGAGAACTTGAATTTATTACTGTAAATCTTGCCAATGTAAGGGAAAATGTCAATTTTCTACATTTAAGTTTTCCACGTATATGTATTTTTCTCTTAAATTTTTTTAGAGTGTCTGAAAATTTCAAGGATAACAAGTGTAAAGAAAGGTTTTAAGGGAGTGTTAGTGAAAACAATGACTTGAACATTATCACTTTTACATTACATGACTTATTAAATTATAGCACAAATTAGATAACATAAATCATTTCCCCCCAGCTTTTGCTCTAATGGTTGCCAAATTATTTAATTAAGAACACTGTGATTTCCTGTACTTTACAGAGATGACAACTTAATTTTTCTAAAATTTTCTGTTCTGTTTCCCCCACCCCCAGTGGAGGTTCTTATTTTTATCAGAATCAACCTCATATTTCTATTCATGTAGCATCTTGTATTTACGAAATATACCTTGCTTTTGTATGGTTTATGTAAATATGATATTGTCTGTTGTATAGATGTTGTATAATGTATACTCTATGAATCTTTTGGATGTTATTGATTAACATTAATATGTTAGCTTATTAATTTTAATAGCTTAATACTAAAAATTCTATATTGTTAATACCAGTCCACAATGAAGACTATAAAATTGAGCTGTTTAATTCAGGTAAAAATAAAACAAAATATCCTAGTATATTCATTACTGGATAGGCTTATGAAATTATTTATTATGAAAGAGGTCATGAAGTCAAGATGCTTTTCTACAACCAGCCTACATGCCCCAAGACTACTGTTAATTAGCCTTTTTGAATGGTATCTGAAGGGATTCATGCAGTTGCTTAAAGGATCCATTTCAGCTCCTGGAGAGATATACCTCATTGTCAGTTCTGGAAACACTGAACTTTTTTATTTTGATTTGTTTGCAAGAATTTTAATTTATTAGTTAAGAGCTTAAGTTTTGGAAAAAATAATTGTTACTTGAGTACTAGTATGCCTAGAGTAATATTGTTAAAATTTAATGTGACAACTTTTGTATATTATTTCTTATGTGCATTAACAAAGAAAGTCAAGTTTTTCTAATTTAACAGGTAGAGAATTGTAAAAGGAGTATTCTCCAAAGTACAGTATAGTATTTTATTATGTTATATTGTATTACATTATATTATATTCAAACATACTTAGGAAATACATTATTTCAGGGGTGGCTAGGTGGCACAGTGGATAGAGCACTGGCCCTGGAGTCAGGAGGACCTGAGCTCAAATCTGGCCTCAGACACTTAACACAAAAACTAGCTATGTGAACTTGAGCAAGTCACATAACCCCAGTTGCCCTCCAAAAAGCAAAAAAAAAAAAAAGGAAATACATTATTTCTTCAAATTTTCTGTAATCCATCAAAACTTGTTCTTTAGAATACTGCTCATATTTCCTGTCTTTCCCCTTTTGAGTTACGTTATCCTTTCTTTGGGCTTTATTTTTATAAGTAGTTTCTGGTGGCTGTTTTAATTTTTTAAAATGTGTCCTTCCTGTAGACTTGTTTATGCAAACAGTGAAAATGAAAATGTCAGTAACATCCTTTTTTTCTCCCAGTATTTTTCTGACACACTATCCAAAAAGGAAAAAAAAATACCTTAAGTTTTTCTAAGCTTGCTGTCTGGATAATTAAAATCATTTCTTCAAAGCACATCTTTAACATTTCCCTGGCAAATATTCTTTTTAGATTCTTTTCTTTGAAGCAAATTTAGCTATAGTCATTGTTTCTTCATTATGACAATTTTTTTTATGTTACATTTTTGTTTTGAGTTGGCAACATGTTGTAAGGAAATATCCGTGAAAGTATCATAATATTCCTCATAGCTTCATTTGTGTTCCTATTAATCTTTTCTGTATTGCTCTACACTAATCCTGTACCTTTTCCTTCTTGACTTCCTCTCTCTTTATTATTTATCTGCTATTCCTTTGCAGAACAATCACCAAGATAACTTATCTCTCTAAGGCTAGCCCAGATACTAAATCAAATACATTAAAAAAGAAAGAGTAGCTTTTTTTTTCTAAAGCCTATATTATCAATCCTCCACATTAATCTACGCCTTCTATACACCAGAGTCTTGCTGTATAAAATTAGATTCAGTATCATTTCCTTTAACATAATTTACTTTTTCCTTCCCTTTTTAGTCATTTATACCTATTATTTAACTTTAATTTATGCCCAAATCTCAACCCATGGAATGTACCTCCCTTTATAAGAGTCAGGAAGGATAATTTTCCATGTGATTAGATATTTTGTCTTCTATTTTTGTCATTGATATTAGTCCTATTGATTAAAACATAATTGTATATGACTCATTTCCTTTCCCTTCACAAAACCTATTATCGTTGATGTAACTTAAGCTGTTCTGGAAAATGTATTTTGTACCGGATCTTGGTCTCCATTTTCTTTTAGGGAGGTAAATCAGTAGGATAAAGCATTGAACTGGAATCCAAAGGAACTCATTTAATTGTGAATCTGCTCTTAGACTATTTGTCTTTTCAGCTTTTCAGATGGAAAAAGTTCTGAATGTCAAAGAGGCTAGCAGTCATAAACATGAGTCCTACCTACCTCAAGAGAACTTTTTTTTTTTTGGCTTTTTGGATGGGGGGAGGGCAGAGCAATTGGGGTTAAGTGACTTGCTCAAGGTCACATGGCTAGTAAGTGTTAAGTGTCTGAGGGTGGATTTGAATTCAGGTCCTCCTGACTACAGGACCAGTACTCTATTCACTCTGCCACCTAGCCACCCCTTACCTCAAGAGAATTGAAGAAATAGTTTAAAAATGATTTCAGTTTTTGTGAATCTTTACTATGAAAAATTATTATCACATGGATACTGTACATCTTATCTTTATATTTTTCCTTTAGGTTTCACAAGCTGGAGATTTGCTCATTGAAGTATATGTTGAAAGAAAAGAACCTGATTGTAGTATCATAATAAGAGTGAGTATCTTTAACAGATACAAAAGCTACTGTTTCATATTCATTAAGAGTAACTGAAATTTCCCTAAATCTCTGATAATACCACATTTTAGCAAATGTTTTAGAGCTAAAGCCTGCTTTGCTTCCAAAGTCATCAGTCTCAGTATTTCTTATTTGAAGTGTAGCATGGTTTTGTCATCAAAGCCTTCTGGAGCTGGGAAGGATCATCAGAATTTTATGTAGTTTGGGTAGAGGTATGAATTTTTTTTGTATTGACCCTTGTTTCCCAGGTGATAGCAAATATTACTGAATCGCTAAATTTTAGTGTGGTGAAAAGATCTTAGAGATAAACTAATTTCTGTATTAAATGGTAAACTCCATGGGAGCAAAGCTTGTTCTGGATTTCCATGACATTCTCAAACCTCTAATGATATCTCCTCCCTACTATTTTTTAGCTGAGAACTTTGTCTCGTGTTTTACAGGAAAAAATTGAGGCCATTTGCTGTGAATCCTCTCTCCTCCCTCTTCTTTATTTCCTATCACTCAGGTGCCTTCTGTGACTCTCTCCTCCTTCACCCCGTCTCAAGGTGTGGCGGTACTCTTTACCCCAAGGCTAAACCTCCTACTTCTTCGAGCTTCCCTGTTCCATCCTGTCTCTCTAACAGATTGCTCCCTCTGTCAATCCCACTGTTTCATTTATTTTTAATCTCTTCCTGCCTACTGTCTCATTTTTTGCTGCCTACAGACAGGCCTATATCTCCCCATCCTGAAAAAGCCCTCACTTGATCCCTCCATCCCTGCTAACTATTGTTCTACATCTCTTCTTCCCTTTGTAGAAAAACTCAAAAAGGTGTCTGTAGTATGTACTTCCACTTGCTTTTCTCTCACCCCCTTTTTTACCCCTTAGAATTCAAGTTATGACCTTATCATTCCACCAAAACTATTCTCTCTACAGTTACAAATGATCTCTTAGTTGCCACATCCAGTGACCTTCTCTCAATCCTCATTCCTTTTGACTACTTTGCAGCCCTCTCTTCTCCTTTAGTTTTTGGTACATCACTCTGGTTTTCCTCCTGCTTATATAATTATTTCTTCTCAGTCTCCTCTTTGTGGAATCTTCTTCTGGGTCACACTCTTTAATCTTAGGTGTCTCTCAAAGTTCTGTCCTGGCCCCTCTCCCTCTCTAACTTCCCCCTCTAACCTCCCCCCCCCCTCTCCCCCTTCCCCTCTACCCTCTCCCCTTCTCTGCCTCTCTGTCTCCCTCTCCCCCTCCCCTTCTACCCTGTCTCTCTCCTTCTCCCCCTCTCCCTTTCTGTCACCCTCTCCCCATCCCCCTTCCTTTCCCTTTCCTCTATGAGTTCCTATGGATTTAATTACCATTTCTGTGCTAGGTTCTGGAATTTAACTATCCTTCATCAGACTCTCTTCTGACCTCCAATCTTACCTCTTCAATTGCCTTTCAGAAATCTCAAATTGTAGGTTCTTAAACTCTGTATGTCCAGAGGTGGTGCAGTGAATAGAGCACCGGCCCTGGAGTCAACAGTACTTGAGTTCAAATTCGGCTTCAGACACTTAACACAAAAAAAATAACCATGTGACCTTGGGCAAATCACTTAACCTCAATTGCCCTCCAAAAAAAAAAGGCAAAAAAAAAAAAAACCAACCCTATGTCCAAAGCGGAACTCAGTGTCTTTCCTGCTAAGTCCTCTCCACCTCCTCTTTGCCTCGTATTGTAAAGTCCGACGCCATCCTCCCAGGCCCTCAGACTCACAACTTCGGGGTCATCCTGGCCTCCTCACTGTCTCTCACCCCCATATCTGGTCTGTTGACAAAGTCTGTCCGTTCACCTTTGCAGCATGTCTCGAATATGCCCCCCTCTCTCCTCTGACGCTGCTACCACTCTAGTGTATGGCCTTCATCACCTCACGTTTGGATTGTTGCAGTAGCCTACTGGCTCTGCCTGCCTCTAGCTTCTCCTGCTGACTCTTATCTATCCTCCATTTAGCCACCAAAATGATTTTCCTTTCAAAGCACGGGTCTGATCATGTCACACCTCTCCCTACCCTCCTCCCACCCCCCTAATAAACTCCGGTAGCTCCCTGTTGCTTCTAGGATCAAATACAAATGCTCTGCCCCTTCCCGCCTTTCCAGTCTTTTTATACCTTATTCCCTGACTGTGTTCTTTACATCAGTGATACTGACCTCCTGGCTATTTGTGAACAAGAAAGTCCATCTCTTGACTACAGGCATTTTCTCTGGCTATCCTCAGTGCCTGGAGTGCTTTCCCTCCTCTGCTCCACGTACTGTCCTTCTGGTTTCCCTTACCTGGAAAGCCTTCTCCAACTTGTCTTAATTCGAATGCCTCTTAATTATTTCCTATTCATTCTGTACATAGCTTGTGTGTATGTGTGTGTATATATATGTGTGTTTATAGTTATATATTATATATATACACATCTGTATGTATATGCATGTTCTCTCCGCCATTAGCTTATAAACTTCTTGAGGGCAGGGACCATCTTTTGCTTTTGTTTCTATCCCCAGCACTTAGCACAGTGCCTGACATGTAGCAAGTGCTTAATAAATGTTTATTGATTGCATCTACTATGGTGTCCCATACCATGAGACAGTCATGGTAGTTCCCTAATGACTTGTTGGGTGAATGAATCCCTTCATTTTGTAAATGTGAGAACTGAAGCTCAGAGAGATGATGACTCCTAAGGTCACTCTGAGATGAGATGTCAGAAGAGGAAATGGAATTTTAGCCATCGTTTTATGAGCCCTGGTTCCATTACCACATTGCGAGTCTGTGTAACTCACTTCTTGTATCCCCTAGATAAAGAGCCACTTCTTTATCCATAGTTTGGTACTTATCCTGTCTTAAGAATAGACTTTTCTTTCCCCACTATATTGAAACCAATAGAAACATTTCAAGACCTTAATCTGTAGTTTTCTCTTATGTTAGGACTTCTGCCTCATAGTTGCAATAATGTAGGTACTTTAAAGATCTCATGATAAGTACAGAAGTAACTTTGTTCATTGGTCATTTGATTACCAGTACCTGATAAGGCATAAAACAGGTATACACATACAATTTTAACAGATGTCTTTGCCACTTCCATAGAAGATTGCTTGTATAGTCTTGCAGATAAAAGAGAAAGTTCTTAGCTGTGGTGAGATCTTGATGCTTCTATTTAAATATCACCTATATCTAATTTTATAAAAAACTTATTGCTCTTCTGTTTTACATCACTCCCCCCCTCCAATATATCCCTCTTCTACCCTCCTCCTGGAAAGTCATTCCTTAAAATAGAGGGGAAAAAAGAGAAAAAAAAATTGTTACACAAAACTAATTAGGATATCAACCCAATCTATATCACATGTGGTATTCCATACCCTGTAGTCCTCTACCTCTTAAAAGAAAGGAAGGAGGTACATTTTTATATCTCTTCTCTGAAGTTAAGCTTTGTCAATATAACTCCATAGCACTGAACTTTTATTTTCGTTTTTTCTGTTATTCATTTCATTTCATTGTTGCAGTCTTATGTGTTGTTTTATTAGATCTGCTTACCTCACCTTGTATCCTTTTGTCTATTCATATAAATTTTCTTATGCTTGTCTTTACCCATTGTATTCATTGTTTTCTAAGAGTGCATTTATTTTCAATCACATTCGGGTATCTACTTGTTTCCAGTTCTTTGCTACTATGAAAAATGTGCTGCTGTACATACTTTGGTGTATATGAGGCCTTTCTTTTTATCACTGACATAGTAGTCAGATCTCTGGGTCAAAGGGTATGGGACTTCATAGTGTGACATTATTGTTATTATTTCATTACTGATAGTTGTCCTTAAGGAATTCCATGTTCAAAAAAAATTGATATTAGCAACATTACAGCAAATTATATTAGTTTCAGGTCCTATTTTTGTTTCTGAATTTTTAATTTTTTATTTCTAATGACAATAACAAGGAAGGTGGCAGTTTATATTGTATAATTCTCAATGATACACAGATGTCTGAGTGAATATAGCATATATGTATATATGTAGTATATATCATATTTTATATAAAGAGAGAAGACAGCTATGTGACTCAGTGGATAGTGCACTGGGTCTGTAGTCAGGAAGAACTTAGTTCAAATTCAGTTTCAGACACTTACTACTGTGACTTTGAAAAGTGACTTAATCTCTATTTGCCTTAATCCACTAGGGAAAGAAATGGTAAACCACTTTAGTATTTTTGCCAAGAAAACCCCATGGAATATGCTCACTTATTATTCAATTTAATTTTCAAAATAATTTTTAAGATAGGCAGGTCAGGTATTGTTATTACACACTCCCCCTAGCCAAAGAAGTAGAAACTCAGAGCTTAAAAAAATTGTCCACCAAATGACACATACTGGTAAGTAATGGAATGAAGAGTATAGAATCTTTTTTTTTTTTTTGGCGTTTTGGAGGGCAGTTGGGGTTAAGTGACTTGCCCAAAGTCACACAGCTTGTGTCAAGTGTCTGAGGCTGGATTTGAACTCAGGTCCTCCTGACTCCAGGGCTAATACTCTATTAACTGTGCCACCTAGCCGCCCCATGAGTATAGAATCTTAATGTGAAAAATTAGCCACAAAACCTTCAACATTATTTCTAGACTTCAGCTGTAATAAAGATATTAAAATGGCAAAGTAATTTGTTAAGTTTAGTATAAATGTTATAAATAATTTCGTATAGTTTCTGTGGTTGCTTGACCAAAGGCCTGATCCTACAAGATCACTATGGATCAGTTAGCATAAGTGCTCCACAGCCAAAGACTTGGGAAACATGATATAGTGCTGAATTGACTTTGTAGTCTGTAGAAAAAGATTCAAATCTTCTGAAGCCTACAGACTTTGTGACTCTTTTTGCCTCAATTTCTACCTCTGTAAGAAATATAGAGGGGTTGAACTTGATGGCCTCTTGGGTCTCTTCCAGCTATGAATCTTAGGACCCCGTCATAAGATTCACCCCTCATCATAGATAAGAGATTGGCATTCCAGTGGTCCTCCATTGAAGAATGTATCCAGATGTGTTAAGAATCACTACAACTACTACTACTAGTAGATGAATAACTCAAAATAGATGCCCTATGAACATTGGCAGTTTCACATAAAGAAGATGTTCTTAGATCATCAGGGGGTTCTTAAACTGGAGTCCACAGATCACCAATGATTCTATGGATAAATTTCAGTCCTTGAACTTAGATGGGAAAAAAATTACATCTTTATTTTCACTTAACCTTTTTTCCCTCCTTGGTATTCCTATGTGTATTTTTTTAATGCATTTAAAAACCTTATTCTCAGAAAAGGGTCCATAGGTTACACTAGACTGCCAGAGGAGTCTATGGCAAAAAAAAGGTTAAGAACCTTATCCTCAGTTAATAGTTCTATAGAATCTTCAACCTAGATTAAGCCTCAGAGATCATCTGGTCTATTCCTCTCTTTTTATAGCTAAAGAAATTGCTTTTGTGGGTATATATGAATTACTTGCTGTTTTCATTTTAATCGTCTATAGAATCAAAATTAAAAGGTTGGAGAAGAATTTTTGATTTGTAACTATTATCCCTCTGGTTTTTTTTATAATCTCAGTTTCCCCACTCCCACCTCTTTAAGCCCTCTGCAAAAGTCAACAATTATATTGTTGCTGCTATATTCATTACTCAAGTCAAGTCATTTAAATGATCTTTCTGTTGTTATTTCTGAGTGCCACAGACTATCTCATTCTTTTGGGTGCTGAGATTTTAAAGCTCATAGTTCACTTCAATTGAGGTTTTGTTCTTCCCCCAAACTTAATATAACCACATCTCTAGAAAATAAACATCTTTGGACTGGATTCAATATGCACTTATATTAAATTGCACCAGTGACATAAAACATAATGCATGAGTAATACCTAGTATTTTTGAACCTCACACACTCACACATATATTATGGAATATGTTAATGTTTGCTAACATGGTATAAGTAAAAATGATCAAACTAAAAGACTGCAACCCCAACAAATCAATAACATAGTTTAATAAGAAAACGCTCATTACTCTTCAGTTAGTAAAATTTGTCTCCTGAAAAATCAGATTTCTTCACCTCATATTTATTTCTCATTATAAGTGGATTGCATCTGATGTTTGCCAGCCTTAGTTTGAGACTGGTAACTACCCTCAGTTGAGAGGAATGCTCATTTATGGGGGTGCCTGAGGCTTTGGCACTTCACAGGAGCAAACCCCAAGGATGATACAGTGGCCTCCTTCCTGTCTCCTGGTGCTCTCGTCCTCACATTCAGTGGCAGACACCCATCTGTCATTTCCCATAAAAAGGCATGTCACTGAGTGTTCTAACCCTGGGGTGTTCTGGCTTGCTCTGCTAGGACTCAACTGCTCCGTGATAGGCACAATCAAAGAGCTATGTAAAGCTAGGCTATTTTCTACTAAATTGAAAAGCCTAAAGCCCTTTCTTCTTGGGGCTGTTGGAGTGCACTTGGACAGAGTAAGCTTATTCATGTCCAGGCAGATTCTCTCTTCTTTAGAACATCTGGGTGCTGGTGTGTTTCTTCTATCTTTTTATATACAAAAGTATAACATAGCTGCATATTATACATATTGGAGAATGCCTTATATTTCCATGGTAAAAAAAATCTGATGCTTCTGTTTTCTCCAGAAAAAACAACAACAGAATTTTTATTTATAGAAATAAAATTGATTTCAAAACAACAGCAACAGCAACACATTTGAGGAAAACTGAGAAACCAAAAATGGGTCATTGGTGTTCCAGTGCAGCCTTACTAATCCATCTGTTGTTATGATCTGACAAAAATGCTGCTTGTCTTCTAGATATCACCTGTAATGGAAGCAGAAGAATTGACAAATGACATATTAGCAATAAAGAATATCATCCCTGCCAAAGGGGATATATGGGCTACATTTGAAGTCATTGAAAATGAAGAACTTGGTGAGCAAATTCTGTGGTATTTATGGCATTCCAATGAAGGAATTAGCATTGTCTTTGTGTGATATCTTACTTAGTGGCAATTGCTTCTTAATGATTTTTTAGATGGTAAATCTTTTGCAAAGTCTATTCCATCCCTTCATGGAAAAAGTCTTGAGTATCATTAGGTGGACTGCTATCTCCTGTGTTTTTTTTAGTTGAAGCAACTTGATGAGTTTGATGACCACAGAACTTATATAGAAGCTACAGTCTTATGTGCTGTTCTTTTTTTTTAATTATGTTTTTTCAGTCAACAAAATTCTCCTTTCTTTCCCTTCTATCTCCTCTTCTGAGAATAAAAGAAAAATTAAAAAAAAACTATTTTGCAAATATGTATAGACAAGGAAGGTACAGGTAGATTTATAAGTAAAAACATTTTCATGTTGGCTATCTTCCCCCCTCAGATCTGCATGTATGTGCATGTATATGTACATATACATATGTTTGTACATATTTAAACATATTACTCCTCTAGAATCACAGTTGGTCATCACACTAGTTAAAGTTCCTGATTCTTTCAAAGTTATTTGTCTTTCCCATATTATTGTCACTGTATAAATAGTTCTTCTGACTCTGTATCAGTTCGTGGAAGTCTTCCCAGCTTTCTCTGAAACCATCCCCTTATTTTCTTACAGCACAATAGTGTTCCGTCAGATCCCTATACCACACTTGTTCAAACATGCCCAGATTTATGTACACACTGTCAGATTCCTTCTTTGCCCCAACGAAAAGATTTAATCATATTTCTGTTTGTTTTCCTTAAGATGAATTCCTTCCTTAAGCTAACCTATATCTAATCCCCCTTCTCCCCTCCCCTTCCTATTTCCTTTTTGAGTAAAATGTATTTCTGAACTCAACCTCTGTATGTGTATGTATTTTTGCAAGTGTCAACCATTTATCTATCTCCTTTTCCTTGTATGTATAGATAGATGTCTGCTTGTATACCTGACCAGTGAGATAAATTTCCCTAACCTTTCTTTTCTTCCTCCCACCCATTACTATATTCCCCTTTCCTTGTCTTTTTATTCTTCTCTTAAGATCATAAGAGCATCACAAAATACTCGCACACTTTCTTTAATTAAGCTCCATGTGTAAACCCTGATGGTTTTAGGCTTCAGGGGGAACACATATATCATCTCCTTTTATTAGAAAGTAAGCAGTTTATCCTTGTTTAGTCCTTTATGGTTATTCATTTGTGGTTATCTTTATAGGTTTCTCTTGATTCTTGTGTTTGAACTTCAAAATTCTACACAGCTTGGGTCTTTTCATCAGGAATGCTTAGAAGTCCTTTGTTTCATTAAAGATCCATTTTCCTCCAAACTCTCTTCTTTTTTTATACTGGTGCCTGATAAATCTTTACTGTGGATTCTCAGCACATGAATTCTTTTTGGCTATATGCAATATTTTTCTTTGATGTAGGAGAGCTCTAGATTTTAGCTATAATGTCCTTGGAAGTTTTTTTTTGGGGGGGGTTTCCTTTCAGGGGTGGCTAGTAAATTCATTTCCACTTTGCCCTCTTGTTCTTTTAAAATGTCTAGAAATATGATGTCTATGCTCTTTTTGGTCATGGTGTTCAGCTAGTTCAGTGAGTCTTAATTTTTTTCACCTCTATATGCCTTCCAAGTTAGTTGTTTTTGCCATGAACTACCTAACATAGTCTTCTAGATTTTTCATTTTTTTAAATTTTATTTTAATGTATCTTTGTCCCATGGAGTCATTGGTTTCTATTCAATCCATTCTAATTTTCAGTAAGATTATGCTTGGACGAGGTTTTGTTTCTCTTGTGCCAAGCTATTGATTTGTTTTCTGATTCTTTCTTCAGTAGCTTTTAGTCCTTTTCTAACTTCTTTTCCTCAAGTACTAACATTTTGTTAATAAAAACGTTTTTTTAAAACTCTTCCTTCATCTCCTAGAGGAATTCTAGTTGAATTTGTGTTTATGCTGTATTTTTTTCTTTGAGGCTTTGCTGACCCGAGTTCAAAATCTGACCTTAGATATTTCCCAGCTGGGTGAACCTGGCCAAGTTCCAAATCCTCTCTCTGCCTCTGTTTCTTCAACTGTAAAATGAGGGTAGTAACAGTTAGGGTTCTCGTGAGGATCAAATGAGTAGAACTGAGTACTAAGCATAGTGCCTAGTACATATTTTAATGCTTAATAATTTCCTTTCTTTTTCCTGAACCCAAAGAAATACAGTTTTACAAAATGTAGCCTATGTGTCAGACTTTACATTTGTCTTTCTTACATCAGATTCCAGGTAGGGGTCTTCACCTATATAATCAAGATCTCCTAGTGGATTCAAAGATTTATCTAATAAATGCCCAAACTACTTGTCCTGGCCCTGGCCCCCCAATCCCCATATTTAGGGTTCTGGAATTTTCTTTGGGGAAGAAAATGAACCCAACAGAGAAGCTTGTAGGTCCCCAGTCTGAGCTGTTCCTGAGATCTTGAGCAAATACTGTACTCAATACCCAATGGAATATGCATGATACTAAAAATTACAAATTTAATGATAATTGAATTAATTCCAAATTTGGCATGGTTTAGATGTTGGATCTCCTCCAAGAGGGACATAAAGAGAAATAGAAGATACTTTTTAATTGTCTATGTACTTTTAGAATGTTACCAGGAAAGTAACGAAGACATTTGTGATTGTTAACTTTTTATTAAGAATTATTCTCTGTGTGTACTATCTGATATTTCAGGACATTGAAAGCTTTTTTTCTAGCAATTTACGAAAGATAAAATGAAGTAGAAGGAAAAAAAGGAATAAATCAATAATTAAGGAACAAAGAAAGTAGGAATCATTGCCTTTTTTTAATTTAAAGATAAAAAGAAATTCTAGAGTTCCTTAAAATTTACAAAGGGTTTTCCTCATAACATAGTTGGTACAAATAATTTTATGCATACTATGCAAATAAGAAAAATGAGGCCCCAGATGCATCATACAGTTATGTAAGAATACAGTGTATCATAGAGTCATTATAATATTCCAACTCAGATCATTTGACTCTATGACCAAGAATATTTGTTCTTTAGGACATTAGTCTTAAGTCAGGATGAAATTAAAAGAATACTGATATACTATTTTAAAGTATCTTAAAAGACATACAGTATTTAAACATTTTGCCATTTCCCTCCATAGGAGTAGTTCAGTTAGATTAATCACTTAGAGTTCTGTTATTATGAAAGGCCTGGACTAGAGTTACTTAAAGTGTTCATAACATTCTGAAGTGAAGACTTTTCTATCCAAAATCTACATTTAGGTTTTAGTGCTATTTATTTTATTTTAGTATTAGAATTTATTTTAGTGTTAGAATAATTCTGTATTTCTTTAAAACTATTAACTATGATTGTAATGTTGTAAAATTGATATATACAATAGAAATTACTAAATATATGTGTATATTTCTCAAGCATCAAAAAATGCATCTACATGATTTCTCAATACCTTGTTGATTTTCTAGTATATATTATTTCATATTAAAAGACATTTCCCCATTGTTGAAAGTACTTCTTGGAAAAAGTTGAAATTGGAAAAGATTTCAGGTATCATCTAGTATAATCTATCTCTTTTTTGTTAAGCAAAACTCTCTTCATGCAATCTTTCTTGATCCAGCTCTTTGATAAGTAATCTTTCCTGCATCACATTTTTCTTCTTAAAGCATTTTAAATTATTTTTTTTACCTCTAATATTCTCTTATCATTATATTTTTTAGTATATGTGACATATCCTCATTATGTGACTGTAGTTTCCTTGAGGGCATTTACTGTGCCCTTTCTTGTCTTTGTTTTCTCAGAACTGGTACATTGCTTAATGCCGTAGATAGCAAGCATTTAATAAATATTTGTTAACTGTTACATATCCTCTATATGTGTTATATGCATATAGGTATTATGAATATTATTATATATGTATATTTATGCCATCTTCTTATTTTAAGTTAAAAGAACAAATTCCAAATTGTATCTGTTATTGCTAAGTGATAAAGAAACAAAATTAAAGAAAACAAAACAAAACGACATAGAATGTGACTATTGAAGTATGATAAGCAGTTGTAACTAGCTACTAGTGATTTTTTTTTGGAAGGCAGTTGGGGTTAAATAACTTGCCCAAGGTCACACAGCTAGTTTTAAAGCCAGTTTTAATATTATTTGTTTTCTTTTTTTCTTTCTTTCTTGGGTTGCTGGAGTTGGCTATTTTTGGTAAACATCTCCATATGCAACTGGTCCTCAAGAAACAGACTTTATTACCATCACTATACCTTTCTATTTCTATCACTATACCTTATTTTTCCAGTGTTCTGTGAGCTGAGGGTCATGGAGCAATGAAGTCTTCAAAGAAGTGACATTTCAAATCACCCAAAGGCCACTGGAAAGATTCACTGGTAGTGGATGTGAGCAGGTTATAAAAGGGAAGAAACAAGGAATTATAAAGGAGAGAAGTAAAATAAAAATAAAGGAGAGGTAAAATAAAATTTTTAAAAGATCAGCTGATCATGTGGCAGGAGCAAGGTATAACTGTTGGACATCCCCCATTTTTTCATTGATTTCCTCTCATTGTCAAGATAAATTGAAGAAATCTACTAATTGAGAAATACCTACATTTATCAATGAGTGAACATTTATTAAGCTTCTTCTATATGCCAGGCACTGTGCTAAACATTAATGAGATCATAAATCCACTGGAGTGGTCAGTGTTTTAAGTTACATTTTTATGATGTTCGTATTTTAACACATGAAAATATTGGCAATTGATTATTTTGAGATATATTGAAGTTTTTTGCATACTTAAAATTGTGAGGTGATGATTTTTGGTGCCCAAAAGGCATAACAAAAGCTCTATCAGACTCTAGGCAGACTTTAAAAGTTTCTATGTATGGCCCCAACAGTCTAGACTAAATCAGCTTTTGAGGACCCAGCCTAGCTAAATATTGTGAGGTTATTCACAAGTAGTCTGGCCATTTGGTAATAATAGTTCTTTGGCCATGGCAACCCATGAGACAAGTACTGTAGCAGAATCCATTAACAACATTTATGTTTATGTAGTGTACACTTCTGATATGCTTAAAAATGTCAGTTTCTCTCTCTACCTCTATTTGTTTTTTTGAGTATTTACAAAAGTGGAAGGGAGACATTTTGTTTAATACTGAATAAAAGCTGCCATTAAGCTCTTTTCTTTTTTGCCACCATGTTAACACTGTTAATGCTGTTTGGTCATTTCTGAAGATTAGTTTTTTGATTACTCAGACTGTATTTTTATTTTTATCATATTTTATACAATGATCATATTTTAGAATTCCTATTGACTGACTAATGACAGTATGTAATTTAAACATTTTATTATTAGTAGTAAAAAGTAACTGGTCAACATTTATGGCCTAGTTGTTCATTTATAGGTTAAAAGAGTCGAGGTTGGCTAGAATGTTTTATTCATTATTGTGCAAAAATATTTTAAAATTATTGAGATTACATGTGTAACAGGAAAAGAAGTATAAAATGTGATTTATATAGAAAATAAGAGGGTACAAGTGGACAAAGGTGATCTTTTATTTAAATTCTTTTTTATCTATCACTTCCCAGTGTTTACCCCTAATACCTGTAGACACCTCATTTGTAACAAAAGGCACAATTAAGCAAAGAGAAAAAAATCAACACATGCCTCATTTCATACCCAAAATCTTCTAGCTTTCTTCAGAAAGGAGGGAGATAATTTCTCTGTTAATCAGCCCTCCAAAATCACAATTTGTCACTAGGCTCATTACAGTTGTGATGAGTTGCGATTTTTTTTTTTTTTTGTATTATGGTGATAATTGTATAAATTGCCCTTCTTGTTCTGTATAATTCACTGTGGATGTGATTATACAGATTTTCTCAAGTATCTCAATTTCTCATTTGTTACTTCTTATAAAAGTAATAATGTTCCAGTGCATTTGTGTGCCATAAAATTTTGCGGCATTGCAACCATTGCGCATAATAAATTTCTTTCAAATTTAAATCTCCCAGGAGTAGCTAGGTAGTGCAGTGAAAAGATCACTGGCCCTGGAGTCAGGAGGACCCCAGTTCAAATCTGGCCTCAGACACTTACCACACAGTTAAAATATTTTATTTATACTACTGCAAGGTATATACAGGCCTCCAGAAATTCATAAATCCTTTAAAGGGAGGTACACTGACACACATTGCATTTGCAATCATTATTTTTATCCTATTGCATTGTTATTTGTCTCTGATTACTTTTTTTCTAATTTATTTTCTAATTTATTATTTATTTATAATTTATTAATTAATTTATTTTTAGTTGCTTCATTTCCACAAGATTTTGAGTTACAAATTTTCTCCCCATCTTTCCCCTATCCCCCACCCCAAGATAGCCTCTGATTACTTTTTAAGAGATAGCTAGGTAGTTCAGTGGATAGTGTTGGACATGAGTTCAAATTCAGCTCCCAGTACCTACCCGTGTTTCCCCGATAATAAGACACTGTCTTATTAATTTTTTTTTGGAAAGAAAAACACCAGAGGGCTTATTTTCAGGGGAGGGCTTATGTTGTCTTGCCTCAGCTGTCCTTCGCGGCACTGCTCTCAATGGCGCCAGCAAGCAAATCACTGGGGAAGAACAGGATGACGTGCTCACTGCTGCAGCACTGATTGGATGCAGCTCGGAGCGTGCGGTTCACGGCGGAGGGGTGGTGCATACAGAGGGTACCGTAATGTAGCGTGTAGCGCAGGGGATCACCTTCACTA
This sequence comes from Petaurus breviceps papuanus, assembly GCF_028583685.1. NCBI lineage: Eukaryota > Metazoa > Chordata > Mammalia > Diprotodontia > Petauridae > Petaurus > Petaurus breviceps. The sequence continues at coordinate 4,303,454 of NW_027185698.1, forward strand.
CAGTAGCAATCTCAATAGGGCTTATTTTCGGGGGAGGGCTTATTTTAGAGGAATCTTACACAGTAAGGGGAGGGCTTATTTTCGGGATAGGTCTTATTATCGGGGAAACACGGTACTTGCTTTGTGACCCTTGAAGTTACTTAACTTCTGTTGACCTCACTTTCCTCATCTGTAAAATAGGCATGTTAATAATAGCACCTACCAATGAAAGGTTTCAAGAGGAAAAAAAAAATCAGATAATATTTACAAAGCACTTTTCAGTCATTAAAGTGATGTACAACCACTCGTTATTAATAACATTCTGAGTCATTGTTAGACCTTTGCTATTGTTTTTCTCCCCCAGAGCGCCCACTTCACTACACTGAGAATGTGCTAGAACAGGTGCTTCAGTGGAGTTCGTTAGCAGAGCCTGGCACTGCATACTTAGTGGTGAAGAGATTCCTAACCATGGATGTCATTAAACACTACAGCGGTACGTGGCATTGCTTAATTTCCAGTTTTTATAGAACATGGGAGATGGTTGGCATTTTGTTACTGAATCCCTAGAGCTTCCCCATCCCCATCTGCAGCTCTTTTACATGAAAAGAAGAATGGCAAGAGACACCAACAACAGTGAACACTTTTGCATTAGGAATTGTGCCTTTTAAATAAAATATAAACACTGTTTACCAAGAAATGTATTTAAAGAAGCCAGGTTTTTTTTTTTTGTTTACTTTTAAAACAATTGCAAACATATCTTTAGCTGAAGTTTATGGTCAGATTACTTATCCTTTACATTGATGTAACACCTGAGTTTTTTTTTTTTAAATAATGATACCTTTCAGAAATGTCTTTGGCCAAATTTTAAAAATAATCTCTGAAGCTGTGAGTTTTCCCCTTAATTTAGTGCCTTACAGCCACAAGAATTCTGTAAATATTTCCATTGTGGGCATGCTTTGTGCTTTTGGGGGTAGTTAGAGAGTCAGTTTACTTTGTCTTTGTCTTGGCAAATGCCTTCTGAATCAATCACAGTGACCATCTACTCTAGAGTTATTGCTCTATTCATTCTGTCCCATACACCTTGAGAGTGAGATCTAAAAGGAAAATAATGAAAGCAAATCAAATGTGATTTCTCTGTCAATTTGTTACCGGAAAAATTGATATCATTGCAGAAATATTTATTGCTCTGCAACACGACAGAAAAGGAACCATGGTAAGGATCTGTGTGGGTGTGTATTATACAAACACACACACATATACATGTATATTTAAATACATATATACACACATGTATATATGTATCTCTTTGTGTTTGTCTCTCATATATATATATTTATATGGTTTTTCTATTTTATCTTGAAGAGAAATCAGCAGAACTAGTAAACAAGAAAAGTTGGTTGTAACCAAATTTTATTTCAATAATAAAATAGCTTGTGTTAGCAGTTCCATAAAAATCTAATTCTTATTTGCAAAGTTCATATAAACTAGCAAGCTCCCCCACTACTCCTACACTCCAGTACCTAAAACATGAACTATATATTTGTGTGTGTGTGTGTGTGTGTATAATTGGATGTATTAAGTGGCTTTAAACAAAAAAATTAAAAACCTGTTATGTTTTACATTTGTCTAATTCTCTTAAAGGAGATTTAACAATAGATACAGGATAAACCTTACAATCTATGCAGTCTTTTTTTATGTTGAGTTAATATATCTTGTTCACTCAAGGAGTTTGGCTAATATATACACTGCTGTTGTTTCAGTGTTTAAATTTGTTCATCTGCTTCCAAATAAACACAGTTTAAGAGGAAAATGTGACAAACAAGTAGAGATTTTAGAATTCTAAGCTCTGCATTTCTGCTCAGAATTCCAAGTTAATGAAGTAACATTTGTATTCTTTTTAGAAGAAGGTAGTGCATCTGTTGGTTTCACTTAAAATCAATTCCATTTTTCAAAAGGAGCATTTTGTTCCATATATCCTTTCATAACTTTGGTGTCCCTCATAGGGAGTTAATTAATCTTATGAGAAACAAAATAATCCTCACATTTCTCCTCTACTAAAGAGCCTAATTTTCATTTAAATTTTCATTCAGAGTTTATCATAACTAATCTTATTAGGTCTTATAGTATTGTTGTTATTCCTAATGCAAAAGTAAATTTCTACATTTCCATGTAAACTTTGAGATCCTGAAGAACTGCAAATTAGTTTTCTGTTGTTGGATTGATGTGTTTTAAGTAACAAAAATTCTGTAAAATATTTCTGTGTCATGTTAGGGTTAATTTTTCATTGATATGGAAGGAAGTATTGTTTTTAGGGGTTTATGGATTTTTACTTTTTTTACATTATATTTTCAATATATCCCTTCTCCTGTCCCAGTGAATGCTCCCTTGTATTAAAGAAAATGTTTAAGCAAAAATATTTGAAAAACAAGTGTATATATCTGATAATACATATAAAATTTCCCTCTCTGTAGAGAGAAGGAAAGTATTCCTCTCTGGAATGAACCAAGGTTGGTCATTGCAGTTAATCTGTTTACTTGCCTCTCGGCAGTGCTTTCATTTATTTTTTTATTTTAGTCGTTGTGTATATTGTTCCACTAGTATTTTACCAATTTATTTAAGTCTTCCCATGTTTCCCTGAATTCCTTATATTGGCTGTTTGTTATGACATGATACTGTTCCAGTACATTTGCATGTCACAATCTGTTTAGCCACTTCCCAGTTGATGAGTGCCTTCTTTGTTTTGATTGTTTACATTTTGGTGTATATATAGGGCCTTGGAATTGATTGTGTGACATGGGAACCACTGGCACAGGACCCCTCAACATAGTGTGCCCATATCAGAGAAGGTGATGTGCTCTGTGAACACAGCATAATTGAAATAACTCAAAAGAAATGCAAGATGTGCAGATTTAGAGAATCCACCCCAAATGTTCACATGAACTATTTGAACTTGACCTATGGTATGACATTCTGAGCTCATATTGATCTGATCAGCAACAGTGTGTGTTATGGGAATGGGAATTTAAGATCTTCCCTGCCCTTTGATAAGTGACTCTGAGAACCTTCCTTGATTTGAAAATATACTGTGCCCCCTAATAGGATGAATGTGGTCACCTGGAGCCTGTGGCAGTAGGCATGTTTTTCAGGAATGCTAACACCTTGATACTTTGTGATTGGGCAGTGGGTCAAGAGGATTGTGACATTCTCTGAGCCAGGAGAAGGCTATATATACCCTGATGTGAGATTTTGTTTTAGGGCTCACTTTGAGAATAGTTATGTGATTTGGCCAGACAAGACTCTGGGCAGCCGTTGAGCTCCCTGGCTTTGAAAACCCTGATGTTGGTGCTTCCCTCTTTGGTAACTGACTAGGTATGGATATAATGGTCAGTTAGAAGCCTGTCTGCTCAAATGTTTCTCTGTCTGTTTGTAACTTGTTTGTATTCTCTGAAGTTCAGAGTGCTGATCTTTTCTCCCTGAACTAGGTAAATGACATATGTTTCATTAAAGCAAGATTATTAACCCATTTTGAGTTGCTTTCCTTTAGAAAAGCAGATCTAAGAACCTGTGTTGGCAGCCACCCTGGGTATGCTAGGGTGCTTACTGCTACAGTGTGATACACTGAAACTTGACTCTAGCATAATGATATCATTTTAGTCCTCTTTGAGAATGAAGGACAATAGCCAACCAAGCAAGTGATTCTTTCTCTTTGACTTTCTTGGACTATATTTGCTTATAAGATCATTAGACTAGAAGTATGAACAGCTTATAGATTTTTCTTATATTATTCCATATTATTTTCCAGAATGGAGTTTGCTTGTCTTCCTATAACCCCCTCCAACAAAGACTCATTAAAAAGCTAGAGGAATTTTAAGTTATATTCCATAGCTCAGTGTATCCCTATGGGTTCTAAACTTAGTTTTCTACAAATGACAGATGCTTTTGAATTAAATTTGTATAAGAAAAGAGTACTTCAAAATGGTATTGCTGTTGGCAGAATGTAACTTTGGAAATCAGAGGCAGATGCTATCAGCATATTATAGTATGATTCCATCAGCCTCGGTCTTAATGAAAACTTTGTATATTTTATATTCCCTTATGACAACCTCAGTATAAAGAGTTCTAGCAGGTTGAGAAGAGGAGAGATCTCTTCTTTTAATTTACTTCTAGTTTCCTGACATTCAGAAAACAATATCACTTCTGTTCAGAAGAGCATCCAACAAATACTTACTGTATATCTCATATGTAAAACATTATTGTGGGCAGTGTAGTAAATATAAAGATAAGTTAGTCTGAGTACCCCCTTCCCATCTTTGGCCATTATCTTATTTTTCTAATTGGGGAATAATATATACATGTGTGACAAGGCAAGCCACAAAGTAAGGCAATAAATGATCAATGCCAAATTAATAGTATAGACAATGTGTTACAGAAATTCATAGGAAGCAAAGAAACTTCTGATTTCTTTTTGAGGGTACTCAGAGGAAACTTCCTAAAGGAAGTAGCATCTGATCTTAATGAAGAGAATTGTTTAAGGCCTGAATGTATAGAAAAGAAGCATAGAGAATTTTAGATGGTGGCAGCAACATAAGACAATGTGTGAACAACAAAGAATTTTCCCCCAGCTCTCTACATATGGTCTGTTAGAAATTTTGATTTGTTTATGTTAACAAGTCTAATTAATATTGCTTGGAATTATAGAATGATAGTGAGAGAGATCAAGTGATAGCTATAATAATGATAGTGGTACTGTGAAGGTGATGATGACACTAGGTAGTCAAAGTGGCAAAGCTTTGAGTTCCCCTTCTGGCCTCTACATTGATAGGGATGACTATGGTACCATGTTATGAAAGTGTTTATGTTTACTTCATTGGTCTTACTACTCAATTTCTTTGGTCACCCAAGTACCGAAGTAGGGCACCAGAAGTATTATCAGGAATTCTACACCCTTGTTTTCATTGGTTAGTGAAAGAGAAGCAGATCTAGCCTTCTCAAGAATTATGTCTGTGTGTGACCAGTAGACTATACACCAAATATTATCTCATTTGATGGAGCGTGCTCTCTGGTACTGATGATGTCTCTTCAAGTAGAGTCAAGAGACTTGGATTTGATTCTTGACTCTACTACCTTCTTCTTTCTGTGCAACAGTGAGCAAGTCATTTATCAATATTCTTTGGGGCTTAGTTTCCTAATCTGTAATATAAAATGTTTGGACTAGAGGATATCTTAAGTCACTTCTAGCTCTAAGTGCATAAACCAGTGATCTTATTAAACTGAAGCATGGCTAACCCTTTATGCAATTATACAATAAATTATACAATAAATCAATATACATTTCTTGAGATCATAGATTTCTCTTATCATTTGTGAGTAGGTTCTTTCACGTATTACATTCAGATTGAAAAAGTCATTAATGTGAGTGCAACCTAGATTCTGTAAACTATATATAAAAAGTTTGATCATACTTTTTAAAATGTAACTAAAATCTTATCGTAAAAAAGACATGTTATCAGGAAAATAATCTAGGTTTCTTGTTTTGTATCAGATCAATTCTGTTTAATTGATAGAATTTTGAATATGGCATAATCATTTATGGAATAGGATAGCCTGGTTGGTACTATAAACTGTTCCCACTCCAGTATGATTCACCTAGAAAAGTAACAAAGTAATATATGTGTATGTGTGTATATATGTGTATATATAATTGGCAAAGACATACTTTGCTTATGAAGATTATCCAGATGGGTTTTTTGGGCAGATGTTATTACAAGTTAAAATTTAGTTTAGATTACTTATTTGTAGAGCTGTCCTATTTTCCTCAAAGACTGAAAAGACTTCACAAAGAACCAGGTGGGCCAAAGAGGCTTTTATCAAAGTGTTTTGATACCTGAAGGAAGATCATAGTGTGAGAGAGGTGAATGCAACTGGGTCTTGGTTTCCAGAGGGGTCAACTACCAGATCCTAGATGCACTAAGATTTGGCATAGTCAGATACCATTGATCTTTCTACCACTTTTCTTTATTTATATGAGGGATGGCTCAATCCTTTATATTCTCCACATCAGGCCAGCTATCTCTTCATAGTTTTCATGATTTTTTTTAAAATAGGCAACCTTATCTTTTCTTTTGAGTTATGTCATAAGTAAAGGGAACATGACCAGTGACTAGTAAGTGCCATTCTCAGTTTCTGGTGAGCAAGGAATAGTTTTTGATAGTTTTACATTATAGAAGATGTATCCTAAAGATCATGACTTGCAAAGAGTTTACACAAAATTCTTGAAGTCACAAAACCAATGTGTTACACAATGTAACAAAAAGAGTACTGAAGAGTCATCACTGATAATATTTGCAACATACTGTCACCTGAGGAATCGTATTATTTCAAAATCTAGTTTTTACTACTCTAATATTAATAACTGATGTTGGGGACCCAGGGTCTTAGGACACCGTACCCACTTCCTCTAACTGAGGAGCCCTTGAATTGTGTTCTTTCCTGAGGAATCTTGGCCTTTGATGATAAAAGACCTAGGTTCACTTTTTATTTCCCCCATTCATTGCTATAAAACTACTTAGATTTTTGTCGCATGTCTAGGCTCCCCTTAGTGTGGTAGTAAAAAGGAACTCAGTGTTTCATATGAATCAGGTATGGGACAGGTACTAGTTTTCTATACAAAATAAGACACCCTCCATCAAAACAAAACAGCCCACCCTGACTTAAAACAGAATTCAGTAATTTATGACATGTTACTTTCTGCTGGGAGGTTGATGCTCAATCTTCTTCTAAATGTACAGCACTTTGTAGGAAGTGCTGATGAGTCATTTTACATTTCACCTCTCCTCAGCTTTTCTTCTCTAAATTGAGCATTTGTTGCCAACACACTAAGAAACACAATTTTCTAAAAAGAAGAAACAACAGAGGAAGTCAGTGAATGTATAGTTTCTATTAGACCCAGTGTCTGAATTCAATTTGGCTTATCCTAGTTTATTTTAAGCTTTACACATATGGTCTGCTGCTTATTTTCAAGGATTTTACTAAATTGAACAAATCCAGAGAATAAGGAATGGGCAGAACAACAATTAGAATTTGTACAAGACAGTTAATCAAATAATCCAATGTGAATGCACAAAGCTAATAAAAAATGCTTATATTTGTAGAAGATGAAGAATTATAAACTATCTTATTTTCTCACTTAATCCTTAAATGACCCTTTGAGATAAAACAAATAATGTTGTCTCCATTTTATAGATGACAAAATAGCCTCATAGAAATGAAGTAACTTGTCCCCTAGACAGAGCTGTGATTTGAGCCCAGGGCTTTGGGTTCTAAATCCAGTGTTTTTATACCCAGTTTGTGATTGTGTTGGCCTTTTAATGGTACAGATCAAAGTCCATTTAAATAAATAATGCTAATTATTGTATTCTCTGCTCCGTTTTTCTCAATTAATTGTACCATTTATGCTTTTAACTGGTTTGTTACTTGGCCACTAACTTAAATTTTTTAAAAAAGTTCCCTTTTAAATATTTAATCAAACAAATTATATTTTTCTAATATTTGTTCTAAAATTCTAAAATATTTTAAAATTTGTCTAACTTAGTATCAACTATCAAAAAGGCAGAGAAAATTCTGAGGCTATTTTTAAAAGGTATTGGCTGTAAACATTGTGTAATGTATCTAATCTGGGGAAAAGATGATCTCTGATCCTTAATGAAAACTATCAGGGTTTGTTAATTACCATTTTTGTTTCATGTCAGGATCAGTGAAGAGATTAAAAATTGTGATTCTTGAGGAGTCTCATTTCCAGGTGGCCACTCCAGTTTGACATTTGAGTTGTGAAGAGTTCTTTAATTTTTCTTTTACTCTGTTTACAGACTTGGCTTTCTCATGGTTATCGTTCTTTTTGGGTTTTTTTCCTACAGTCTTAAAAGAATGCTAGAAATCCTCAAGCTCCCCTTTTCAGTTTTCAAGAAGTTGTATGAACTTGGCATCTGTAGCATCTAAACAATCATGCCATACGTCAGGGTTCAGCTGTTTGTGTTGTAACACATGTTGGAGGGAAGCATGATTCTTAGGAAAGTAGCCTGTAGTAGCCTGTTTTCAATACCAGTGCAGAAGAAGAGATTGTTTTCTAACATCAAACTCAGTCCTCCTTCCAGTGAATGTGGTGGTCACATTGGGAAGATTGGTTTAACTTATTTCCTTGTTTTAATCCTATTTTTTCTTGATGCATTTCCAAGAAATATGATGAAATGGAAAGGGGGCTGCCAGGTATTATTTAGAGTATCACAACAGGAATTAGAGAAAAGGATATAGGAAAGAATTAAAAATTCTTAGTGTCAACTGAATAATTTTGTGTTTCAATCCCCTTACATTAATGCTTTCCTTTTCTTAGATCTTGTAATGAGCTTATATTTTTAGATTGCCTGAAATATTTGTTATTGCACATTTAGGAAAGAGTTTCAGTCAATAACATTCAAGAAGTTTGTATTCATGTCAAATATAATAAAAAGATAAGTAAAAATAAATATAAAAGGATACAAAAATACATATAGAATCATAGAGTTGCAAGGGACCTTAAAGGTTACATAGTGACTGGAGACCCCTAGAGATGGGGAACTCACTATTATCTAAAAGTTCAATCCATTATACTTTTAAACAGCTCCTTAAGAAAGTTTTCATTAGAGGAAGCTGAATTCTACTTTTCTTCAAATTTGTTAAGACAAGCCTAAAATCTATTTTATAAGTCCTCTCAATTTTAAACCTAACATCTCTGTTCTTGAAACTGGTCCTTTTATGATGAGTTTTGACCAGCCTAGTTATCATTAGTTGTACTCTGGCTTGGTAATGTACCATTGAAAGTGCAGATCCTAGAACTAAGTACTACAAATGTATTCTAACCTTGCTGAGCTGTCCTGGAGCTATCAGTCCACCCTTTGTTTTTTGGCTACCGTGTTATAGTGTAAACTCCTATTCAGCTTTAAGAGTTCAGTAAGATAGATGCCCAGGTGTTTTCCATATTAACAGTTGTCCAACCATATCTTCCCCATCCATTACTTGGTATATTTAAGTGTTTCAAATCTTAAATAAAGGACTTTCCATTCCACTGTCTGTTAATGAGTATTCCTAAAAATATATGTTGCTAAGTATATGAATACATTAGCTACAGATGCTTGATATAGGTAGCTCAGTGTTAAAGGAAATAGTATAAAGATCTTAATTGGGAGGAAGAAAGGAAGGAAAGAACGAAGAAAGAAGTATTAATAAAGGCTAGCAGCATTGTAGATCATCTAGACTAGGTAGAGAGTTTTACATCTATTTTTAGGTTAGTCTATACCTATTTTTTCACATGCTTAATATAAATAAAATGCCTACTATTTAGTTTGATAAATAATAGGTACTGTTTTTTTTTAAGATAACCAGGAGCTGTACTATCAGGAACTGCCCAACTTATTAAATGTTTATTTCATTTGTATGTATAATTGTAAGGGAGTGTCTGGTTCCCTGCTGCTCGATCTGAATCAACTATGCTTACTTAATCTAGTCTCTGGGTTTTGTATTCTTGTCCTTTTATTGGTATATTTATAATGCCTTATGAATTAAAGCTAAAGCATTACACTTGAGCATCAGCTGTTACCATTTTCTTTCACCTGAAAATCAATTTTGGGACCTCAGATCAAGGGGGATTCATTGTATGAATGAGATTTTTGTGATATTAGAGTTCTAAAATATTAAAGAAATAGTATCAAGTTTAAAATGCTCTATATTGAATACGTTTGCATAAGGTGTTTTTGTCTACTTTACAGAGAAAAGTGCAATGGAAAGTATAAAAGAAGGAGTCTTGAAATTCAAGGAAGAACCTTCTAAAATTTTGTCTGGAAATAAATTTCAAGATCGGTACTTTATTTTGAGAGAAGGCTGTCTCTTTCTTTATAAGGATATAAAGGTATTTATATGCATTAAATAATGATGAATTTGTATGTGAATTGTTATACATATATATGTTGAACGTGTATATATTAAATGTTGCAATAGTTATCCAATATAGTATATCAGTACAAATTAGTTATTGAATTCACATTAATCAACTTCAATAAATGACATTTGAACTAAAATTTTAAAGGAAAAAGAGTCCCCAAAATACCTGATAATAATTGGAGATTTTAGCATATACCAGAATATGATAAATCAAAGAAAGAAATTGTAGACAAATGAAAAAAGTTTGATATTTATTTTGATTTAAGGACTCATAAGTATTTTTCATAAATTGATCACACTCTAAATAACTTAGAAATTCAGAAAGGTAAAAAATTGTTCATCCTGTTCTTATTGACCACACTCATTAAAAATAGTGATCAAGGGAGTGAAGTAGATAGAGGGCCCAGGCCTGAAGTCAGAAAGACTCATCTTCTGCAGTTCAAATCTGGCCTCAGGCTCTTATTAGCTATGTGACCCTGGGCAAGTCTTTTAGCTCTGTTTGCCTTGATTTCCTCATCTGTAAAATGGGCTGGAGAAGGAAATGGCAAACCACTACAGTATCTTTGCCAAGAAACCCTAAATAGAGTCATTAAGAACCAGATATCACTGAAAAAAACACCTCTACAATCAAGGGAGTAGTAAGTAATAAGGGAAATATGACTAAAGGTTATAAGCATGTAGTAAAATATTATTGAGTGATGAAAAATAGCAAACGTAAACAATACAAAGAAATACGGGAAGACTTAAGATAAGTGATACAGAGGAATGAAATCATAGTCAGAAGAACAGTACTCAGTGAAATTTTAGAAATAAATACAGCAATAATAGCAAGAGAAAAATTTACAGATAGATTCAAGAGGTTTCTTGGACGCAAACAGCAATTTTTGTAAAAGTTCAGGACATTTTAAAAGTATATAAATAATAGAATGAATAGAATGATAATGTCTACAAACATTTACCATCACTTTTTCATCTTATCTTTTTTATGTGTGTGTATATGTACTTGCATATCCATATGTATGTGAATACATATGTTATCCATTTTTACATACGTGTAATTGGACTTATCAATGGAAATTAAGGCTGCAAACCAACAAAAATAACTAAAGAAAAATAAGATGTGGTCAGTGATTTCAAAGAGAAATAATAAATAAATAATAAGTAAAATCTTTTCTAATAGAGAAGATAAAGTTCACCAATATCTCATTCCTGGTTGTATGTAATTCATATATGATGGGTATAAAGTACAATCAGAATATATTATTCCTAGGCATGAGCTCTTTATTGTGAAGAATAGCACCACTCACCATTCCTTTTATAATTCCCATTCCCTTCTGCCTCTCTGCCTTTCTTCAGGCTGCCTCTATACCTGTAATTCATTCCTTCTCCCAAGCCAGTGATTCTCAAAGTGTGGTCCAGAGACTTTGAGGAGACTCAATGGTCAAAACTATTTTTACAGTAATGCTAAGATGTTTTAATTTCTAGTAGGATAAATATCAGTAGGTATAGCCCACATAAGCAAATGCTTTTTGGGAATTCTAATTTTTAAGAGCATAAAGGATTCTGAGACAAAAATAAGTTTGATAATTGCTACTCCATATTCCGCTGATTGCAGGTTTGCTCATTTTTTGGAAACGCTCCAAATGCTACTTCTTCCATAATGCTTTCTTTGAGATGTTGCCCAGTTAGAAATTAATGATCTTTTTCTCCTTGAAATTTGCACTTCATTTATGTACTTATTATCTATTTTCTTTTAATCTTTTTTGTGTGTATGCTGTATCTCTCTACAAAATTGGAAACTCAGTGCAGTCTTGTCTGTTTTTGTATCTCCTCTAGGGCTCAGCAGGTTATTAAGTAGCACATGCCATATATATTTAATATATGTTTATTGACATGCCTTGATATGAGAATTCAGAGTAGGGATATATTTCTAGCTTGGGGAAATAAGAGAGAGTTTGATGGAGAAGATGACATTTGAGAATCAGACTTGAAAGAAATGTAGAATTTTGATCAGGACCCACGAAGTATAGAGTTATGACAGATCTATAGTAATTTTTAATAATAGGCAAATCCTTTTAATGATAAACCTATTCTTACTAAAGTTTTACTTTGAAGCCTGATCATGGTATAATGATGATCCTTGCTACTTGATGGCTATTTTACTGTAACATAAACACTGGCTAAATCTGCTAAGATGGAGAGACTTTGAACTCATTTGATTGATTTGAATTCAACGGATTGGATATGTGTCTACTGTTGAAGGACAAATATAACTGGAGTACAAACTACTCACTGCCATTTTGACTGCAGGGTAATGAATTTTTCTGGAAGAACTTCTCTGAGGGAGCATTTGTAGATCCTTGACATACTAAAGTTTAATTAAATTTAAAAGAATATCTCCATCGAAATATTACTTTATTGCTTTCACTGCTTTTATTTGACTGTTCCCCTGTGCATACAGAGATAACTCATTATAATATGATATACATTGATATTTGTTATACTGAGCAAAAATATCTTTGAGAGTCTGTAATACTTTCTTTAAATTAGAATGACCTCAGGGTACTAGAGAAATTTCTATTAAGAGCTAAAAATTGAAATGTGTACACTTAGTAGACAAAATCAGTATGCTTGCAGCTTTAAAAATAGGCATCTTCGGGAGAATACATGAAGCTTACCCCATTCTCTCCTAAAACTTGAGTTTTTCAAAAAAATGATTATTTTTACCAAATGACTTTATTGTCATGGTGTTACACTTTGATTTCTCACTTGGGATTTTTAGTTAAAAGGTGATCTCAACCATAAGTTTTGGAGGGATTTCTTAAGCAATCACAAATCCCTAAAAAGAATTATTTTGCTGTGTTTGAGGCAATTGCCTTTAATATGTATTTGTATATATTTAGAAAATAATTTGCTCAAGAGATAGTAGAAATTATAGAATGAAAAGTTTATTTTAAATGACTATGTTAATTGCAAATAATTTATGAATGCTCATTAAAAACAAATTATAGTAGTACAGGGAAGAAAATATATTGTGTTATGTGCCTTTTTGAACAGGAAGTGTTAATTAGAGCTATCTTTCATCTTAATTTATCTCTAAGGTGAAAAGGTTTCCATGAACATTACCTTTGTAGTATTAATGGTCTGAGAATTGCAGATTGGTGTGTGGTCATTAAAAGTTGCAAACTCCTGGTCACAAGACTAGTTATGCAAAAATAGTGATTTACTTGGCTTTGTTAGAAACATGTATAGTAGTATATGTAGAGACCATATCAGATTGCACACCGTCTTGGGATGAGGGTTGAGGAGGGATGAGGAGAAAATTTGGAGCTCAAAATCTTATGGAAGTGAGTGGTGAAAACTAAAAATAGATAAACTAGTTACTATTTAAAAAAAAGACAAAAAGAAACATGTAAGTAGAAGTCATGCACTGCAAATTTCATATCATACTGTTTTACTGGAACTTTGGATTTAAAGAAATCCTTTTGGAACCTCTACTAACAGATGAAAAAAGTTATCTGTACCTAAATGCAAAATTCATTCACTTAGCAATCATACATGTTTGTTGATTCATTGATATGAAATGCTATCCAGACCCCAGCTATCCTTCTTTCCATCATTTCTCCCTATTGCTGAGAATGCCCAAGATTCCTTCACCCTTTACCCCCAATAGTGGGGGCTTTTGATCCTCCTTACTTTTTGTATTCCCCTTCCTGTAGTTTTCTTATGAACAGGTAAGGTAAATCTCCATCACCTACTTTTCAGTTGGTATTTTTTTTAACCTAAGAAATTTATGTTGATCTTGGTAACATTCATTTTCTTACTTTGAGTTCATTCATTATTAAAGCTTGCAGAGATCTTTCTGAATCTTCATTTTGTTACCATTAATCATCTTTATAAGTTTTTATTTCTTTCATAATTTTATAAGCACACCTTCTACGTCTTCCTTCAAGTTGTTTCTAAAATTGTTAGCTTTTTGAGTGCCATGTCATAATGTCAACTCATATTGAACTTATTATACAAAATTAAACATTCAGGGCAAAGTCCAAAGTCCTGGGCTGCTCTGAATCTTTCAGCCATGACTATATATATCTCAAAGGCACAAATTTTACTATAGCTGATTGTATCAAGAATTTTATTTAAGAGATTTCCCTAAAGTCTTTAGATACAGTTGCTCAAGCAGCTCTGAAGTTACCCATCTGTATTACTATTTAGTTTTGTCTTCATCTTATCTGGATTTGTGTCATTAGAGAGTTAAGTGCTTACAACTCCTCCCCCTCTTTTTTTTCCCACCCCACAAAAAATAGAGAAATCCACCATCTCTATAACAAATGGCAGTTTTCAGTAGTTGTTGGGATCTGGACCCAGAATCAGCAAAGCTCATGTCTCTCATCTAAAACAGATTGGCTTTGTGCCTCTGAACAAGTCACTTAGCCTCTGATGAATCTACTGCGTTAATAAAGACTCACTTCAGTTTTCCTACAGCTGTGAAATCACCAGTTCAGAACAACTCCAACAGAAACAGACTTTTCTAAATGAAAAAAGTTGATTCAAAAACCTATTCAAGGGGCAGCTAGGTGGCCCAGCGAATAGAGCACTGGCCCTGCAGTCAGGAGGACCTGAGTTCAAATGCGACCTCAGACACTTAACACAAAAACTAGCCATGTGACCTTGGGCAAGTTGCTTAACCCAATTGCCCTGCCCTCCCCCCTCTAAAAAGAGAAAAAAAAAAGTTATTGAAGGCCTGAACTAGATGGTGGTCATGGAATGGAGTGATGAGATAAACAGATGTGGATTTAGAATTTTCAGGACTTGGCAGTTGATTGAATATGGGAGGTGAGAGAGAGTAGAGTCAAGGATAACTTCAGTGTTGTTATGTGAGTATCTCAACAAATGTCTTGTGCTTCTGAAACAGGAAAGTTTGGAGCAGATAGGTTTAGAGACAAGTACCCAGCATTGGAGAGAGTTAAAGAAACGTGTTTTCTGGAGGAACTTGTTTCCATGGAAACAAGAAGTTGGAAAGGATGTGATAAGAAGAGGTCCAAGGTGATGGGAGATTTGTTAACAATAGAAGAGAAGTTGTAGAGGGCATGAGGAAAATGGAGAAGGATCCAGCTGGAGGAAGAATAGAGTTGAGGAAGATTTGGAAGAAAGGGGCAAAGGTTTTGTCACCTAAATATCCAGTGTCTGTAGCACAGGAATTAAAGGAGAAAGTTGTATCCTGGAATCATAGGTTTAAAGCTGAATAAACTTTTGTGGTCATCTAGTGCAATTGCCTAATTGTAGAGAAGAAGATAATGAGGAGTGATTTAGTATCATTTCACTGGAATCCTCACCATCAAGGGTCCTGTAATAACAGAGGGCACCATTAATTTCTTTTCTTATTACACACCAGAGAAAAGAGATTTGATTTAGGCATATTTTTCAGTAAATACCTAGTGAACAGGTCACCAAAAGCCTTAGTAAACGTACATTTAGTGAATTTTCTTTGCCACATCCCCAGAAACCTGTCAATGATGCAGTCAAAAGAAGTGCTCCCTAAACGTGCTATATTTGCCTGGCTTCTGATTGGGTATGCCTATGTGAGTATTACTTCTGTATAAGGTTTTACTGGTAAGAGGCCTGCTGCCTAAGGCCTTTTTCCTGACTGGGGTGCTGCAAACCAGGGACCTGAAATCTGGAAACTTGGTCGTTATAAAGGACTGATTAGTTATTGTTTTTCTCATATGGTTTGGGGAATTACAGTAATGTGTAAGTACTCTCTTGGGTTTCAAAACATCAGGGTGCTTTAAGAGTAGTGACTATAATTTATATAGAATGTTAAACTTTGAAAGTGGGCAGCTAGATTGTATGGATAGAGTGAAATACCTAGAGTCAGGAAGACCTGAATTCAAATGTGGCCTCAGATACTTACTAGCTCTGTGATCTTAGGTAAGTCACTTAACCTTGTTTGCCTCAGTTTCCTCACCTGTAAAACAAACTGGAGAAGGAAATGACAAACCACTCCAGTATTTTTACCAAGCAAACTCCAAATGGGGTCATGAACAGTTGGCTGAAATAACTGACCAAGGTTTCCAAAGTATTTTACGTGTGTATATGTATGTGTTTTTGTCTATGTATATATGTGTAATTTCAGTTTGATCCTAATGATAACATGATGCAAGTGCTATTATTTTCTCCGTTTTACAAAGGAATAAATGAAGTGTGACAAAGATTGAGTCACTTTCCCAAGACTTAAGTCTTCCTTAAAGTTCAGCATGCTATCATCTATCAAACCTCCTAGCTTCTACTGGTAAGGCAGCTAGGTGGTGCCATACTACATAGGGCACTATGTCTAAAGTCAGCAAGACTTGAATTCAAATCCAGCCTCAGACACTTAACAGCTGTGTTTCCCTGTGCAAGTCACTTAAATTTTGCTTGCTTCAATGTCTTCAGCTGTTGTAATAGCACCTACCTCCCAGGGTTGGTATGAGGATCGAGTGAGAAAGTGTTTGTAAAGCTCTTAGCACGGTGCCTGGAACATAGTATCCCCTTCCCCCGAGTAAGGGACACAGCATTGTTGTGGTGAACTAAAGCAGAATAAGTGTAGTTGGAATTGCAGTCCTACTGTCTCAGGATCAAGAATGACAGAGAGGTGGACGTGCTAGGCAAGGACCTTCCCATTGTTAGTTGGGCTTCTTCCCACCTAGGTTCTCTGTGTGAAGTAGTGAGCAGTGAAGACATGGGTTGAAGTATAGGGGCAGCTCCCAATGGGATAGTAGGACCAAGAAAGGAGGCTTACTGGCCCAGCCCTTGAGTAGAACTAACACAGGCAGTATACCAGTATACCTCCCAAAGAGCTGCGCCAATTCTAGGGTTCTGTAGGTGCTAGCACAGGACTCTTGGTGTGAGTGGATACTCCCATTTGCATAATGGCTATCTATAGTGGCCTGGTGATTTTTTGGAGTACTAGCACTGTTTTTTTTTAATAGCATTTACAAACATGTTTAATATCTTTGAATATAATTAACCTGGGCCGATAGGACTTGAATTAATTTAAAACAGATATATGATCTCTGATTATCTGTTTACCCACCTTGAGCTTGATTTATTCTAACTATATCATAAGCTAGAATGGAGAGCTGAATGGGACCTTTAAGATCATCTGGTTAAACACCTGTATTTTTAAAATGAAAAGACTGATGGAAGAGATTTGACCAAAATCCTAGATAATATTGGTGGAATCCAAACCTATAGCTTCTGCCTCCATTTTTACATTTATTTCATAGTATGATATCCATCCTGCCATTTTAGTTTTAAAATTATTTTCTTCAGTGAAAAAAGAAACACATACACACATACACATACACAATAGAAAGAGCATTGGTCCGAGATTTACGATAATTGGGTTTTAATCCCGTGTTTGCATTAATTAGTGATGAGACCTTGAACAATTGACTTTCCCTCAATTTCTTCACTTTTAAAGAGTTGAACTACTTCTCTAAGATGCAGTGCCACTCAGATGCTTTTGTAATTGCCATTTATCCCAGTTATATTCCCTGTTTTAAGTTTTAGGCTTCTTCTTTCATCTTTTCCTAGTTTTAGTCATGGTTTAAAAAAAAAAGAGCTTTTTTTTTCTCCATTGTCTTTAGCATTTTTGATATACCTTAACTTGTTTTGGGCTTTGGTCTTCATCATTACGTTCTCAAAGGTTCAAGTGTAAACCTTGTTTATTTGATTTTTGTGCATGTTCTTTTAAGTCCTGAACTCGCCGGATCACAACCTGCCTAACCACTTTGTTGTCTTTAGATGTTTTCCTCCCTTTTTCTAAGAAAATATGGTGACTGTTAAAAGGTGTTACTTGTACTTCTCTATGCATTTCTTTTTAATTAGAATTAAGTTTAGTGTGTCAATTCTATTTATTGTTTCCTTGACCTAAAAAATGAAATTTTGAGGAACGCAACTCAGTACTTAATGTGTGATCTGCTTTTGTCCAAATGAAACTTTAGTCATACATCTGCATTACTGAACTTGCTAATCACCATAGTATCTTTCCTTGTTACCAGTTTTACATTATATACTGGTAAAGTATAATCCATATCTTCATTCTGGCCAGGTGCTCTGTAGTACAGTACTTCCTTGCACTGATCCTGCCTATTTATTGAATGTTTTGGGAATGTGTTGATCCTAGGACACTAGATTTAGAACTAGAAGGAATTTCAAAGGTGATATAGCTTAATCTTATTTTACAGATGAGTAAATGACACTAACAGAAATTAAACTATTTGCCTAAGGTCTCATGGATAGTAAGCAAGAAAGCCAGTTTTCAGTCTCAAGTCTTCTGATTCTAAATCCAATGTTCTTATCCACTGTACTATGTTATTTATCTTACTGTATTCTCTTTTGTATTTAGGATTAAAATTGTTTTAGTCAGCAGTATTTACCCCCTAGGAAAAAGACCTAAAAGATGGGTGATAATGACTTATAAGAAAAAGTATCCAAAGCTGGAAACAAGGGACTGTGTCCACTAGCCCTTGGTTATTGGGCATGTATAAATTCCTGTTTTAAACTTTCAGAGGTTGTTGTGTTGTTACCAGGAGTTTAAGGAGAAAGGAAAAACCTCAGTGGCCTTCTCCATTTAGGGATCCTGGATGGTAGCAAGGAATTTAAGAAAGCCAAGGGAAGAAGTGGTTGTGAAAACCCCATGGAATGCCCAAGCAGCCTACATCCTATCCACATAATATCATGCAGTAAGGGTCCCCCACTCTTTAGGTTTGGGCCATGGAGCACCAAAAGAACCATAGAATCTTAGAGAATTAGAATTAATTCATCTAGTTTAGGGGTTCTTAACTTAGGGTCTGTAGACTTAAAAAACAAGAACAAAAACACTTATAACTGTTACAGTATGACTAATATATTTTATAACTATTTACAGAGTAGCAAAGCAGACAAAATGCTTCCTCTCAACTCACTGAAGTTTTACCTTGGTGTGAAAAAGAAAATGAAAACTCCAACAAGGTAAAATTAAAATTTGAAAATTTCATGAAAAAGAACAAACTGCTCTATTAAATGATTTTAAGATTGATTGAGATTACTGTTTTTGATATAACCAGTTCTTTAATATGTTATATTGATATGTAGAGCATTAAGTAGCATTATCAAAGTATAGTTTGCATTTGGGTTTATTCCCTTTTTGTTCCTTTTTACTAATCTTGCCTACTACAAAGCTATTTCCCTTTTTATTCATGTTGCATGTGTGTGTGTGTGTGTGTGTATACACACATTTCTAACTATATGTCTTTATGTCATTTGATACAGTTGGGGACTGACAGCATGTTCAGAAAAACACCACTGGTAAGTTATCATCAGAATTAAAGTTTAGATTTTTACATTTAAACTAATATGTAGTTCCAGAAATAATTGCTTTCAGTGCAGAGTAGTTTTCTTCTTTTTTTAGAAGGCAGGCAACGAACTCACAGAAATGTAGATTTTTAGCTTCCTCTGAATGAAGCTAAAAGTTTTCTTTGCAATTTCAGCTCAGTGATGGAAAAATAGGTTTGTGATTAGATTATTACCAAACCTCTTTTTATTGTTATTTATTTCCACTTGACCCAAGAGTATTGTGAATTAGGAATGAGTTGTTATGGAATGTATCTGATAACTGGCACCAACAAAGCATGGAGTTTTCCTTGAAAAAAAAAAAGGTGCATGTTTATTTAACGTACAGAATTAAAATATATATAGATAATTTGGAGGTAATTTTAACTTTAAGAGAAGCACACAAAATTAAATAAAATGGAGAGATTAGGAAAATGAATAAAGCCTAACAATGGAACATAACACAGATATGTAAAGAAGGTAAAGCATGAAATGGATAGAGTCAAACACAACTCATACATTTGCATTCACACATACACACAAAAGAAAGAAGTCAGAGGGTAGAACTTTGAGGCAATTTTGAGTTAGCAAGGAGATGCAGTGGCTAGAGTATTGGATCTGGAGTCAGGAAAACCCAAGTTCAAATGAAGCCTTAGTAAACAGGGTTATTATTTTTTTTAAAGCAACTGGGGTTAAGTAACTTGCTCAAGGTTACACAGCCAGTTATTTCTGGGTGTGGTGCTAAGTATCTGAGCCTGGATTTGATCCCCAGGTCATCCCAACACTGGAGCTGGTGCTCTTGCTGAGCCACCTGGCCCCCCTAAGCAATTGGGGTTAAGTAACTTGCTCAAGGTTACACAGCCAGATGTTTCTGGGTGGATGCTAAGTGTCTGAGCCTGGATTCGATCCCCAGGTCATCCTGACACTGGAGCTGTGCTACCTGGCCGCCCCAATAGAGTTATTCTTATCTGCCATGGAATCTTAAATTATTTTGATGGATGAGTGGAAGGTACCTTATTGTAAAAGAGTTCATACAGTAGAATATTTTTCTGCTGAGCTATCATGATCGTGATCATCATCATTCTTACTATTGTGATAATCAGCAAACAAGCACAATGGAATCCTTTACTTGCTACATTCTTTGAGCTAATTATGAAATGGTAAAGGTGGTCCTTTGTTATATATGTCTTAGTGAAAACCTATGTGTACCCTACTGATAACCTCATTGGGGATTCCTCTCATATGTATATAGATGATTCTCATAAATATTTTATATACACTAATTGGGAGAGTAGGTATATAGGTTAATCGTTATGAATGCTCTGTTGGTCACCCCTTTTGGTATTAACATCTGAGGTTTTTGCTTTGCCTTTAATATCTTTCTCACCTTCAGATACCTAGTATATTGGTCCCCCAAGGCTCTCACAGTAGTATCATCTTCAGTGAAGATCTTGTCTTCACATCCTTGGTTGAACCAAGTGCTACTAAATAGGTTTAGTGTCATTGCTCCCTTTTTAAGTGTATTTGGCAGTGGGAGATTAGGAACTACTCACGTTATTGGTCTACAAATTATTTTAGCCTAGAACTCTAAAAGGCCTTCCCCTAGTGTGTGTTCAATCCAAAATTTTGACCCAACAAGCATTTTATTAATCACTTAAGTGTATCAAACACTGCTAGATGCTTGAGAAGACAACAAAGTTTAAGTAAAATGACAGTACTGATCTCGTGGAGTTTATAGTCTAGTGAGAGAATAAGATGGAAGAATAACTATAATATGATTGCATAGTGAGTGCATTGAGAGGTGAAAATAAAATGCTAAATGCAATCCAGGAAGTTAGCTTATGACCACCAGAGGCTGCAAGGGTAGAGTAGAGATGAGCAGCAAACACTGTTTGAATTAGGTTTTAACATATGTATGTATACATACATGTAGATGTATTGTTTGTCCTTTATTTCTAAAGAAGACCAATGACAAACAACATGTAGATGTACACATAAGTATTTTAAAACCCATATACATACCTACACACATGTGTATATATGTATGCATATAGGTATATAGAAATAGAGGTGGATGTTTTAGGTACAGGAAATAGAGTGATCATAGGCGTGAAGATGTCATGAGTATCTTGAAGAAAGTTGGAATTGTATTCTGAAGGGAAAAGGGAGCCACTGACATAACCAGATAAAGAAAAGTTAGTCTTTCAATAGGTAGAACTGAAGAATACATTTGGGTGTGGAGAGAGTGTGAATGCAGGAAAATCAATTTAGAGACTATTTACTGTTTTCTAGGCATGTGATAATGAGGGCCTTTGGTGACAGTGAAAATAGAAAGGAAGGGGACAAATCAACGGGATGTTGTAGAAATAGAACCGTCAGAACTTGGTGACTGACTAGATCTGAAGGAAAGACGAGGAGAAATTCAAAGATAATGAAACATGGGAGACTGGGCAATGGCTGGTGGTACAGACTGAAATCATGATGTCACTGATCTTTGTGCTTGCTATTTTTGATGGGACTACCAGCAGCTATAAGGCTGCCCCAGATGAATTCATAACCTTTAAAAATTGTCACATCTGCTCTAGCTGGGACAAATCTGTAGCTAAGAATATACATGTGGCTGATTTTTCATATTCCTCCTCAGTAATATAGATGAGGATTTTTCAGTATTTTCACTTTGTAATTATGTATGTTTTACTGCTTAAGATACCCATGCTTGAATGGGTACAAACATATTTTATTATCCTTTGGCTCAGAGTGTCTCAAAGGTTTTGTTCAACTTCATGTCATTTTCACACATTCGAATGCATTCTCTGTCTGCCTTATATTGGAATCGTTAACAAAATGTCTTCTCTTAGCCTGCCTTCTAAGGCAAAGCAAGTTTCATTTTCACTAAGTCTTTGAAGTCATAAACTTTTTAAATGATATACATTTAACAGAAACCTGAAATAGCCCCTACTTCAATATTCAACTTCTGATTACATTAAATCATAAATCAGGAGAATCTCAAGGAGGTTTTTGAATGTGAACGCAGTAATCACCCATATTGTAGGTGACTATTATAAGTACACGGTTTGTTCATGAATTATGCATTTTAATGCTCCTATTTTTTCAGGTATATGTGTTGCGATGGTCCACAAACACAGATGGAATGGCTGACCAGTGTTTTTCTTGCCCAGGTATGATATCACATCTATTTAGTATATTTTTATAGAATTGATATTTTTTATTTTTCAAAACTGAGAAAAAAACGATTTTCAAAAAAGGTTTTGTGAGATAGCTTGGATTAAAGCTGACTTCAATGTATGGGTTTTTATTTTTCACTTTCACTCTTTATTAAAACATATGAAATCATAGAGTGCCTGGATGCAAATAAATGTGCATAACAATGAGAACCTCCCTCAAGAAGAATGAAAGGAGTATCTTTATCTTAGAACATCCGTCTAGGGGATTCCTCTGTTTACTTTTAACTTTTACATCATTTAATGTTTCAGGTAAATTGTTAGTAGAAATATTAAGTGTATTAATACAACAAAAGTTGTCGAAATTGCCTTTTTGTTAATGGTCAGAGCAGTGCCAACTCTTGTTTGGAACTTGACTCTGGCAAACTAACCAGAAAAAAAAAAGAGAAATAGAGGTAAGATTCCAATGGCACTTGGCTGGATGCTGAAGTTTTTAATACCAGCAGAAGGTCACAGAGGGAGCACCATGCCATCTTTATTCCCTGAATGCCCCAGGATGCTGTAAGGGTGAGAAAAGGAGAAGGGTAGGCGGTCCTAAAGTTTTGAAGACACAACAACCTCAGATATTGAAAGAGATTTTTGAAATCCATGAGCCAGACTGGAAGTGCCTTCCTCTCCAAAGAGCTCATGGAAGGATTAGGAATTGCCAAAGGCCTGGAGGCTTAGAAAACTCTTGGAATGTTCCAAATGACTTCAAGGGCAATTAAATAGTCTTAAACTTAAGGGAAGAATTTGGGGTCAGGAGGGAACCAGATTAAGAAATATTTTCCTCAAGCTAGAACCTAATGCCCAGAAAAGAAGATCAGAAGGAATTTCTAGAATGACTTAAGAATCCTAGCTACCTTGCCAGCCAAAATATACTTTAGGCTTGAAACCTGAGTGCTTAGAATGGTAATAAGATTAAAGAGCTGACTCCAGGGACAGGAATGGAAAGGAATTAGTAAATTGGAGAACCAACAAAGATTAAGGTCTAGTTCCATTTATATTCTCCTTAAAGGTCAATTTTTGCCTACTTTTAGAACATTTTAATTTTTACATTCCCTTTTTTTCTTCATTACCTAACACCCCATTATGTTTCCATGTAGTTGCTAGCAATAAAATGTGGAAAATTTAGGAAACAGTGCTGTTTCTGTATAGCAAGGGAAGGAAGAAATTGGAAAGTAGCATTCATTTCCACAGAAGACCTGAGAGATTGAGCTCATGACAAAAGGAGTATTGGTAGTGAATACAGGGGGACCAGATAAGCAGCCGTGATTTCAGAGATAGAAGAAAATGAGGCATTGGCATCATTATCCTGGGCCTGAAAATGATCTATAGGATGTAGGAACATACGAGATATGGGTATTCTGAGTCAAAAAAGTCCCAAACATTCACCAAGCTTGGATTATGTCAGTCACCTTTTGTGTGCAAATGGACAGGCAGAGGGCATCCTTTACAGAAACAGGACTTCAGTGAAAGTCCCATAAGAGAGTCTTGGCCTTCAAATAAGAAGAGACCATATTCTTCTGGTCATGGGATGTAGGTGGCTTCCAGAGAAAGGTAGCTTTCTCTATCAAGGTCCAATAACTGCTAATAAAATTAGTATTGTAAAGAAACCCAAATTCAATAAAGAATAGAATGAGAATTAACAGGCTAATTAATATGTCAGGAAAGCCATGCAAGTAAGAAGTGAGTCAGGGTAGGAATTCTGTTGACCCAAGGCCAACAAGACCTTAAAAGCCTGATGAGTGATTTTGTTTTTTAGATAAGACTGGGAAATGTTTTTTTCATGCAATGCAGCAGAGGCCATGGAGAATGAAACCAAAGGCCTCCATAGAGAATAAAAGCAACATAACTTGCCACCAGAAGAGACATGTTATGGAAGACAATATCCATAAATAAGAAAGGGAAAACTAGAGAATCTCGAAACATGTAATGTGTGGCGTTCCAAATCCACCAAGTCAGAAACTAGTGTCAGCTCTCCTAGAGATTTCTTTGGTGCTAGATCAGAGATGAAATTAGCCTTTCTAACACCTGGAGTGACTGAGCAGTATGAAAAGTGCCCTCAGATCAGCTTCTTCAGACCAATGCAGTTGAGAAGGGAGTTGTAAAGGGAGACCCAGGAGCTTAGAACCTAAGGACCCACAGGTCCTTGAGGTAGAGGAAGGGAGGGAGGAATCAGAGATTGTAAAACACCAAACTCTATACAGAGAAGCTAGAAGGTTTTGTCACCATATCTGGATAGATCACTGTAGGCTAAGGAGAAGGTCATCTGAGGCAGGAGAAAAGGGGGGAGGAGGAGGCAACACATGTTAACTCCCTAGTTTAATTATTCTTAATAAGTTTACTTTTTACCTTCCAAAGAAATACAAGTGTTACCAGAACCCTCTAAATTTAAAAACCAGGAGCAAAGTCCCAGTTGGCCTTCCCTAGTTGTGTCTGTGTCCTGGGTTCTTGGAATCCCTACTTTGACCCAAGACTTGGAAGTTTTTCTCTTTGACCCATTTGGTTTGCCATAAACAAGTTCACTAGTCAGCCATTTAGCATTCTCCCTGTCCTGTATATAGTGAGGAGAGAGAAAGAAAGAAGGTACATTGTAAGCATCAATAAATAGCATATTGTCTCCAACTGTGCTTCAGTTAAATTAAGTCAGCAAATATTTATTTATACAGTCAATAACCATTTATTAAATACCTACTCTGTACCAGGCACTATGCTAAATGTTGGGGGTACTTGTACAGTTTTCTACCTTAAGTCTTGTGCTGGGTACTGGAGATATAAGAAAATAGAAATGAAATGGTTCTTGTTCTTAAGAATATCTCATGGATACAAGTAACTCTAATACAAGTAGAGTAAAGAAGACAAAGAAAAAGTACAAGCCCTCTAATAATGATTGAGGATGGAAAGGCTCTGTCAGCAAAGACTTCCCAGAAGAAGTGATGCCTGAGCTAAGTCTCAAAAAAAACCCAAAAGGATTCTGAAAAGTAGAGATGAGGAGGGAACCTAACAGAGGCTTGGGGGAAATTCAAGAAGCAAGGAAATGTTAGGTTATAGGTAGTCTTAATTTTTTTTCAGTCAATCCGTAAGTAGCTAATAAGTAGGTGCTATGAACTGGGCATTGTGTTAAGTGCTAGGGATACAAAGAATGGCAAAAACAGTCCATTGAACTCATGATGGTAAATGCCATTCACATCCAGAGAAAGAACTATAGAGTCAGAATGCAGAGTGAAGCAGACTCTTTTGTTTTCTTTTGTTTTGTTTTTTTCTTTCTCATGGTCTCTCCCATTTATTATAATTCTTCTATGCAACATGACTAATATGAAAATGTGTTTAATAGGAATGTATGTGTAGAGCCTATATCAGATTGCAAGCCATATTGGGGAGGGAGGGGAAGAAAATTTAAAACTTAAGGAAGTGAAGTTGAAAACTAAAAATTAATTCATTCATTCATTTTTAAAAATCAAAATAAAAAAACAACTCCCTGCCCTTAAGGAATTCATGTTCTAATAGGGGAAACAACAAGAAAAGAACTATGTAGAAATAAAATGAATACATAAGATAAATTAGAGATAGGAGATAGAAGGCATTATAAGGAGTATCAAGAAAGGCTTCTTGTAGAAAGTGAGATTTTTAGATTTTAGTTGTTACTTGAAGGAAGTCAGGAAAGCCAGGAGGTAGAGATGGAGGGAGAGAATTCCAGGCGTAAGGGGTAGCCAGTGAGATGGCCCTGAGTTGGAAGATAGAGCGTGTTGCACAAGAACAGCAAGGAGATTTGCCCCTGGAATTCAGAGTACATCAGGAGAGAAGTGGGAAGGGAATATGGTGTAAGGCTTTGATTGCCCAGGAGAGAATTTTATATTTGGCACCGGCGAGGAAAAGGAAGCCACTGGAGTTTACTGAATGAGGATCAGGAGGTACCTTCATCAGCCTGCACTGTAGGAAGATCATTTTGATATCTGAATGGAAGATGGATTTAAGTGATAGACTTAATTCAGAGAAACCAGCCAGCAAGCTTTTGATACAGTAGTTCAGCAAAGTGATTAGGTCTTGCATCAGGGTGATGGTAGAGTCATAAGAGAAAAGGGAGCATACAAAGAGAAGCCGTAAAAATCAATAGGATTTGGAAACATAAATTTGGGAAGTAAGAGAAATTGGAGAATTGTGGATAATGCCTCAGTTGCCTAAAATGTAGAAGAGGAGAATCAAGTAGACTAGTATGAAATAAAGCTGGGGAAGTAGTCTGAAAAGACCCTAAATTCCATGCTAACTAATTAGTGTTTTATCTTAGAGGATGAGACAGTGTAAGTGACAACCCAAAGTTACACGCCTGGGAAGTTCTATGTTGCTCCATCATTCAGTCATGCCCAACTCTTCATGACCCCACTGACCATAACATGCCAATGCTGCCCATGGGGTTTTCTTGGCAGAGATACTGGAGTAGTTTGCCATTTGCTTCTCCAGTGGATTAAGGCAAATGGGGTTGGAACAAGTTGAAACCTGGGTTCAAATCCTGCCTCCAAACGCTTCCATCATGGGGAAAATTGAACTTGTTTTTTATCATCTGATAAATGAGAACAGTACCTTTTATAGTTCCACCACAGGATGATATTGTATAGTATATGTAAAATTCTTTGCAAACCTTAAAGTGTTGTTTAAATATCACCTGCTATTATTATTATCAACAACAATAATAATAAATGAGCAAAGTCATCCAAGGTAGGTTTAATTGATCCTACTTTCAGACTTACTGAGGTCAAAAGCTCATCCCAGAACCTGCCTCTAGGTATAGTGATCTTCAGTGCCCAATGGAACCTCTTTCCCAGTCTTAACTTCAGTGAGTGTCTGTTCTCCTTCCCCCAGTTTCCTTTCAACTTTACAGACACCATCTAGTTCCTAACCTCTTCAATGAAGAAAGCAGCTCATTTAACTCACCCCATAAATGCTTTGTTTGGGCTTCAGTTCATCATGCACAGACCTTACAGTTACCTCCTTGAAACTTGTCTTAGAGATCTCTGTGACTGTCCTTGCACATGACTCATTTTTCATTTATTTAGACTTGCCTGAAGCATATGATTTAGTTGGTAGTTAAGTTGTTAAGGTTAGTTCTATCATTTGATGACTATATGATTCCAGTAGTTATTGTAAGCTAACGTTTGAACCTATTCTTTATGTGTTCTATTTTTAAAGATACTTATTTTGTATATACCAAATTGTTGGATTTTGTTTTCTTATTCATTCTGTTGCTCTTTCATTTTGTTGCATTGTTTCATACACTGATATTTAAACTATGCTTGTTTGGCCTGATTTTTTTCTCCTCTTCTTTTTTATTGTTATTTTCTTTCTCCTTTAAGTCAGGATTTTGTCTCTGTAATTAGTTTTGCTAATATTATTTTGATGCTGTTCTATTCCTAGAGTTCTCTCCTGCAATTCCTGATTACCTTTCTTATGTAAAGTTCCTTGAACTTACTTAAATTACTAATTTTTCTTTCTTTTTGTTATATTTCTACTTATTTTTGCACCATCTCTCCCCTCCCATCTTAAGTTTGTGGTTCAAAAACCACACCTCTCTTCCCTTCCAGTTTCTTCACTTTAAGTATTTTTTTTTTTTGCAGTACCCTTTTTCAAGAAGTTTTTCTTTATTTTTTCTTCTCCTTATTTATTTTCATTTCTAGTATATTCAGATTTCTGTTCTACAGTTTGCTGGCAATGCTGTTACTTTCTTCTTCTTTATTCTCTCTCTTGTGTCTTTAATGAGGATAGTTTCAGAAGTGCCAAACTTGAATTGCCCTTTGTATCTTATTTCTATCTTGTTGCATTTATAGATTTTCCTTGATCCTCCTTTTTCTTATGCTATGCTTCACTCCTAGACATATCAATTGATGAAAGAAACTATTTAATTAAAGCAGTTTTGAAGAATGGAAGTCATTGTATCCCTAGTTGTGTTACCTGGTCCTATCCAGTACTATACCATAATCACTCACTGCTAAGGCTAGCTTATCTTTCTGGTTCTATATCGCTGAACCCCACCCATTGCTTTTCCTCTAAACCTATACCACCACCCTGATTACTGGTTATCTACTGTTTGGAACTAATATATTTTTCTGTGGGTTGGATGCAGTCCTGGGGTAAAATCTTTTCTTCTTTCCCCTAAAGAAAGTGGTCTCATAACGTGCAGAATTCTCACATAAGAAATTTTTTATGAACCATTCATAAGTTTCTTGTCATTACTTCTTGCTTTCTGGGTAGTCTACAGAATTCTTTTTGGGTAGAAAGTTTTGGTTCATTTTTCTTCCCAGTAAAATTCTTCATAGTTATTGAAGATAAGTGTTTTGAACTCTTTAAGATAGCTACTAGATGGTTCCATGGATAGAGTCTTGGGCCTGGAGTCAGGAAGACTTGAATTTAAATCAAACCTCAGTCATTAAGAGGGCAGTGCTTGGTAAATTACCTGATTTTTCTCAACCTCAGTTTCTGTATCTCTAAAATGGAGATAATAACACTTATGTTACAGGGTTGTTATGAGGATCAGATGAGATACAATGGAAGACTCTTTGCAAATCGTAGAGCTGCTATAAAAATTTATGCTATTTTCTTACTAGAAACCCCTATATTGGTTTATCTGCCGAGTTTGATTTTCATTCAGATTTTCTATGTTATCTATTTCCTCTTTCAGCCTTTCTCTTCTATTTCCTATAATGTTTCTCTGGTTTTCATTCTCAACCTTTGATTCCTCTTCCTTCAAATACTATAGAAACCCTTGAGTTTGGGAATCTTCAGCCTCTATTTTATTAAGGAGATGTGGAGAGCCCCCAGCTATGCCTGTGACTAGAGTAAAAACTGCATATTCATTCATTCCTTGGTTCCCTTAAGCATAAAAGCTCTTTGCTTCTTATAGCTGAATAGAATTGATATCTCCCAACTTTTATAGGATGAGGCTGGGTTCAAGCTGAGTCTTTGCAATAGAAGGATTAGGTAGGAATCTCTAGAGCCATACCCCAAAGCTCAAGCCTAGGAAATTGCTTTCACTTACTGTGCCTGGGATGCAGAGCCTGGGGTATGGAGAATGCTGAGTTGGAGGTCTGTTTATTAAATTTTCTGATATTATTTATTTTTTTTCTTTTAACCTTGAAAGAGGTTTCTGGCTTCTCTTTTGGACTCAACTTTTGGCATTCCATATTTGGCACATAATTCCTTTTTCTTGAGGAAAACAACTATACCACCATCTTGCCAGTCAAATAACCCTTCTATGAAATGCCTGGGGTTGTTCTTAATGGTAGTGTTCTTACAGCCTTGGTGGTAGCTACTGTCTTTACATATAGGCTGTGTATTCCAGCTTCCTTTGATTCCCAGAAGCAGATTCATTGTCTTTTTCTGCTTTAAAGCACACTTTTTCTTCCACTGAGTATGCCTCCCATTCTTTTCTCATTTATACAGGAGAAAATGCTGACATATATTGGGCCCAAAGAATGATCAAGACTTTCTTAGGGTTTTCTCAGTTTCCCAGATTCTCTGATAATTCTAGGCAAATTTTCTAGAATCCTACCATTATGATTTTTTAATACAAACAAAGGTTAAGCATGTAAGAAAGCTGATTATTCCTACCTAGGGAAGAGACCTATTCTCTTATTATCTCTTATTTAGTAGTATAAATACTGATTGACTACATAATTAGATCATTGTGATTCCCCCCTCTATTTTATAAGTTTCTGAAAGGTTAAGTGGAATATTGCTTTTTCCTTCAACTTTTTAAGTGTCTTTAAATTTTAAAATTCTACAGTTGGTTTTAAGAGGCATATGAGATATATACATATATATCTCAAAGTGTTTGGAAAGCACTTACCAGCAAAATTCAAGGTAGTCACTTTTTTAAAAATTTATTTTATTCTGACTTGAAAAAATAAAACAAGCATTTCTATAACATAGTAGAATAGAAAAAAAATGATTGAACATGAAACTGCAAATAATTTACGCATAACTTGCTATTCCTTATAAATATATAATAAAGTTATCTTGCAACTTTCTTTTTTTCTTACTCACTTCCTCCCACCTTAGAGATATCTACCATTAGTCATTTTCAACATTTATTTTTAATTTAGGAAGACAGAGAAATATAGATTCTTTTTCATAATTTCCTACTTTACAGTTCCAATAGAACAATAGTTTAAAGAAGCTTCAAAATGTAGGTGCTTGGATGTTTATACCCTTTTCTTGAAGGGTATATTTAAATGATAGTACTTCTACTCCTTTAGACATTGCTTTTTCCCTATTCATGACACAACCTCTTCTTTAGGAGAGGAATTAAAGACCCTCATCAGTAGAAATGGGTTCTTCCCTGATCCTCTCTGACTACATAATTGCATTCCTAGTCACACAGTCCATGAGATGAGTGAAATTAATTGGCAACAATTCAGGTGTCATTCTTTATTAGTGGTGATGTAATCTGCTACTCTTAGAGGACTTCAGAATCATGTCAGGTCATTCCCTCCCAGCTCTGGATTTCACTTATTTTGAAAACCACTTTCTTTGATTCATTTAATTTATTACCTTTCCTGGTAGCTAATAAACATTGCTAGTCTTAACATTATTCTGTAACTAGCTGAAATGAGATTTATACAGGAAAGACTAGAGACTAGCCTTTTTGAAGTTTCTTTTAGTCTAGTTATTGACCTTTCATTTCCCAATGAAGGTCTTCCCCCATAT
This sequence comes from Petaurus breviceps papuanus, assembly GCF_028583685.1. NCBI lineage: Eukaryota > Metazoa > Chordata > Mammalia > Diprotodontia > Petauridae > Petaurus > Petaurus breviceps. Next base: position 4,334,680 of record NW_027185698.1, read on the forward strand.
TTAAAAAAGAAATATGAATTATATTTCTACCATCTAAGTCTAAAACAAGTTCTAGTGTAGTAGTCTTACCTACCTGTTAACTGTTATGAAAAATGATAATATTCAGAGAATTTGTCTTAAAATTACCTTTAAAAGTCCATATATATATATATATATATATATATATATATATATATATATATATATATATGCAATTTCTTTTACTTATGGACCTTTGATTTCACTGGTCAAAAGCCCACAGAATCATGGAATTTGAGATTTGGAAGGTACCTCACTGATCTAATCCAACCCAATTACAAAATTAATCCTCACTGTAGCATATGCATCTTGATGAGGAAATTCTCACACCAGTTCAGATCAGCAACTCTTCTGCAAGGTTATCTTTGAGAGTTACTCGGGGCATAACTGATTTGCCCAGCCTCTCTTCTTTAAAGGTTTAGGTCAAGTATCACCTACTCCATGAAGCTTTTCTTGATCTACCCTCAACCACTGTTGGCCTCTCTCCCAGACTATCTTATATTTAACTATTTGGTGTTTATTCTAGTCATATTCATTCTGTATTTAGTTAGATATGTACTTTATGTCTATTCCATTAGGATTTCTTTTGGCAAGTAGGCATGATTTTATTTTTTGTACTTGTTTCCCTAATTTGGTATCTGATTACATAGTAGATGTTAAATAAATACTATTAATTGGTTAAGTGTGACAGAATTGGGACTTGTACTAGGTCTTCCTAACACCAAGGCAAACTCTTAGTACTACTATTTACTATGTTTTAGTTCTTCCTCTGAGTTCAGTCCATTGAGACACATCCACCAAGTCTTCTCAGTGTTTGTTTTTCCTGGAAATGAATTAAGTACTTTTAAAAGACATTGACTCTTATGGGTTCTTAAGTTATCTTTTAGAACTTCTAGTATACAGTAGTGCCCCCAAAGTGTCATTATTACTCTATAGAGTTCCCAGTGGAAGCCTTCCATGTTAGGAGTGTCTAGCCATAGAAATAATATCTCACTTTAAAACATTCCTCAAATAGGCATATTGTAGGTTTTTTAAAGTTAAATATTTAAAGAAAATGAGGGGAAAGAATACATATTCAGTCTAGGAAGAAGAAGTTGAATGTTTGTGCTTGTAACAGACTATAGATACCCTGGGACACATTATGCAAACATTAAGTTTAATCAAGATCTTCACAGATTTTGAGATTTTTTTCTCAACTTTTCTTAAAATAAGCACCATGTTCATTGTTTATAAAGAGTAATGTTGCCTTTTCTTAATAATCAGTGTAAATAAGGAATAAATATTTAGACATTTAGTTATTACATAACCTTTTCAAAAGAACATATTTGCACACTTAAAATATATTTTATTGGTTGCCATTGTTAATTTCTTATTCTATTTTTTTGTTCCAAAAATTTAGATTCTTTCATAAAGGAAAAGGGTTATTTAAATACTTATTGTTACTTGCATATTCTGTCATAATATGTTAAGAGTTTTTGTTTGTCTTAATCCAATGTGACATTTTAAATGTTGTAAAATGATTTATTTTAGTGCATTGTTCAGTGTGGAGTCAGTAAATTTATGGAAATGTGTACTAGATTTTCACAGGGATTTTTAGTAAAATTTTCTAATTAGAAGATAATGTTTACACAAAATGCAATTAAGTATTAAAAATGTTGAATGGTTATAAGTAAAGGACGTGAAAATCTGATATTCGTTTAGGATATTTAAGGTAAAAATTCTTTCCTCTCAAAACTTTTTATTTGGCCTAGTTGAATAAAAATAAATTTCCATCAATACTGGGACATAGAAATCTAAGACAGATATGTTCCTTTTCCTACACAGAATTTTTTTCTATTCCCCAAAGATTTTTTTAGCTTTGATAAATAGTATAGAGGGCCCATGTTTGCAACTTAGAAATTGAACAGAGACCTTAAAGCTCAGTTCACTTAACAGTCTGAGATCCTCCAGCAACAGGGCTGTGGCATCAACCTAAAAATTACAAATAGCATTCTTACAAAAAGTAGATCATCTAATGTGGAGATAAGGGAGAGAGTTGAGTCAGTTGATTTGTGTACGTATAACATAGTATTATAATACAAGCCCATGCCAACAGCCAGAAATTGTGTCTCCACAGCATGATAATGATATATGGCCACCAGCTGGAAAAGAACGTAAGCGATCTATAACCAAAAATCCCAAAGTTGGCGGTTTGCCTTTAATTCCCATCCAGCATGAGAAAATTACTAACCAAGCCAGAAGAAATATAGAGGTAGGTTGGGAGTTTAATATGTTTTTTATTGAATTAGGACATAAATTTCTTGTGCAGTGTATAATTTACAATGGTAATTAGCTCATTGACATAAATATTAAATATAAATGTTTTAAATGTTGCACTGTGAAAAGAATAGTCAGGAAATATTTGCATTCATCTTGATCTAGAATCATAGGATTTTACTATTCCTGAAAGGGAGCTGTAGAGATTTTCTCTTCCATACTTCTCTTCATAGATTAAATAGCCTGAGGTTCCTAAAGGTCAAGTGACTTGTCCAAGGTTGCATAGCAAACTTGAACAGAGGTTTCCACCTCTGGGCAGAGCTAAGGACTTTAAACATGAGGTACTTTCTGATACATCACAGAACCCATTCCTTATCTGTAACTTTAACATTTGGCAAAGAACCTGGTTAATAATTTAGTGAATACTACCATTTCGAATTTTTTTTTTATTTCTTGAGATAATTAGGTTTTGTTTTAATAATATCATTGACCACATACCCTGTATCACGCTATTCTTTATCTCTGAAGTAGCTAGGTGATCTCAAATACGTCTTCAGGAATTGTTGCTAAAATATCACAACCAGAAATTAGGTTTAGAAATTGTCTCCCTTGTAAAGAAATCAGTCTGAAGCTGTGGTAACACTTTTACACTTTACAGTGACCTACTCAAGTTTCAGTGCTTTGGGAACTAATGGTATTTCTCAGCTAAGTTAGTGGCCTGAAAGATGGCCCCTGGGTATCAACAAAGAAGCACTGGTATCTTTCATGAAGGCATTTTTTTTTCTCCTTTCCAACTGAAGAATAAAACATGGATCAAATCGTTGTTATGTAGGATTTAGTTACAGTGTAGAAGTTCACAGACTGCTGAAGTTTCTAAACCTCGTGAGCCTCGTACATGCATGAATATCTTAATTGAGATAAACATATGCTCCCATAAATTTTATAGAAGATCCTCCTGAGATTTCCAAGCCTCTCCTTTAGATCTTTTAACATTCTGTGGGAACTAGTATAACAATTGAGATGTATAACTATTAGACCCCTTTCTCTCCATGACAAGTCTGTTAATTTTTATGTTTGAAAATGTAGAGGATTATGTCTTTTATGTCACTTCTTACATCAAGACATCAATATTAGGGATGGCTAGGTGGCACAGTGAATAAAGCACCAACCCTGGAGTCAGGAGGACCTGAGTTCAAATCTGTCCTCAGACACTTAACACTTACTAGCCGTGTGACCTTGGGCAAGTCACTTAACCCCAATTGCCCTGCCTTCCCCCCTCCAAAAAGAAAAAAAGACATCAGTACTAGTGTGTGTGTATGTCTTACATTGCTCTCCATTGTCCTTTTGATTACCAACAATTCTCAGATTGTTTTTTCATGATTTATAACCATATAAACATCACCTTAAGTATATATGTATATGTATATATATATATATATATATTTTTTTTTTAATTTGGTTTTTGTATTAGAGAGAGTTTGGGACCATTGAAAGCACTACACAGTTTCCTAAAAGCATTTTAGCCCACACGATTCCTCTTACTCAAATCTGAGCTCAATTTGTTGTCAATCTTTGGAGCTTTTCCGAGAGTGTGTGTGTGTGTGTGTGTGTGTTTGTACATATACACATGTTAACAAACTCAGTGGACTTCCCAACCAATTGTATGCCATAGTCTGTGTAATAAGCATTCTTCATCCAGTTGTTTTTTTCTGTGTAGATTATTGCACCAATGTCTTTTTTTTTTTAAGCAATCGGGGTTAGGTAACTTGCTCAAGGTTACACGGCCAGTTATTTCTGGGTGTGGTGCTGAGTGTCTGAGCCCGGGATTTGATCTCCAGGTCATCCCAAAACTGGAGCTGGTGTTCTTACTCGCTGAGCCACCTGGCCGCCCCTAAGCAATTGGGGTTAAGTAACTTGCTCAAGTTTACACAGCCAGGTGTTTCTGGGTGGGTGCTAAGTGTCTGAGCCCGGGATTAGATCTCCAGATCATCCTGACACTGGAGCCGGTGCTCTTACTTGCTGTGCCTGGCCGCCCCAGCCAATGTCTTTTGAATCATTCCATATCTGTTGAATTTATATAGAACTCTGGAGTTTGATGAACACTTCATTCGCTATAGAGAATCTTCATTGATAATATGCAAGACCTTCCCTACAGATATTTTTGGTGAACATAATTCCCTCTTTTATGTAGTTCAAACAACAAACACCTAGAAGAGGGAAATGTTGTATTCTTTGTACCATATTGTCCATTATGTGATTCAGAATATATAGTATAATATACTGTGGAAAATCATTTGCAAAAGCCTTTTAGACCTTTCCCAAGTTTTCATCAGAATTGTTCCCAATTTTTCATTAACTGGCCCATAATATTTTGTAAATAAGTTTATGTTAAATATCAGTGCTACTCTTTGTTGCTATATTTCTTCATTCTACTTGTCTAAGACTAATTTGTTGACTAATGTGTTTTCTGAGCTCTTTAGTCCTCTCCTTGGTTCAGATTGCTGTGTATTGATTGAAATTTGGTAGGAAAATTAATTATGACAGTAAGAATTAATGCCTTCCTTTATCTACTTCCCGCTTTTTCAGTGTCAGGAATAAATAATACAGGTTAGAGCATTTGTAAATTCATGGTGTTTACTCTCTGTCTTTTCATATTCCTCTACTTTGGGATTATATTTGACCCTTGCTCTAACTAGTCATTGCATATAGACAGCTGATTGAGAAATCACTTTGATAGCTCTTTGTTTCCTTTCTGTTAAAGTTTTTTTTTTTTTTTCTGATATGGACAGGGGTGGGTGGTGCTTGTTGCACAACACACCTTTTGACCAGCTTCTTGAAAACAGTATTCACAACATGAAATCTTCTGAGTAGTTTAATTCATATGAGTAATGATTGTCAGGGGCACAGCAGTTTGAGGTGACCAAGGCTTTCTTGTTGCCATGGAACACATTATGAAACCACCTCTGCCAACTATTTTTCCCTGCTCCTACCTTTCCGAGAAGAACCTATGAGTCAGCCTTCTATTTAACTGAAACTTCCTCATTATCTTTTGATTTCATTTATAATAATCATGTCATTGTCAAGTGGTTTCATTCCTCTAGTATTATGTCTGCTTATCATTCATCAAAATTGATCTCACGTTTATAGATAATCTAAACATCTTGTGATATTTAGCACTATTTGCCCACATTTATGCTATTTTGTCACCACCCTAAATGAACAGACAGAAGGGGTGTGAAAGTTTAAATTTGTTGTTATTTTATTATTCTTATTAATTTTAAATCATGGGCTACCATAACCAAATAATTCATTAACTAGTGAACAGTCTACTAGCCATGACTTAATACTTATCTAGGTTGACCTTTGGAAAACACACATAGTTTGTAATTAATGCCTGTAAGTTAGAAAGGCCTCTTTTCTAGCATGTTAGAATCTGCCCAAGCTTGTACTTTGCCAGCATAGCGTTTGAGAACTCAAGGTCAACCCTGAACTATATCGAGGCTCTTGTGTGGGAATTTTGCTATGCTGATAAGTTTATAAAAACTTTGCTTTAATAGAAGACTGGATGGAGTCAGAAGACTTCGATTCAAATCTTAAATCTAATACTTACTGTATGTGTGTTATTTCAATGTTCAGATTCTTTAGCTGGGCTGAGGCTAAAATAAGGCTGCCTGTGCTTGAATTTACATGATCATAATAAGAATCATATGCTATTAAGAGAGTAAATCACTTTTTAAAGTTTCATGGGCTATGTAAAGTAAGGTCTTTAGTAATGCTAAGTTTGAGCTCTAAAGTGACTTGTAAGAATTTACATTTTGAAAAATACCTTGTCTCTAAAAAGATAAAAAATAGATTTATATACTCAGGTAGAAATGTGCATGATGTTTTTACATTCAGACTTGTACAGATTACTATGCCTTTTCATACATGTGATGGTATACTACTTAGAAGGTACGATATTATTTATATTTCAGGACCCAGGACAGAGCTTTGCATATAGTAAGTCCTCAGTAAATATTTGTCAAATTGAAGTAAAAAGTTAATGTAAATTGGAAACATGATTTTAAAAATTATTTTAAAATATGTATACTATAAATTACAATAAGTATGGCATATTAAAGTGAGGTATTTTGAAGAAACCTAAAGACAAACATGACAAGTGTCAGTATTTTTTGAAATGCAATGTGGTTGCTCTAAGATTAATCCATGTAACTTTCACTCATGCTACTCTTTCAGAATAGCCAAAGATTTTGTTAATGCCATGAATCTAAATCATAGAAATTACATAAATTGCTATAAAACCCTGCCTCTTAGGCAGAATTGATTCTTAAATTTCTCATACAAAGCTAATGAACTGAAATCACAGGATACAGTTGTGTGACTGAGAATTGCTTTCATGTGAACTACTTTGTTTCATTTAGAATGAAAAAACAGTACTTGAAAAGCTGAGGCCTCCTGAAAAGCAGGAAAGAGAGCAGACGGAAGCCAGTCTGAGAGAGCGCGCCTCCATGGTGGCCCATTGTCTGGAACGCAAGGAGGACAAACTCCGAAATCGGACTAAAAAACACCGGAGTTTGAACTGTCTGGAGGACTCTGGTGCTGATATTCTTCACGGTCATCACAAATCCCATAAAGACTTCAAGATTCTGAGGAAGACTGAGGACAAGAATAGCAAATCTAGTTTGGAAACTGATAACAAATTACCATCCAAAGTGATTGAGGAACTCAATGTTGTTCTACAGAGAACAAGAACCCTTCCCAAAGATCCCTAGTGGAGATCTGGCCAAAAGGAAAACATGGTTTCCTTTAGATAATGTATAATATGTTCACTGATAACTCACAAAATAGCGGAGACAGATCTCTGTGTTTGTAAGGGCTACAAAATGCCCAGGTGTTTCAAGTATGTATATGTGGTACCATTAAATCACTATAGTAAGATTTACTGTTGTGAATATAGATTAATGTAAAGTTATAATGAAAGAATTCAATTTTGTACAGTCATAGATTTCCTCTGAGGGATCAGCCTCTTTTAAGTAGCAGTGGTTATTAGAGATGTTGGTTAAAAGAGGAATCCTCTGAAAGCAGAGGCCTCATGATGCACTGTATTTAGTATATGATGTGTGTGGTTTTTTTCCCCCAAATGATTTCTTTGCATTTGATAGTATATGTAACACATACTGCACTTTGAGAAACTTTGTGTGTTGAGTTGCTGCATGATTTTAGGTTTACAGAACTAAAGCCTTGAAGGGACATGATATTGTGTGGTTAGTGGTTATCATATGGTGGTTTAATCTGAATCGGTTTTTGAGAACAGGAAAAGGATTTCACAGATTCTTAGAAGCAAGGACCATGGTGTGGCAGAAACTACTTGGGGTCTGCTTCAGGTCAGTAGCGACTAGAAGCTGTGAACAGGACTTGGTGTGGCAGTTTGTGGCAGAAGTGAATCTAGCACTTTTTCTGTATTTTCCAGTGAATTGTATTCAGATCACTACAGTGGCTTTAAACTTGGGTCCCTTTTCTTAGTGTTTTGAGTGAAATAAGCCATAGATTACATTCACTAACCTTTTGTTCTTTATAACTGGCTTGAAAGGCCATTAGACAACAAACTAATAAGCAGTCCTTGAAAGGAGCACAGATTCTATTATACTTATTGATTATATAATAGCAATAGTTAAAATCCATATGTGTGTATGTATACACACAGTGAGCTACATGCACATATATACATATATGTATGTATGCATACACACACCTATATACATATGTGCGTGTATATGTGTGTATACATACACACAGCTATCCATATCTATGTCTATCCCCATGTATAGACATGTATAGGGAGTATACATACACAGATACATATAGGTGCATGCATGTATACAAACACATATACATATGTATATATGGATATATACACAGACACATTATGTATATATATATAATACCTGAGTATGTGTGTGTTTCTTTTACATAGTCAATAGGCAGGATATGTTTTATGCTCCTTTAAAGGGTGGCTCATCAGTTTGTAGTCTGGTAAGGAATCTATGTATGTATGTGTCTTTATATAAAAACATACATATATAGTGTGTGTGCATACATGTATAACACATACAATACATATGTATGAATTCATATGTGTGCATGTATGTTTGTGTGTAAAGCACAAAAAACATTAAGGTTCCCTTTCCCCATCAGGTAAAACGAAACTGAAAAAATGAGATGTAATTGCATTGGAATGCCAATATTTCATTTGAAAGGTGCTGGGTCATAGAGCTGGGAGGGACGTCAGCATTCATCTGGCCCAACCCTCTCATTTTACCAGTTAGGAAACTAGAGCATTTGGATCTTATGTGACTTGCTCAAAGTCAATTTTTCATAGAGTTGTTGCTGTTTTTCTGTTAAATTAAAGGATGGTTCTCTAAGAAACTCTGATAAAGACAGTTATTCTGCATCTCAGTATAAAGATATTGAGGCCCCTTTCCATTTTAGATCAAATGAGATAACATTTGTACAGCACTTAACACAAAGTCTGGCACAGTAGGTGCTTAATTAATTGGTCACTGAGTAGGATTTTCTCTTTACACTCACCAGCTCCTAATTTAATCCTGGACTGTGGCAAGGTAGCACCTTTATCCACTAATCTTCTAGCCTGGAGGAAACATGATACAGCACAAAGAGCCCTGGCTCTGAAATCAGAGGATTGAGGTTCAAATACTACCTCTGACACCACTTGCGTGACCTTGGACAAGTCACTTAAACTCCTAGCCCTGAGTTTACTGGTCTGTAAACATGAGTCAGTGTTCAATGAGCATTGATGCCCTTTCTGCTCTAGATCTATAATCTTTATGGATGATGTCAGTTTTTATGTTGGAAAGCATCTGTACAGCCAAGTATTTTTCTTTCCTGGCATTCTCTCTCCCATTATTATTCATTTGTCTCTTAAATGTCTGGAGTTCATCTGTATGGAAATATCATCAAAGAATGAACATTTTGGCCTGAACAGAACCTGATGCAGCACTCCATGATTTATTGTGCCATCATTTCCCCCCAAAATGGTGGGCAGGGTAAGTAAATGCTTCAGGCAGCAGATAGTACTTGAGGAAGGGAGAGAGCTGTTCTTTAATTGGAAATGAATTGTAAAACGAAGAGAAACTGCAGGACAGTTTACTACGTATTCACAACGGTTTGGGAACCTCTGTTGGCAGAAACCATGGTAGGTAAGAGGGAAAAACCAATCCGCATGAACTGCTACTCATAATCAGTTTTAGTTTAGTTGAGTTTTTGCTTTTAAGTAGGGAGGCATGTTGAGTGTGATCTGTTTTGAAGTTGGTCTCTTTTAGGAAGGTTTCCAGAGTATCTGATGCATTCCAAGTTGTTCTGGAACTCAAGTTTTACAAGGGTGACCTCCCACCCCTTCAAATATCACCCCCTTTATTTTTCTACTACATTGCTGTAAGAATCGAATGCTCTACTGTATGTGAAGTGCCTTGTAAAGTGTTTTGTAAATGCCAATTTTTATTTGTTTGTAACTATGCCTTAAGAATTCTATAAAAATAGGCTTTTAAAATCTGTTTAAATGTGACTGCAGTTCTTCCCAAGGATATGCACAAGTTGAAAATGGTTCCGTTATAGAGAAGTGATATCAGATCAAATTGTTTGCCAGTTTATTGAAACAGATGCTGCCTGGTGTTCCCAGACTGTGGCTGAGCTTTCTGCAATTTATGATTCTGACATTGTCGATGAAAAAAAAGGGGGTGGGGTGTTCAGGGGAGAGTCTTTAAAAAATGTAAACTTCTATATATACATTGCATAGAAGTGACTGGAGACACAGTTTCATTTCTAAAATTCATTTCAAGCACATTACTTTGTTGTTATGTTTAAATTATATAACCTGATGTCTCCTTAATGCTGCACTGAGAATTCAATGTCAAGTCAAAAGCATCTGGAGAAGAAATCAGATTTTATGCAACTGGATGCTTGTTTGCCCTATTATTTTTTATCACTGTTTAGTACTGAAATGTGTATGAGTTGTATATTGCCAGAATAAATAGTATTTTCTTCAAAATACGTCTCTGTTCCATGTGTGACATTTTGAAGTTACCTGTTATTCAACTTGTCCAAGTCATTGTGTTTACTTTTTCCTCTCTTTTGCCCCACATTGAGTCCCTTACCATTACCATGTCTTTACATCGATTACCATGTCTGCTTGACATCTACCCTTCCCAGTCCCATCATAGTTAAGGACCTTACTGCCCCAGACTTGATTATTACAGTGGCCTCCTCATATACTCATTCTGCCTTTAGTCTCATTGCTCCAAACATACATCAAATTAATCTTACTTATTCATAATTATGGTGAGACATCACAGCAGAGTAGATTGCTGGACCTGGAGTCATGAAGATCTCGATTCAGATCCAACCTACAAATACTTCCTAGCTGTTGGACAAGTCACTTAACCTCTCTTGGCCTCAGATCTTCATCTGTAAAATGAGGAGATAAGGGAGCAGTGTTGCCCCAAATGGCCTCTAGTGTTCCTTCTAACTCTAAATCTCTGCTCCTTTGATTGCAACATTCACTTGATGCAAAATTCATTACTCATTTTCATTAGCTCAAGTCACATTGCCTTCTGAATAAAATGCCAGCTCCTTAGCCTAGAATTGAATAAATACCCTTCAGTCTGCTTCCATTATATCTTTTTAACTTTATTTCAGTTCTTACTAACTCCCACCACACTGAACTACTTATCAGTTCTTGATAATATTCGGTGCTTTCCTATCTCCATGACCTTGCTTTTATACCTAGAGTACCCTCACCTATCCACCCACCCCTCACATACCCCGCCTACATTTGTTAAGATCCTCTCCTTTTTCAGAGCTCAGGGGAAAACAAAGTTGTGGGTTGGGTTGGGAGGTGGAGAGCAGTTTTGTTACCTTATTTACCTTTGCACCCCCCTCAGTAGCTAGCCTGGAGCCTTGCACATTTAAAGCACTTGATCATTTTCTGTTGAACTGAATTAAATATACCATGGAGTGGTTTTTTGTGTGTCGGTTTTTTTAAAACACCACCACTGCCCACAGAACCTCCCCAAACAACAACTGTATGTGCATACACACACACAAATATATAAGAATATAACTGGAAAAGAAATATAAAAAGTATCATAACTTAAGCACCTACCTCAACGCTATCCTCACCAATTAATATTAAACATCTAGTCAGTGCATGAGTCTTTAATTAGGTTTTATATTCATTGTTTATTTTATCCTTTTCAGCATTTATCAAGTAACCCCTTTTCCAAAACTGAGGACAAAAAATAAGTTTTCAAGATAATCATGTCACAGTTTTAATGTTATTTTTATGAACATTTTCTAAAATCTGCCTGATAATTCCAATGAAATATTATATTGTGTCGACCTCTATTTAAGAATTGATTAAAGGATACAAACAAATAGTGGTATACAGCTACAGAATTTATTCTTTATTCCCTTAAGGCTTGTGGTACTTGTTCAAGGAGTGCAGGACTAAAGTTCTGACTCCAGAACAAAAGGATGAGAGAGCTTAAGTACATTTTAGGACCATCCCAATTAGGGGTGGTTGAGACACACAAATTTATGATCCCCATAATGGTTTAAACATTGTATGAGAAAGGAATTTCTTAATTGGATAAATGATAAATACAGAAAAACAAGAAAGCTGACAAAGTGTCGATTGAAATTACGATTCAGAACATCTGTTTCCTTTACCATTAACATTTCATAACAAGGTATATGTTCAGAAAATCTTAAGATAAGAAAAAGTCCCATTTCTGGAGTTAATGCCCTGAGGTGAGAGTCTCCTCCTGAAGGGCCATAAAGTAGGCCTCTTCTGGTTGGTTGACACAAGAAGAGATATTCTCTGGGCTCACTCAGAGAGAAAAAGGTCTATATGGATTTTATGATCCTACTCCCAGCCTTATCTGGTCTTTGGAATGGGTGATGTAAGAAAAAGGAGCCTTTTAAAAAATGAGACAACATAGCCTATTTGATTATTTCATATTTTGGCCAAAATACGATATTTAATGATTATCACTTGATGTGCCATTTAAGAGGAAGTTTGCCTTATGTTCCCAGAAGTTAGGCTAACAGAGACAAGTACTAGCAAGTCTTGGTCCCAAGCTAGAAAGTCAGTCAAGTATGGAGCCAGCAACAGAGTGCATTTCTGTCCTTCAAGAAACGAACTAGCTAAGTTTAGAGAGGTTCACTGCCAGAAAGTGGTCCACCAGGTAATGAATTGGTTTCAGCCACCACAACTCATAAAAGCTAGTCTAGCAAGGCATGGAAAAAGACAATGTATGGAGGCAGGCAAATGTTTTGACATTCCAGTTCTCTGGAAAGTAACCATACTGATTAAAAAAACAAACAGAATCAGATCCAGTACAACTTTAGTAAATCCCAGAATGCTGAACATAATGTGGTTCTTTTAATAAAAGGGATTCAATAAATGGGATTGTAATATGATTTTTTCCCAAAATTTTATTTTAGACCCAAGTGCCAAAACACAAATAGAGAATTTTTAAAAAGAAACAAAAAACATCATAAACTTAAATATTGTAACATAAATACAGAGTTAGAAATAAAAGCATGTCATGTGCATAGCAGAACATGAGAGGATTCAAAATATGTAACAATAAATTTTCATTTCAAAAAAGCCTATATGATAATTGAAATGCGCATGGCCTCGTATACTAAGCCCCTGTATGTAACAAGTTTGGAAATTATTGAATTCTTCCTGATCTCATACGTACTTAGCCAGGAGCCCCTCTCTTGTGAGAAACGGACATGGCCATACTTCCTGATAAGATGTCAGAATGATCCTGGACATCTGGATCTCACAATAAATCAGGGCAAGGACTATATAGCTGTCCACACCAAGGCCTGGCTACAACGCATGTGCTTATCTACCACTGTCAGACTTACCTACCATTGTCAGACTAACTTTACTTCCCACAAGACTAACTTTGTTTCCCACACCTATTTTGGGTGGTTTTTGACTTTAAATATTCCCCCTTTCCCTATGGTCAGGGCAGCACTCCTAAGGTTTCCTTGGGAGACTGTCGCTGGCCAGCTTAATAAACTGATGCTCATTAATTGACTAGGCTTGGTTCTTTTGGGTTCTATGCGTCCATTTCAGGTTCTTGTATTTTGAATTGTCTAATAAGTTCATGTTTTTTTTTAACCAAGTCTTGAAAATCTGGAAGTTTATGAAATGTCAATTTTTTTTGTCCAAGATAATAGTTAACTTTTCAGGGTATGATATTTTTGGCTGGAGCCCCAGTTCTTTTGCTCTTCGACATATTTTGTTCTAAGACCTGCAGTCCTTTAATGTTTCTGCTTTTAGGCCTTGGGTAATTCTAATTGTGGCACCATCATATTTAACTTTTTTTTAATCTTGATGCTTTTAATAATTTTTCCTTGAGCTGGGGATTTAGGAATTTGACTATCATACTCCTATGAATTTTCCTCATAGGATATCTTTTCGGTAGTGATTGATGAATTTTTTCTATTTCTACTTTCCCCCCTTGTTCTAATGCTTCAGGACAATTTTCTTTAATTATTTCTTGTATTATTGTATCAAGATTCTTATTTTGATTATAACTTTCAGTTAGTCCAATTATTTTTATATTTTCTTTTGTTGATCTATTCTCCAAATCTGTTGTTTTATTAATAAGATGTTTCACTTTCTCTTCTATTTTTTCATTATTCATATTCTGTTTAATTATTTCCTGATCTCTTATGATTTCACTGGCTTCACTTTGCCCAATTCTAATTTTCAAGGTGTCATTTTCTTCCTTAATATTCTGGATCTTGGGGTGGCTAGGTGGTGCAGTGAAGAGAGCACTGGCCCTGGAGTCAGGAGTATCTGAGTTCAAATCCAGCCTCAGACACTTGACACACACTGGCTGTGAGACCTTGGGCAAGTCACTTAACCCCAATTGCCCTCCAAAAAAACAAGATTCTGGATCTCCTTTTCTAATTGGTTGACTTTCCTTTCATACCCTTCCTGTTTTTTTTTTCCTTGATTACTTTTAGTTTTTAGTTTTTCCTCCATCTCTGTCATTTGATTTTTAAAGTCTTTTTAAGGCCTTCTATAAATTCTTTTTGGGCAGGTTGACCATTTGCTGTTACTCTTTGGGGTAACTTCAATTTACTTCAATTTTCTCCTGTGAAGATGAACCCCAGTCATCTCTATTCCCATTCTATAGTTGGATTCTTTTTTCCTTTGCCTGTCATTTTTGTGGTAATATCCTAATTATTTGTAGTCACCTCTAGCCCTGGGGCATGGGAAATGGTGCCCCTTGCCCCAGATCTTCAGTTCTTCCCTCTAACCTGAAACCAAAGGCAAACCTCCAGCCTCCTGTAAATTCCCACAGCCAGGGGCTTTCTGCCCCAATGCTTCTGCACTCACCGAGTGTGTGCTGGTTCCTTCTGCCCCATCTCCCCCTTGCATTCCTGTTTAGCAGAGGTTCAGGCAATCTTCCTGGGCTCAAAAGCCCAGCTCCCCTCACTCTTACCTCCAGGGGTAAAAGTTCTGGTCCCTAGGGCCAAGGCAGCCTCTCAAGCCAACTAACCTCAGGGCTTGCTGCTTGTTTAAGATGCTAAGCCTCTAGCTGTTAAAAGGGAACCTAGTGGGGAGGTGTTTACTCTTCACAGGCACCAAAACTCGGCCTGGCATTTTTCTTTCTGATCCTCTCAAATTGTCCTGGGAGGACCTTAGTTATGCCCCGGTCCTTGTTGATCTCCACCCACATTTTGTGTGCCCTAAGGTGCTATTTTAACTTTTTTTTGTGGGGAAAGATCTAGAGAGCTTGGAATTTTCTGACCTACTCCACCATCTTCCCTGAATCCTCTCAGTAATAAGATTTTTTTAAAAAATACAATTCTAGAATACAGAAAAGTGATTATGGAATAACCTCTAGTTCTTTGTCCTCATGCTAAATGACCCTTGATTGCTATTTTTGTTTGTTTTAGTGGGGGGGTTTCCATCTTTTTTTAATCTGGATTTATAATTTCATTGTTGTGGAGAATTTCCAGCATGAAAACTCCCTTAAGCAACTCTCCTGTGACTTCAGCTTTTATAGAGTCACTTAGGGTATTGAGAAGTGTGACTTGGCCAGTCTAGTTTGATTCAGAGGCAATGATGGAACCCAGGTCTTTGAGACTCTAAAATTGGCACTTCTTCCCTTACCCCACCCCCTCTTAATCTCACGTCTGCTTTATAGTTTTTTCCCCATTTATTTCTTTGCTGATAACTCTTACTTTTCATAATTATTAGTTATCCTGCTTTTGTCATAATCTTCTCTGTCTGTCCATGCAAATCGACTTTTTCTAATCTGTTACAGCCTGAGAATCTTGCTAACTAAATAAAAACTACATATATAGTAGATTAAATAGGTTTAAAAGACTTTTCCAAGAGTAATGTATATGGGCTTCTGTGTTTTGGATGCAAAAGACTGAAAACATCTATTTTGGTTGCTTAGAGGTCTCTTTCATATGCTTCATTCTATTTACCTGTGTTCTGAGATGAATGAGATTACCAGAAGTTTGACCTCCATATGAACTGTGTTGATGTATGTTTAAATCTGTTTAATTCATGGTACAATTTCCCAGCTAGATGGCACAGTGGATAGAGTGCCTGTCCTGGAGTCAGGGCCTGAATTCAAATCAGGTCTCAGACACTTATTAGCTGTGTGACTGGGCAAGTCACTTAATCCTATTTGCCTCAGTTTCCTCATCTGTAAAATGAGCTGGAGAAGGAAATGGCGAACCACTCCTGTGTCTTTGCCAAGAAAACCCCAAATGGGATCACAGAGTTCAACATGACTGAAATGACTGAACAACATTAGCAATCTCCTATCAGCCAGCATATATTTACAACTTACCTACCATGTGCAAGGTACTGTTCAAGGGCCTCATTCAAGATCCAACCTTGTAGCAGGTGGAGATGTTAAGTCCAGTGAGGAGCAGGAGGGCCACTTCATAAGAGAAAGGAGCAGACAAAGGTATAGCCTAGGACAGTCTATACAGAAGGTAGAAGTTGGCAAATTAGAGTAGGCCTGTTCCAAGAGTAGCCTCTACCCAGATCTGCTTCTCCATCTGCTGTGTCTTTTAGGATGCCTGCTATGTAATTAATGTTCTTTTTCTTTCTAAGTTTAAAGCTCTATGTCTCATTCATTCTTCTAGCTTTTGCTGTGTGACCCTGGGCAGTTCACTTAACCCTGTTTGTCTTAGTTTCCTCATCTGCAAAGTGAGATGGAGAAGGAAATGGCAAACCACTCCAGTATATCAGCCAAGAAAACTCTCTATGGGGTCATGGAGAATTGACACAACTAGAAAATGGCAACTATAACATGACACAAAGCAGACATTTAATCAATGTCATTTGATTGTTGTTTCAGAGGTAGAACTTCAATCCAAGTCTCCCTGATTCCAAAGGCAGCCATCTATGCATTAAACTTCTTTCTGTGGACCTCTTTCCACCAAATGGCAATCTGCCCAGACTCATTCCTCAATGGTTAGCATACTCCACCTTATCCTCCTGTCCTCATCCCACTGATTCTGAATTTCCACTGTTTTTGTATAAATCTCATTGTCTGCTCCCTTCCATTCCACTCTACCCTATCCCAAATTTCTCCCTCCAATGGCAAATCAGGTCTACCCACCCTTTCTGCTGTGCTCTCAGAAGCACTTGTTTCATACTTAATAAACTTGCTTCCCTTTAAAACTTTTCCCTCTTCCATTCCTTCCATCTTTTGGTTTTCACTGAGACCTAACTTCTTACTAATGAACCTTAACCACACTTTCCAGTACTTGTTATACTTTCACTCATGCCCCCCCAACTCACTGGTTTTGAAGAGGGAATCAGAATGCTTCTCCTTTCCCATTGCCACTTCCAGATTCTCCCTCATCGCTCAGTAATCTCTCCTCTTTTGAAGCTCTTTTAATCCAAATTTATCTCACAATCAAGATCTTGACAACTATTATATGCCATTCCTCCAACTCACTTTCCTTTCTTTCTCATTGAAAGACTCACAATCTGTCTCTCTATGCCAACTTCCCCTTCACACAAGGGGACATCAACGTCCATATTTATCCTCTCTCTCCACCCTGATTTCCCAATCTACTTAATTCCCAATACCTACTTCCTCCCTTCAATTCAGCTACACACAGAGATGGCCATACACTTGATCTACACCGTCACTCACAGGTATTCTACCTCTAGGTTAATGAACTCTGAAATTTCTTTATTTACTTACAGTCTTTTGTCATTCTCCTTTTCCTTATGCCTTAGGACTACTAACCCTGGTTTTCATCCCTACCACAATCTCAAGACCCTCTGTCTCTAAAATTGTTTTCAAGTTGTCATTCCTGTAACCCCCACACTCTCCTTCCTTCCCCATTTCAACTCCTTGGTGAACAAATTCAACTCTACACTGTCCTCTGCATTAAAGTCTCTTGCTCTGATTTGTGAAGAGCTCCCTTTTCCCTCTACCTCTTCTAACATCAACAAATACTTTCCCACCATCTCTTCTTTCAACCCTTTCTCATGTAAGTGGCCCTTCTCCTTGCCAAGGTGAAACTTTCCATATGCATCCATCTACTGTCATCTCCAGCAGATTTCTCCCTCTAGTATCCTCATTCCCTCACTTATCTTCAGTTTCTCTCTAACCACTAGCTTCTTCTCAACTACTTACAAATAGGCCTAAATCTTCTCCATCCTTATAAAACATCCCTCACTTGCTTTGGCTGTCTACAATCAGAGCCTGTACTTCCTTTTCCTTCACTCTTTCCTACATCTACATATTGGCTTCTGAACTTACCATTCTAGTGAATGAAGAATCTTCAGAGTTTACTTCCCCTTTACACTGTATTTATCTCATATGTACAGAGTTGTTTGCATATTAACTCCCCCATTAGACTTTAAGTTCCTTGAGGACAGGGACTATGCTTTTTTTCTTTCTGTGTATTTCAAGCACTTAACACACTGCCTAACACATAATAGACACTTAGAAAATGCTTGTTGACTGACTGGCTGGAATGGGGAAAAAAAGAGAGGTGGGGTTGATAAAGGGGAGAAAATGCACAGACAGCTGGGGTTGGATATAGGTTTATTAGTTGGTAGTTGAGGATTCTGCTTCATTGATATTGGAGAATCAGAGTATATGCTGACCCACTGAGGAATGGGTCCAGGTATCCACCTGATGGGAGAGATCTTCAGAGAAAATCAGGTGACTGATTGGAAGTTTTAGGTTCATCCCTGGTAGGTGTAACCTCATACCCTGTGAGGCCTCAGGAAGTGTGCAACATGGCAGACAGCATGCAAGAGGCAGTAATTAACAGTGCATCCAGTAGCCTATTCAGGAAGTTATGTTACTTAAAGCAAACCACAAAATTTGCCAGTATTACAGCCTGGGTGCCTTTAAAGCCACAATCTAGAAGCAGGAGATGGGGGGGGGGGGGTCCTGCCTCACAGTTGATGCAAGCAGCTCTTGACAATTGAGTGACCCTTCACACTTAAAGTAAGAACCGGTGACGTGGTTTGAAGTTAGGGGAAGCCCTCTGGAAACCCAGACAAAAGGCAGAAGATTGTATTGGGTTAGCCTCCTCTCTTGGCAAGCAAAATTAGGGCCTGGTGGTACTGAATTAGGATTTTGTTTTAGTAAGTGTTACCCAACTCACATTGTGAACGTGTAAAAATAAATTAATTGTCTCTCATGGATCACTTCTCATTGTGTTAGCTTAGTGGCTCAAAGTGGAAGAATGGGAGCCAGAGAGAAGGAGGGAAATGGATATAGGAGGAACATGACACAGGAAAAAGAAAGGGGAGTCAGAGCTTTTTTTGTTTTTTAAGTTTCTAAACATTTTAGGAACTGAGGAACTTTTGACTCTTGGTGGGAGATAGCTGAGGTTTTTTTTTGTCTTAACTAACCAGGAACCAGACCATCAAGCTGCTTCCTGCGCTGTATACATCGTCTCCATTAGGATGCCCTTTCCTCCCTTCTGCCACCACAATTTCTAGCATACCTTTATGTGTTGTCTTCTCTGTTACTATATGAGCTCCTTAAGGACCAGGACTGTTTTGTTTGCCTTTCTTTATGTCCTCAGAACTTAGCATAGTGTCTGGCACATGCAGAGTGCTTTAATAGATTGCCCATCATCTGCCTGTCATCTCCATCTCCATTTCTCTCTCTCTGTCTCTCTGTCTCTCTGTCTCTCTGTCTCTCTGTGTCTCTCTCTCTGTCTCTGTCTCTCACTCTCTGTCTCTCTCTTTGACTCTCTCTCTCTGTCACTGTCTCTGTCTGTCTCTGTCTGTCTGTCTCTCTGTCTCTCTCTGTCTCTCTGTCTCTCTCTGTCTCTCTGTCTCTCTCTCTCTGTCTCTCTCTCTCTCTCTCTCTCTGTCTCTCTGTCTCTCTGTCTCTCTGTCTCTCTCTCTCTCTCTGTCTCTCTCTCTCTCTGTCTCTCTCTCTCTCTCTGTCTCTCTCTCT
>NW_027185698.1:4354575-4378351 GCF_028583685.1 Petaurus breviceps papuanus
TCTCTCTCTCTGTCTCTCTCTCTGTCTCTCTCTCTCTGTCTCTCTCTCATAGATTTCCTGGATGATATTTCTTATGGTGCTATTTATGTAAGATGCCCTCCATGATAATGTCTAAACACTTTTGGGTAGCAAATGACTCCTTGCTTTCTGCTTTTTTTATTCTATATTCATCAAGGATATGTAATCTATAAAATGTAAACATGTAATCTATAATATGTAAATCTATAAGATTTCCTATAGATTACAAAGTCAGCATGTGGCTTAGCAATTAATTCTCTTTTTTTGGCTTTTTGAATATGCACACATACATAAACACATACACATACACATCCCTTCTTGATAGATCTTACAAAATGCTTTTCAGATTATACCAGTTGTAGCATGGATGTCATTTACGTGTGTTTGATCTTGTCCAGCCATCTTCATAGCTTCCTGTACATAAGCACCATTTCTTCTTCTCTATATGCAGTAGCATATCAAAGACGGAAGTAATAGAGCTCCAGTGTGGTGGATTTCATCGATGAAAATAGATAAATATGGAAATACCTTTTCAAACTCCTTGTAGTCTTCCTACCACATTTATCTCTTAATTTTCTTGGGATGATTTGATTTATTTGGTTTTTATGCCAAACTTTCTGTAGACTTACTTTCAAGTGCCCTACTTAATAGATTCCCTTGTTTTTTTTTTTTAACATCAATCATATTTTCCAACATATTTCACTATGCTCCCCTTTCCCCTTCACATTGAAGTCACTTATTATGAAAACATAGACCGACTAGGTTTGGAGTATCTTTTCAAAATCTTTGTAAAAATTCTTCCTTTCATCCTCTGCTATAGATGTTTGCACGTAAGTTCAATTATTTCTATGGCGTTTTTTTTTTTGCTTATGCTCATTATGCACATTACAAGACAAGATGATCAAGTATCCTATGACATGCTATTTCTAATTGCATTTGGGCTCATGATGAATCCAACTCAGATCATTCCTTTGTTTCCCTCTCCAAGGAGAAACTGTCAGCCATTTATCTGCAGCTTCGCTTTTTTTCTTCGATTTCCTTTATCATGAGTATTTTAATATCAGTGTGGTCCTGTCCTTCTCATAATATGTGAACTTCATGATGTTGAAGAAAGAAATATTAATACTTCACTCTGTGTTGTAAGCACAAGTCTGCCAGAATTTTTTATTAATTTATTATTACTATTATTATTTAAAGCTTTGTTCTGAGACAGAGATTAAGACAAAAAAGAGAGAGAGGAAGTGAGAAAAAGAGCAAGAGAGTGTTTGAGACAGTGAAAGAGACAGAGAGAGAGAAGGAGAATAAGAGAGAGAGAGGAGAATAAGAGAGAGATCCAAATTGACAGTTTCCTTTTGTCATTGGACATATCTGTCCAACATAAGACATTTTGAAATAATAATAATATAGTGCTTTCATTCCATTCCCTTCAGAAAGCTGTCATTTTCCTTTTATGTTATCTTTGTCAATGTTATGAGTTTAAGGTGGAGCTTTAGAGTTGATTTAATTTGTATTCCTCTTATTATTAGTGATGTGAAACATTTTTTCCCTATATAGTGGTTGATAGTTTAGATTTCTTTCTTTAAGAGCTGCCTGTTTATGTGCTTTTATCGAGGGGCATATCATCTCACTGTTGTCAGAACTTGGTCCAACCATCCTAGCAAGCAATGTGGAACTCTCTACCCAAGTCCTATAACTCCAGCTCCTTCACTCTTTGCTCTTTCTCCTCTAATATACTGCATTTTTGAGTGGTAACTTTCCTTGAGTATTCAAAGGCTTATTGTGGAAGGGGTGGGATTAAATAAATTCTATTTGACCCTGGAAGGGGATAGAAGTGGTTTGGAGCAGAGAGAAATCGGCAGTTCAAGGACTATACCCTGAACTACAGGAGGCAAACTAATCAGGCTCCCCAGGAGGCTAAATCTGGTTGAAGCATTTTGTCTCCATTATAAATACAGAAGACATCTATACAATAGTAATTCATTTTTATGTAGGTTTTGTTCTTTTCTGGTGATCTGCTCTGTGCCAATATTATCTTTCAAATTCTACAGGTAAGGAAAGTAAGGATCATAAAGGTTAAATGCCTTGCCTGTTCAAATGGCTAAGTATCAAAGCTAGACTCAGGCTCCAGTCTGTCTGATGCCAAACACATCTGTTCATTTACACTAAACAGCACTGCTACTATTGCAGAGAAGGTGGCCCTGGATAAATGAAAAGAGAGAGTGCACGAGAAGAGAAGAGAATTTCAGTCATAATTTACAAAATTTTCCATTTTCACTGTGTACATTAGAATAAAACTATACAGTTAATAAATTTTTGCACAGTAACTAAATTTTTTCCTGTTAACTTTTCTGAATTGTAAATGTTTTTCATGCAAGAATTTGAAGGTCTTTTTACTGAAATGGACGATTCATTTCCAAAGAAACATTGGGCCCTTAAAGCCTAGCAATGACATGTACAGATGAATTGTATATCTTAGAAATTTACTTTTTTATATGTAGTTGGCATTATAGTTTAATGTCATTTTATTCACTTATAAATACATTTCTTTGATGCTAAAAGGCAAACCAGAAGAAAAGGGGTTTCTATATCAATGCTGACTTCTTAATAAGTACTCTCTGCTAGTAATATTGAAGTGTTGAGTTGTTTCAGTCACGTCCAGTTCTTCATGACTTTTTGTGGGGTTTTCTTGGCAAAGATACTGAAGTGATTTGCCATTTCCTTCACCAGCTCATTTAATAGACAAGGAAACTGAGGCAAACTGTGCTATGTGACTTATTCAGGATCACATAGCTAGTAAGGTAGTAAGAATCTGCAGCCAAATTTGAACTTAGGAAGATGAGTTTTCCTGAGTCCAGGTCTAGCCCTCTATATACTGTGCTACCTACATGCCCCTATATTGAAGATACTCTCCTCTAAAGTATAAAAAAAAAGTTACATAAACATTCATTCTTTTCACCTTTAAAATTAACATTGATTTGTCCAGTGCTACGGATTACATTACTTCTTATAGCTTTTAAAAAAATTGAAATTTAAAAGATATGGATATATTTAGCAACTTACTATTTTAATTCCTTCCTTTACTCCACAATGTCCAAATTAAAGAGGCATTAATTTTTGTGTTTTGTTGCAATTTTATTTGTGAATATTTAAATTACTAAATATGTATTTTCCGAATAAATATGAGGCTATTGCTTCTGATTTTTCTGAGATAGTTTTATGAACTTTACTTTGAAGTCTAGCATTAAATTTAAATGATCTTTTTGCTGTTTAGACAATTCATATACTCTGAGTACAAATTTTTAACATTTTTAATAGCAAGCCTCCCATAAATGAGAATGCTTTTTTGACATCCTAAATGTGTTTTCCTTTTCTATTTTTACTGTGCTGCTCCACCCTGTGAAATGGGTTTTGAGATGGATTGCTTTTAGTCTGATTTTTTTTTTAAATGCATCAAAGACAAGTTCTAGAGATAGGCATTTCAAATGATTGAAACCTCTGTCTGGTTCAGATTTGTTTCAGAAAACATTTAAATCTCCTAGTTCAAATTTTTTAGGAAGTCTCTAAGTTGAGTTCTGATTTGAATTGGCCTAGTAGGTGATGAAATCAAACCAAATTTGGGGTTGCTGTTATTTGGGTATATACACATATCGCTGTCTGTCTCTGTCTCTCTGTCTCCCTCCCTCCCTCCCTATCATCCCCTGCCCTGCAATGCAATGGATAGAACATTAGGACTGGAATCAGGAAGAATTGACTACATATTTGGCCTCAGATACTTATTGTTTTTTTGACTCTGTTTCCCATTCTTGTCCTGGAACTGTGAATCAAGGCCTAGTGGGAGCCTATCCAATTTGGAGATAGATATATCCATATATTCAATCTAACAATCTATATATAGAATAAGTGGATGGACATCTTTGTCCATCCACCTATTTTAAAGTTGTATCTATAACTCTATATAACTGTCATATAACTAACGATAACTCTTTGTAACTTTATGTATAACTATACTACCTTCCCCAAACTGAGCTGTTTCAGCATTAGGCTTTCTGCTTCACATGTATGTAAACACCTGCTTAATAAAGATCACTCTTGACTTTTACAGGCATGGTCTTTCTATGGTTTTCTTCTCTTTGGAAAAGAGAGATCCAGGTTTTGTAGGGTTTGTGCCTCAGTTTATATGATGAATGTTTAACAATTAACTCTCAAAAAATGTTTACACAACCTACTTTTAAGTTTAATCTACATTAACATTTTCTTTGTCACTGTAAATCTAGACAGTCAACAATGAAAAATCAAGCCCTGATTTCTAGCATTTGCTGATTTCTAAGGTGTGAATGATCATAATGAAAATTTAATAATTGGCTCTTGTGAGCCAGTTCAAGCTGCCTCCTGTACATTTTTTCTATCTGTTCATCTACTTATCTATCTATCTATCTATCTATCTATCTATCTATCTATCTATCTATCTATCTGTCATCTATCCACCTGTCTATCTCTACACACATCCAATTGGTCAGGTTCTCTCTAGTCCTTGATTCACAATTTGTTCCAAGCCTAGTCCTTCCTTGTTGGTGAGATAAATGTATATCTTTGATTTTGGATCAAAACATAGAAGTTAAATGTCTACAGGATGAATTGGAGAGGGATCAATGAGATGTGGGGAGATTTGTAGTCTTGTGACAGTTAAAGTGAAAGGTGATGAAGGCCTAAACTAGTGTGGTAGCCCTGGGATAGAGAGAAGACTAGTTTAAGACAAGTTGTGAAAGCAGAATTGAAAAGATGCAGAAACTGAATGGATATGAGAAATGAGAAAGAGGAGTAAAGGATGGTCCCAAAGATACAAGTGAATGGAATTATCATGATATCCTTAAAAAAAAAAAAAACTAAGAAGAGAGGGGATTTTGAGGGTAAAGATGAGCTCTGTTTTATAAATGATGAGTTTGAGATGTTTGTACCTCAGTTTCCATGATAAATGTTTAACAACTGACTCTCTTAAAAATATATATTAAATGGGTAGCTAGGTGGTGCGATGAATAGAGCACAGGCCCTGGAGTCAGGAGGACTTGAGTTCAAATGCGGCCTCAGATGCTTAACATTTACTAGCTGTGTGACCTTGGGCAAGTCAATTAACCCCAATTTCCCCTCCAAAAACAAATAAAAATATGTATGCACAACCTACTTTTAATTTTGTTGATATTGTTAACATTTGCTACATTATTTCTACATATTTTTACGTTATTAACATTGAGATGAAAAGATGTTGGATTTGGCCATGTGGGTCTGGAGTTCAGGAAAGAGAACAGGTTCCAGGTTCCATGTTTGTGTGTCATTGTGTTTGCACACAAGTAATATGAGTTTTGTACTTAGAGATGATTTGTGAAACCATGAGAAGTGATAAGATCACCAAGAGAGTGTGCATAAATATAAGAGAGGAGGACCCAGGAAAGAGCTTTGAGGTAATTTCCTATAGTTGGTGTTTTGGATAAGAATGAAATTATAAAAATCTGTGGCTTGTGAAACTATTGTCCTTTTCATGTTTTCTAAAACTCTTTTCCCCTCAGTGTCTGTCTCTGTATATTTCCACAGGGCTAGTTACACCCGTTTAAAACTGAAGTGGCTTCTTTGCTACTCTCCAGCAAACTGGGGTGTGGAAGATTTGGGGGCATAGGCATCAGGTACAGAGAAATCCACAAGAACATTCCCTCAGGCTGTTTGTTTGATTTTACTTGCTCAGAATTTGAAGGTATCATAAATTCGAGTGGAGTTCTCTTCTGAAACCCCCAGACTATCTTTTGCTTGACAGGTCCTCTCTGTTCAGAATTCTACCTCTCCATTTGACTTTAATAATTTTACTGAACATTTCCCAAATTAATTAGATCAAAGGACCTGTTGGGGTTTGAAATATATTGATGAATCTCATGAATACAGCAAAATCTGGGGACTTGGAATAACACCATGATAAAAGGGAGTCAAAGACATTTTAGAGAAATGGAGAAAGAAAAACCGAGTTTTTTTTTATACTACAGCATTATCATACTTAATAGAAATTTTTGATACATAATTTCATACTTAGTTTTTACCTTGATACTTTGATAAGCCTCTGATATCCTTGCTGCAAATACTCTTTCCATTAGTGAAGGTTATAAGCTCTCTCTGACACCTCTCCTACCCAGTTTTTTTTCTCCATATCTTTCTGAAATGGATTTATCCAAAATTCTGGGAAACTTGTCATTTTTTTATTATTTTGTGGGTATGTATGTAATACACAGGCTGTCCATCTGTTGTCTCTCATTTTTCCTATCAGTTCATTTTTTTTAAGTTCAGACATTTCTTTAATTCTGACTTTTACACCATTTATCTTGCAAAAGCCATCACTGTCAAGGGATGGCCACACACACAAATCCCCTGAACACACTTACTATCCTGTAAGGATTTGGACTAACGTGTTCCTCCCTCCCTCAACATCATTTCCCTTTTGTTAAATGAAGAAAGAGGCTGTTTTTGCTTTTCATTTGTGTCCCTGGTGTTTTAGGACCAGGATTAGCACAATATAATTTTTTAATGAGTTCTTTGTCATTCATTTCTCATTCATTCACCTTGAGTCTTTGCACTACCCTGAGTCATCTGCTGTAATGTTCCTTTGTAGATGTGCTGTTCCATTACCTGCAGTCTTGGAAGACTGAGGACTTGAGGAGAGCTTATATTCTTATTCTACTGATACACTTGCTTTTTTTTTTAATAATCAGTAAAAGAGCAGGACTTTTATCATCTAAACACTATT
The DNA here is from genome assembly GCF_028583685.1 of Petaurus breviceps papuanus. Classification (NCBI taxonomy): domain Eukaryota; kingdom Metazoa; phylum Chordata; class Mammalia; order Diprotodontia; family Petauridae; genus Petaurus; species Petaurus breviceps. Next base: position 4,361,375 of record NW_027185698.1, read on the forward strand.
TTGTTTTGTAGGCAATGATGATTTGTGAAAGTGCCCCTTCTTGCTTTCTCCTGCTTTCATCAAGGATATCCTCATTGTGCCCCTTATGAAATGGCCACTTAAATTCTGCTTAATTAAATAATTACTAAATCTAAGCCATTTTAAGGCATCAATCACTAAAAACAATAGAAATTAGCAGTATAAAGCCAATTAACAGTATTTAGATTAGTATCATTACTTTGACACCAACTTATTTTTCCATAGTTCATCTCTCGTGAATTATGCAGTTTTTGAAACTAAAGTGACCATTGAAATTATTTAGTATGTTTAGTCCCCTCATTTTATAGAACCAAGAAGTTTTGACCTGCTGAAGATAATACCCAAAGGTGTGTTTAAAGTGAGAATCCTGCTTTACCTGAGGCAAAAGAATATCCTAGAAGTGTTTTTTTTTTTTTTTGGTGTGGGGTTAGGCAAATACTCTAGATAGTCCTTAAAACTCATACTATTGGGTAGAGCTAAGGACATTTAGAGAGAGAGAGAGAGCCAGGCCTGATAGGAAGACAGTGGTAGTGACTGTAAAAGACTGGTGACACCCTCATTTCAAAGGTAGGAGAGAGGAGTAGGGAGAATCCTAAACCATTTTCTCTGACTACAGCTCAGAATAATCTTTTCACTTTATATCCCTATCTCTTTCTTTAAAATATATTTTTATTTTGTTAAATATTTTCCAGTTACACGTAAAATTTTATAGCATTCATTTTTAAAAATTTTGAGTTCCAAATTCTTTCCCTCTCACCACTCTCCAACCTGTCAAGAACGTAAGCAATATGATATTGATTATACATGTGGAGTTTTACAAACCATTTCCATGTTAGCCATGTTGTGAAAGAACACACACACACACACACAAAACCCAAGAAAAATAAAGAAAGTTTAAAAAATATTGCTTCAATCTATACTCAGAGTTCATCAATTTTCTCTCTCTCTGGAAATGAATAGCATTTTTCATCATGGGTCATTTAGAATTGTCTATGTACCATTATCTCTTCAAAGAGACAGGACAATGTCTGCAATGCCCTTTCCAACCCCAACTCTGCCAGTTGAAACTCTTTGTTCTTCAAAGTGCCATGTTTATTATATGAAATCTTTCCTTCATCCTTCTAATTTTAAGTAATCTCTTCTTCTCTAAACTTTCATTATTACCCTCCATACCTTTTTTAAAACAATGATACTTATCACATACTACCTTTTATGATATATTTGTTTATATGTCTTTCCTACTATATCTAAATGAATAAATAAGCATTTCTAAGTAGTTTATCTCAACCAGGCATAATACTAAATAAGCACAACATGGATAAAAACAAGAAATACAACAATCCTTTCAAATTTTGAAATCTATTGCCGTAGGAAAGGAAATAAATCTAAAGGGATCAAATATCGTATCCTTCCCTGCCCCCATGGATGCCAGGTTCTTGACTTACTGGATCATCCTTTTGCTTGTTTCCCTTTTGTAAATTGTGTCATTGTTTCTGTACATGGCATGCTCTTTCCCCTCTCCAAATTTTTGGTTATCCTGCTTGTACTTTTCTTCCCCTTCTCCAAATATCTACTTCCCATCCCTTACGGTTCATCCTTAAGTCTTATAAATTGTTCTTTGACTGTTCTGACCTAAGTGATTCTATACCTTTATTTTCCAGTCAGCTGTATTTAGTATAGAGACTATAACATCTCATATTTAATTTCTTATTTTTCATTAATTGTTTCGTGAGTATTCATTGTATCTACTCAAACACACTATAAACTTCTTGAGGGCATGGACCATGTCCCATGACCCTTAACAGTATTAGACACATAATGAGGCTAAATAAATAATAACTTGAAATACTCAGTTAACAATATTGGCAAGTGCCACAGATTTTGATAATATTTCCATTAAATACCACTGGCCAACCCTTTCTTGACATTTTATAAAGTTGTAGACAAATTGTGAATCTGAAGATTTTGGCAACTATGAACTGCTAGAAAAATCTTCATTCGAGAATTTGTCTTTCGTTATTCTGATGATACAACAAAAAAAGGATTTTAAAGGCCAAAGTTTATTGAAAGCCTTTTAAAATATAAAAGTTAAATTGGATCCTGTCCTTGATATATTGCTTATTCTTGATTTATTATGTCTCTCTATATCAATCCAATTCACGTTGTGAGGAAAGTGAATGTAACTGATTGAATAGGAATCCTGTTTCGATATAGCTTTTAAAGACCTCGTTATGGTTTAAGACATCGCTAAAGTTTGAGGAATAATCTTCTTTCTTCAAAGATAATATATTAGACTTTTCTATACTTTCTTTATGCAGGAACTTTCCCATTCTGATTTTCTTTGAGACTTTCCTCATCTAACCCTGACTCTTCATCAAAGAGGGATAATACAAGGATGTGGATGTGATCTCTTTTACTAGTTATGTTATAAAAATAGTAAACCCCAAAGTATGCGTAATACAAAGAAATACTGAAAAATCCTCATGAAGTAAGTGCAAAATAAACAAAATACAACCAGAATTGGAAGAAAGCTGTACTAAGTTGATATAAAAGGGGGACTTAAAATATGATATTTTTGTACATTGAAATTAGTTAATTTAAACAAAAATAGTTACATTTATTTTCTGTATTGATTTTTAATGCTGAGTTTCTGATAAAAGATTAAATTTGAAAATTAAAGCTATGGAAAACTATTTGTTCTCATTAAATTAAAGTAATATTCCTGGAGAAACACTTTTAAAAATAATAACCAGGTGCTTTAGAGATATCTGAATGACAATTAAGATAAAGTTGCTTTTTATTTTGAGATAAGTGACAGATGGCCCCTTAAAATCATGTTGTGAATGATTTTCTGTCCCTCTGAATATTCTCAATTGGTGATCCAGATGTAGTCAATTCAATCCACCATTGATGGATCCAGATGTTGAGTTCAATTCAATTCAACATTGATTAATGTTAGGCTGGGGATACAGAGATAAAAACAAAACAGCTTTTGACTCCAAAGAGTTTATATCCTATTGTGAGATTACAATATGTTCACAGATAAGATATAGATAAATTTCTACATCAAAAAAATACAAAGTAATTTAACTTAGAGAGCTCTAACAACTGGAGACATCAATGAAGGCTTTGTGTTTCAAGGTAGATGCTTGAAAAAAACTAGAGATTCCAAGATGGGTGGATGTGGGGATTGAAAATTCCGGGTATGGGTGACAACTTGTAAAAACAAATGGACACTGGAACAGTAACTAAGTCCATCCTTTTTTGGTGGGGGAGGCAGGGGGGGAGGAGCACAGAGGTGAATGTAAAGCTTGTGAAGAGCAATCCTGTGAAATAAACCTGGGGTGAGGAGGGGCAAGAAACCTGAAAAGGTAGACTGGAGCAATCCTGTGAAAGGTCATGAATGCCAGCCTGTTGTAGCTCAGAGGTACTAGGGAGCCATTGTACTTTCTTTAGCAGGGTAATGACATGTTCCAATATGTGCTTTAGGACTATTACTGACAGATGAGTGGAGGACGCAGTGGAGCTGAGAGACTGGAAGCAAGGAGGAAATTATGAGATTATTACAGTTGTTCTTACAGGTGGTAATGAGGCCCTGAACTTAGATAGAAGCCATGTAAAAAAGAGAAGCGGGTAGTGGATGTACTAGATGTGCTAGGCAGCTAAGTATTATCATGGCTGGAACTTTGCACATGGAGTTAGGAAAACCTGAGTTGGAATCTTGCCTCAGACACTTACTAGCTGTGTGACTGTGGACAAGTTATTTCATATCTCTGAACCTCAGTTTCCTCTTCTGTAATTCTAGGGCTAGTTGGACTCCATAGCATATAAGCTCCTTTCCATCTCTAGAACTGAGATCCTATGACTTATTCCACAGGTTTAGTCACACATTTAATCTTTCACATCTGAATTCAGTGACCCCTTATTTAGGAAGATTTCACGTCAGACATCTTTGATACATAATGATGGAAGCTCTGAAGGCCGTTCTGAAAGAAAGGTCCCAAATTTAGAGCAGTGGAAGAATTTGAAGAACAGACTTTATAAGCTTCTGAAATGACTTGAAAAATAAAGCATTTATTTGGTTGTTGAAGTTGTAGTTTTTTTTTTATTTTTAACAAGTCACATTACTTTTCTAGCCATGTATGATGGCTTTCAGAAGCAAAAAGAGCTATTGTGAGGGAATTCTAAAATCAACGCACTTCCTCTACAATTCAGCTGGTCAAAACAGGAGTTGAATGCTTCTGAGTTTTGCTTATTACTGGTGCCAAGTAAAATGGAACATCACCTATAATAGAGCCAGCTCTGTCGATAAGGACCTTACTTGAAATGGTCCAGTCAAACTGAATAATGTTTAATGGAAGAAATCTTTGAATGAATGATGGAGTAAATTAGTCATTTTGAAATCAATGTCATGACCTTAAATTGTGTTAGAAAAATAAATTGTATTGGGGAAGTAAAAATATAAATTATGTAGTATTTTGTATCTCTGTGTATATTTTACTTTGTTTACTGTGATTAGTATCTTTTTATTGTTGGAAAATGGTTATTTTTTCTGAAACATCTTCAAAGAAGAACAGTAATTAGAAATACTTAGTTTGGGATAGAGACTGGATAGAGGTAGGACGTGTGATAGGGGCTTCTAATAAGGAGACTCTCTCTGCCAATGAAAGTTGGCATTCTCTGTATACTTGTTGTTTTAGAGTTGCGTGGGGCATTAAGAGGTTAAGTGATTTGCCCAAGGTGTGTGTGTGTGTGTGTGTGTGGTTCTGTTTTCCATATAAATACACGTATGTATGTGTACACAATAAGCATATTCATATATGCATGTACACTTGTAGGTATATATCTGTTATAGATGTATATATACACATGCATTTCTGTGTAGGATAGACATATACACAGTATATTTGAATACACGTGCTCTGAATATGTGTGTGCATGTGTATATGTGCACATATGTATATTGTGTATAGACATATATGTGAGAGATACACACACACACCCTGGGGAAATTACTTAACCTCTCAATGCCCTAGGCATCTCTTTAAAACAATAAAATGCACAGAGGGTGTCAAACAACATTAGTAGAGGGAATTTCCTCACAAGGAGATCCCTCCGCCAATGTAATCACAAGTCTCATCTCTATCCAGTTCCTATTCCAGTTTGAGCATTTCTAGCCACTATTGTTCTTCCTTTGAAGATATTTCAAAGAAAATAATGATTTTCCATTGAGAAAAATATTAGTCACAGAAAATAAGATGAAATATAAACTGAAAAGAAGTGTACTTCATATTTTATATTTTTATCTGTACATTTTATTTCCCTAATGTGTGGGGCAGAGACCACTAACCAAAAAAAAAAAATCAATACAAAGACATAGATACCTGAAAGAAGAAATGAGTTTATTGCTTTCTCATGAGAAAGGGTACAGACCCTTGTCACCCTAATGGTGCCGGCCAGGGAAGTACAAATTGATGCTGAAAGGCAAGGCCCTTTTATACTCTAATGCAAGCCCTCCCCCTTCCCTAAACCTTTTCCCCTTATTCCATTGGCTGGGCTTCAGGGGGCACAATCTATTTGTGTGAGTCTTCCCTAGCAACAAAGAACAAAGGATAAGAAAAGACAGGAAATGGTGTTTCAATAATACAAAAACTATTAGCCCTTTTGAGAGGTTTCACTTCTGAGAAATCATCCCTCACACTAATATAATTAGAGGTAATGACATTGATTTAAAGAATGACCAATTTACTCAATCACTCATTCGAATGCCTCTTCCATTAAATGCTGCTCAGTTCTAGTGGACCATTCCATGTCAAATTCCTGATAGCTAGAGCTGACTTCATCACAGGTGATGCTTCTTTTTATTCAGTATGGGAATGCTGAGCACTAGGTATGAAGCAGAGATATTCATCTCATGCCCTGAATAGTGGAATTGTGGAAGTAGTACCTTGTCAGGAGAATTTCTCCTGAGTTGGAAGAGGGACTTGAACCCAAGTCTGCCTAACTTCGAAGCCAACTCTCCATCCCCTACATTATTTTGCCTCCATAGCTTAGAGTTAAGGAGAGTCTAGGTTTAAATTTTGACTTTAACTGAAACTATAGGACTGTGGGCAAGCCTCTTCTCTGAGCCACAGGGAACCTTGTAAGGCCAATTAATTAAGTCAAAGTTTATAATCTTTGTTGGTGGAATGAATTCCCATACCATAATTTCTGTATGAGGCAAAAATCATTAATCCTTTCTGTAGTCATATAGTTTTAAAAAAGATAAACTGATTTTTTTAGGGGCTAGAAATATGGCCTGTATTCCTGACTCCATAAAAATAAAATGTATGGTTGGTATTTAATAGAACTATTAACATGAAAATGCTGTTCTAAGCATGGTTGACCCCAGTTAACATTTGTTCTTGCTTATAAGGTCAATTCCATGGTCCATATGTAACATGATAGATTTCTAATGAGGCAGATGCATAATTATATGCCCTTCAGGATTCCACAGCAAAAGTATTTCTTTTCTGAACTTGTTAGAATAAGTCTTTATGTTTTATGAGAGGCAGCATGGCATAGTACAGTGGTGTCAAACTCAAATACAAATAGGAATCATTAATTCATACATAAGGCTCCATGCAGACCACACATTGACTCAGTTTTAAAAAGCAATGTTTTATTGTGTTTTAATTTATTTTGCTAACTATTTCCAAATTTTACTTTAATTATGTTTGGGCCACCTGGTCCACAGGTTACATGTTTGACACTCTAGTGTAGTACTATTGAAAACTATGTTGACTCAGTGACCTGTTGCTCCCAGCTCTGCTTGTCAATCAGTATTGGAGAAGGTGGCAACAACTGGCAGCTTTTAGCCTTACCTACTCTTTGTCATACACCCCTGCCTGTGATCTTTGTACCCCTACTACAAATTGTCGCCATCTTGCTATCTTGGTTAGGAACTGAGATGCAAAGGCTCAACCTCTTTTGCTAATGTTGACCTTTCTGAACTGTCTTAAAGTTACCTATAAAAGCTGACCCCACCTTGAAGCCATCATTTATCTTCCCTGATCAGCCTGTCAATGTATTGCCACCTTGACATACATATAGTTAATTCCTTTCCATTCTCTTCATCCTTATTTTAGCTTGTTAATCAGGGAAAAAAGCCAAATGAAGAATTTTCCTTTCAACAATACATCAACTCTTAGTGTTAGGAAAACCTTTATTCAAATTATGCTTCAGACACTACTTAGGTGACTTTAGACACTTCACTTAACCTCTCTAACTTAGTTTTATGATCTGTAAAATGGGGATCATAATGGCATCTACTTTATTTTTTTTATAATAAAGTGAAAAAATACAGACAGCTATTGAGTGCTTTGCAAACCTTAAATGTCTTTATAAATCTTAGATTATGTTGTGGTGGTTGTTGCTGAAATGTGGGTAATAGATAAAGTGGTGACGAAAAAGAAAAATTACCCATTTCTTAGGGAGTGTTTATAGTCTGACTCACTGTTACAGAGATACTCAGACTGCCTCTGTTCCTAAACATAGTTTACAGGGTAGGGGAAGTAAGCCAAATGTGATGGAGTGTCTCTGTCCAGTTCTATTAATCCACTTACTGTCAATTAGCTTTTATGAAGAGGTATTTACTTTGAAGATAAAAATATATATAGTACAAATATTTCTCCACAATACATTCCCTTATTCCAACTTGGTCCTTAGGAGCAGTAAGTTCTCTCTTAGCACACTTAATATATAGTACCGAGTATTATCAAATTCACATCCAGGTGTGGCATGCCTCATCTCAGTTACCTTGCTCTGGGTACAGAAAGAGCATTTGAGTCATGGGCTGGGCTAACTGCAAAACACAGAAAGGACTCAAATTCCTGGTTTCCTGTGGCTTTGAAATTTGAAAAGAACAGAAACTTTACATAGTATGGATATGAAGAGGCCAAGGACCAAGACCCTTTCAGAGGATCAGATGACTTCAGAGGAGAGAAGCCCCAAAATCTCATCATTTACACAATTGTCTTTCACTGGACACTGTGAATAGAGGATGCACCCCACCAGAAAGGAAAGTGGACTAAAGGCCCAACTGAACAGACAGACCATCTGTAATGGTAATGTAATTTTGAATTTGAAGATCCCTTTTGTTGGCAAAAGTAGCAGGTACTTAACACTTAGTAACTGATCAAGCCTCTATTGGGGGAACAGAAGGTATGAATTCCTGTCTCCTTGTTATTGACATAACAGGAAGTTGGCTGAGGGAAGTGAAGTAGGTAATACTGTGTATATAAGAGGGGCCCCAGAGAAGCGCAGTCAAAATTTCCTTGAGACCGAGATCTGGTGGCAGAACAGCTACAGAAGAAATGGAGAACTGAATCCTGAAAACTGGTGGTGGAGCTTCTTCTGAACAGGAGCCCAGAGCCTGGAGCCAGGAGCACAGAGCCAGGAACAGGAGCCAGGAGTCCAGAGCCAGGAGCAGGAGTCAGGAGCCCAGGTGACTGAAGCATGACCAGGATGCTAAGACTTTGTTTGTGGCTTGGTTGAGCCTTGAATTCCTTGGAGCAGAAATAGCAAAGGAGCTGACATGGACCAGACACTGTGAACACCAGTGTGGAGCAGGACCTCCCCAGAGAGCTGGTCAAGGAACTGGGAGCTGTCTGCCATTGAACCCAGGTAGAATCTGGGACCATGGAAGGGGATCCAGGGAATCTGAGAACAGACCCCAAGTCAAGATGAAGAAAAGACCTCTCCTTGGGTACTGAGTAATTATGGAATTATAGTTTACTAGTGACCTAAGGGGTGGAGGGTTTTGTGTATGATACTTAGTAAGACCTTGCTGAACAAGTGACTGATTGTACTTTTAGTACTTTGACTATTGTTACTGATAAGTGACTGATTGAGTTAATCAAAACTTTGCCCCAAGAGTGGAAGACTTTGACTGTGTACTTTGATACTACTGATAAGTGACTGATTGAATTAACTTAAGAGTGACTATTTTACTTTGGGACTATGTTGTGAGTATTATATTGTGATTTTCTGTGATAAGTTGAAATATGGTAAATGCTATATTTTGAATTATGCTGTACCTTGATTTTCCATGGATGTTTTGCTTTTGTTATGGAATAGAGTGATCACTATACTGAGTAATCAGAACCTTAAAAAAAGGCTGTTCACAGTAGCAGTTCTTCTGGAAAGCTTCTGTGCATGGCATTACACCATCCTGAATGCTTCTTCAGCCAAAGACCCTCCTTTTTATCCAAGGTTAACCGACAGGAATCAAATACTAAAATTCTGGGTATATTCTTCAGTCTTTCCAAGTCATTTTCCTCCCATATCATTGTGATTCTCCTAGGAATAAGCCCCTCAGTTTCTCCAGACCAGACATCCTTTGCATGCTTTATACCCTCATTATACTTAAAAAAAAATACTTCTAGTGCCCTGATGCAATGATTTTGTGACATTCCTCCCCAGTATAGCTTCTCTTGATTCCAGAAGGCCATCAGTCTCCATTCTGCATCTCTTGCTGATCCCATTAAGAAACTGAGTTTGAGAAAATGAACTTGTATTTTCCATATAATTTAAAAATTTGAGAATATGTCTCCTAACTTCCATTCAGGGACTAGTTATTGAAAAGGCCTTTTAAAAGTCATTCATGGAGGGAAGTATAGGGCAGAACAAGCTAAACTCAAAGGTCAGATAGGAAGCTACTGATAAAGGATGATTCAAAGGATGTTGCAAGACTTCATCTGTCCCCAAATCTCACCTGTCTGACCTGAAAGTTTCTACCATTACAGGAAGTGATATGGCACATACAGGTAAGTGCATTTTCTCCAGGAGGCCATAGTTTAAAAGTATAGGTTATATTCTTTAGAAGTGTCCTCTAAACTTTTCAGATTACAATTTTATCAGTCAGATTAGTTAATTGACTTTTTGGAATGAATAGAATAGAGCTTTGATAGGGTTAAGTATGAGTTGTATCCATGAGATAAGGAAGGGATATATTGAGAATGCTAGGAAGCCAAGGTTTGTGTTTCTAGTGTCTGAGGTAGATATTTGTTGGTGCAAAGAGTTTCTACGCCATAATTTTCTTGTGAGGCAAAAATCATTAATCCTTTCCATAGTCATGTAGCAGAGTTGTGCTAATTAGTAACTCTGATTACAATACCTAATTACATCAATATTGGACAGTAATCTGCTTAAGAGCAAAAAAAAATGTCTTTTTCCATCTTTGTGACCCTGTCATTGCTTATAACAGTGCCTTTCTCAATAGTTGGAACTCAATAAATATTTAATGAAAAAAATGAACTGATTTCATGGACTCAAAACTGTTGAGATTTTTAAGCAGTGGTTTGCAAAGAATAAATACTTAATGAATGTATGGGGAATAATAATACTTTATATTTTATAAATTTTCAGAAAATGAATCAAAATTGGATTTATTCATTTTATTTTTATTTTTATTGTATTTTTAGCTATCATTACAAGGATATTAATATAAGTTCTCAAACATTTGAAAAAAAATGTTTTATTTTCCTTTGTCTATTCTCTTCCTAGCCCCATAGTTTCAAAAAATCTATTTATTTATTTTTAATTTTCAACATTTACTTTATAATATTTTGAGTTCTAAATTTCCCCCCTTCATCCCCAACCACCTCCCAAAGGTGGCATGCGATCTAATATAGGCTATACATTTACAATCATATTAAACCACATTACTTATGTTGTGAAAAAAGAATCAGAATAAAAGAGAAAAAAACAAGAGGAAGAAAGAACAAACAAAAAAGAGAGAGAGAAAACAGTATTCTTCAATCTGCATTTAGATTCTACAGTTCTTTCTCTGCATATGGATGGCATTTTCCATCATGAGTCCTTTGGAGTTGTCTTAAATCCTTGCATTGCTGAGAAGGGCTAAGTCTATCAAAGTTAGTCATCACACAATATAGCTGTTACTATGTACAATGTTCTTCTAGTTGTGCTTGCTTTACTCAGCAACAGTTCATATAAACCTTTCCAGGTTATTCTGATATCCACCTGCTCATCATTTCTTATGGAACAATAGTATTCCATTACATTCATATACCACAATTTGTTCAGCCATTCCCCAATTGATGGACATCCCCTCAATTTCCAATTCTTTGCCACCTCATAAAGAACTGCTATAAATATTTTTGTACGTGTGGGTACTTTTCCCTTTTTTATGATCTCTTTGGAATACATACCTAATAATGGTATTGATGGATCAAAGAATATGCACAGTTTTATAGCCCTTTGGGCTATATTTGCTCTCCAAAATGGTTGGATCAGTTTACAACTCCACCAATAATGCATTAATGTTCCAATTTCCCCAACATTTATAATTTTCCTGTTTTGTCATGTTAGATAAACTGATAAGTGTGATGTGGTACCTTAGAGTTGTTTTAATTTGCTTTTCCCTAATCAGTAATGATTGAGAACTTTTTTTTTCATATGACTATAAATAGCTTCAATTTCTTCATCCGAAAACTGTCTGTTCATATCCTTTGACCATTCATCAATCAGGGAATGGCTTGTATTCATACAAATTTGCCTGAGTTCTCTATATATTTTAGAAATGAGGCCTTTTTCAGAGACTCTAGTTGTAAAAATTGTTTTCCAGCTTTCTGATTTCCTTCTAATCTTGGTTGCATTGCCTTTGTTTAAAACAAAATCTTTTTAATTTAACATAATCACAATAATCCATTTTGCACTTCATAATGTTTTCTTTCTCTTGTTTGGTCATAAATTCTTCCTTTCTCGATAGATCTGACAGATAAACTATTCCTTGCTCTCCTAATTTACTTATAGTATCACCCTTTGTGTCTAAACCATGTGACCATTTTGACCTCATCTTGGTATATGGTGTAAGGTGTTGATCTATCTGGTCCCATAATTTCACAGTTCCCTTTGACTTTTGTCCTTGGCCATTTTTTCTTGGCTACAGTACATAAAAACTCACACTTGGTAGTCTCATTCTTACAGCTTCAATTATTATAAGCGGCTGACTTAAGATCTGAGCATTGTCTATGTCAGTATTCCCATAACCAATCTCACATTGTTTTTACTTCTTCCCCTTTTTGTGATACCAGCATTCACAAATCTTTCATCATAACTTTGGGTTTACCTTTGATTTTTCCTTCTTTTCCTCTTATGTGCAATCAATTACCAGGTCCAATCAATTTATTCTCCCAGCATCTCTTGAATCTGCCATGTTCTTACTGCAAAGTCTCCTTTAAGATCCTTTGGCCTCTAATCTCTATAGTCCATCTTTCTTATCAGTGGCAGAATAATCTTTCTTATTCATATATCTAGTTGGAAGAGAACACAGCTTTACTCAAAAATATTCTGAGATTTACTAAAAATATCTCCCCATTGCCTACTAAATAGACTTCACAGAACCTGTATCACTTGATGATACTCTGTCTTTCCAGGCTTATCTCATGTTGCTTCCCTCTACACTTGATATGCCGCCTTTCCCCAGTCATAAACTATGTTCTCACATAGCATTAATTTTGCTTAGGATGGTTTCCATGTCTGGAAGATTTCCTCTCCCTCTATTTTTATAATGAATTCCTACCTTTCCGTTAAGATTAGCTCAATTTCCATCTTAGTAACTCCTATTTAATGTTATACATTTTAGAGACCTATGTTTATTTTATCTCCCTACCAGACAATTAGCTCAATAGTGGTAAAAACCATGACTTCTCTAAAATATTACCTCCCCAGTACCTAGCACAGAACTCTGCACATAATGGATATTTAGTAAACTCTGGTCATTCCTTGTTATTTTCCAGATCAGGTATAAAATCCTGTTTGGCTCTTAAAGCCTGGCCCTTTCCCCTTTTTCAAATCTTTCTACACACTCTGTGATCCAGTGACACTGCCCTCCCTGCCCTTCCTTGCCCAAGACATACTCCATTTCCCAAGTCTAAGCATTTTCACTGGCTGTCCTCCATGCCTGGAATTCTTTGGCCCATCCTCTCCACCTCCCACCTTCCCTGGCTTCCTTCACGTCTCAGCTAAAGTTTGACCTTTTGGAGGAGACTTTCCTACTTCCCCTTGATGCTAGTGCCTTCCTTCTGTTGAATGTCTCTGATTCTTCTTTCTGTCTAGTTTGTCTGTAGCTGTTTGCATGTGGTCTCCTTTAGTGCGTAAGCTCCTTGAGAGCAGGGACTGTTTTGCCTTTTTTTTTTTTTTGTATTTCCAGTACTTAGCGTGGTGTTTAGTACAGAGTAGGCACTTAATAATTGCTTATTGACCTGTTGAATTTGGCAGTGATGGATACAACTTTCACTGTCTTTCCAGTATATTTCTGAAAATACCAAAGGAAGTTGTGAAAAGAAAACAGTGCATTTATGGATAGGGGAAAGAAAGAATTATTAAGATTCTGACATCTGAAGACTGTCAGAGAACAGCTGGAAATATTTTTTTCTTCTGAGAAAACAAATGCAAAGAGAGATGGGTATATTGGATTTGGCCTATAATTGTGTTAAGGTCCCTGAAGGTTAATGTCCAGCACATTAAGCATGTTATAATTGAACTGTTGAGAAACAAATTAAAATTTTAATGAACTCTCTTCCCTTTGGAGGTAAACTTAGGGCTCTTATTACCAGCACTGCTAGAGCCCATGATACTATTGTCTAATCAGCATTTAATGGGTCACTCTCTGTGCTTCTAATTTCACATAATTAATGTGCTTGTAAAATGAAAACTTGTAAATGTTTTCCACTCATATTAAAACATACTGGAAAATGTAGGTAGGCTACTCTGGTGTTTTCTTTTGGTCCTTTTAGGTTTTCAATTTCTAAATTTCCCACAGATAGCTATAATAAATTCTGTTGTGTGAACATGTTTGAGGTCTCTGCCTCTGTGAAGGCCTCTTGAGATACCCTGGTGAAAGCCAATGAGAGCAAATAGCTTTTAAGGGGTGGAAATTTAGACACCTTCTTTTCCTGATCAAATGAGTTGTCAAAGAAGTGACAAGAAAAAAGACAAGTAAATAGCAACTAACTCCTTTGAGAGAAGCTGCTTTGTCAAGGAACAAAATGACCAATCAAAATCCCCTAAGACCAAAGTATGGCTTTGGCTCCTGATCAAAACAGTAAAAAGAGGTAGGGGAACAGGGGGCACTAAAGGGCTCCATTTTTTAGACAATTTGTAAACATACACTTAACTCTGAATGGGAAATCCTTGTCCAATAATTAATGAATTGGCATTCTACTGATGGAACTGAGCCATATCATTATTTACATCCTCTATAGATGAAGGCAGAAGGTATAAGGCAATTCTGGCCAAATGAAAGGATGGCTCCCAGGCTCCTTGTAATACACACTCCCTTCTCACATCTGCCTCGAGGAATCTCTCGCTTCCTTCAGAGCTCAGTTCAAGTATCATCTCTTACAAGTGCCCTTTCCTAATAATCCCCAGTAACTAGGGTTTACCCCCTGCATTGATTACCTTGTATTTGTCTTGTATGTAATTTGTGTATATATTTTTAAAATTTATTTTAAATGTACATGGTGTTTCAATAGACTATAAGCTTCTTGAGGGCAGGGACTTTTAATTTTGCCTTTGTACCTTTGGTGCCTAGTATGGTCCTAGCTCATAGTATGTTTGATTGATTAAGAGGCAAATAAATGAACTGGTAAAATTAGTTTCATTATATTTCCAAAGACAATAAGAAACATTAACATATGGCAAGCTAATCATATGTTTCTTATAAGAATAAAATAAAAGAACGTTGTGAAGATAGATGTAACTTTTGCACCAGCATCTTTTATACAGGATGAGGAGGTAGAGAAGTTTCATTTACCTTAACATTCAGCAACAAAGTATTTAGTTCATTCTCAGTCCTGGGCCAGTGTGGCAGCCCAACTGCCCATTTCCACAATGGTCTGGAGAAGTCAGAACTTTAGAGACTTCTCTTTCTGTGAGCCCAGCACCCTCCCCACTACTGCTCTCCACCTACCTGGTCCAGGCAGAGGGGAAAACAGAAAAGTGAAATAGATGACTCCCAAATCTTTACACGTCTCCTCAGTGAGCACTAAGAATTAGAAGAGTGGAAGAAAAGAATTGGGTTGCCACTCTATCTCTGATCACGGGGAAGGATGACAAAAAAAAAAAAATCCTGGAGTTGATAGAGAGCCATTGCAGTTTACAAGGTAGGTGGGAGTGACATGGTCATTATCTGTACTTTAGGAAAATAACTTTGGCAGCTGAAGAGGGGATGGAATAGAGTGAGGAGATACTTGTCACAGGAAGATGAAGGCTATTGCAGTAGTCTGGGAGTAAGGTGATGCAGACCTGCTCAAAGTTAATGGTGAAAAAATAGCCCAAAATAGGAGGCAGAGCTAAGATGGTGGAGTAAAAGCAGGAACTTGCTTCAGCTTGTCCCCCAGTCACCTCCAATACCTGAAAAAAAAATGACTAAACAAATTTTAGAGCTACAGATCCCACAAAATGACAGAGTGAAATTCATCTCCAGCTGAACACAGCCTGGTAAGCCGAAAGGAAGAGTCTATTGCACCGGAATGGGAGTAGAGCACAGTCTCATGTGGGCTGCACTGGCACAGACCAGCAGCCCAGACTGGGCCCAAGTAGACGTTAGGGGACTAAATCACTGGCAGCGTTGGCAGTGTCCAGACTTTTCAACCCACAAAAGCCAAAGAGAAAGTAAAAGGTCAGTGGGGAAACCCTGTTGAACCTGGGTGAGAGAAAAGCATGGTCCAGGCCCCTGCCCCCTGGGCAGTGGAGGTGGTAGTGGCTGTGGCAGAAGCAATAGCAGAAGCAGAAGCAGTAGTGGCTGCTTTGGCCAGGGGTGGGGCGGGGGAACCAAGAAGCTGATCAGAGCCAATTTCAGGAATCTTTTTGCTGCTACTGAGGCAGGATTTTCTTTCTTTGCCCTGTTTAGATCTGGGTTGCAATTTTGGGTGGCAGTCCTGGGGTGAGGAGGAATTCAGGCATGGCAGAACTTGTGGCAGCTGCAGGGAGGGAGTCCTCGCCACAGTTCTGAGGCAGGTGCCTAGAAGTAGCTCTGACAACAGCTGCATAAAACCCCAGCAATTTGGACACAACACTCTCCACTCTGGAAGCAGAGTTCTACCTTGGCAAAGAGCTGAAAAGTCAAGTAATTGGCTGGAAAAATGAGCAAACAGAGGAACAAACATCAGACTATAGAATCTTTCTTTGGTGACAAAGATGAACAAATCCTACAACCAGGAGAAGACAACAAGTCAAAACTCCTACATCAAAAGTCTCTAAGAAAAATATGAATTGGTCACAGGCCAAAATCCAAATAAATTTTGAAAATCCCATAAGAGAAATAAGGGAAAAATTGGGAAGAAAAATGAGTGATGCAAGAAAATCATAAAAAATAAGTCAACACCTTACTAAAGGAGACCCCCCCAAATATTGAAGAAAATAAACACCTTAAAAAATAGTCTCACTCAAATGGCAAAAGAGGTTCAAAAAGTCAATGAGGAGAATGCCTAAAAAAATAGCCCAAAATAAGACCAACATTTCTTTATCAATGACTTTGAAATCTCTTCATTTGCATCCTAACATCTCAACCTCTGATTGATATTTGTTCATTTTTATCTACTTATATATAAAAACCCATTAAATTGTTAAATCAGTATATATTAAAAGGAGTGAGAATGATTTTATTCAGGAGTTCTTAACCTTTTGGGGGTGTAATGGGAATGTAAATTTAAGATCTTCCCTGCCCCCTAGGCCCTTTGATAGCCTTAAGTGCACCTGGAGCTTGTGGTAAGAGGCTTGTTTTTCAGGAGATACTTTGTGATTGAGCAGTGGGTTGAGTGTTGTTACATTTTCTGAGCCAGGAGAAGGCTATATAATCCCTGATGTGAGACTTTTCTTGGGGGCTCACTTTGAGAAGTGTTGTGTGATTTGACCAGATGAGACTCTGGGCAGCTGTTGAGAGCCCCCCCCCCC
>NW_027185698.1:4378451-4383160 GCF_028583685.1 Petaurus breviceps papuanus
GCCCCCCCCCCGCTTTGAAAAAAAACCAGATGTTGATGCTTCCCTCTCTGGTAACTGACTAGGTATGGATGTAATGGTTGGACAGTTGGAGGCCTGTCTGCTTGATCTGTTTGTTCCTCTGTCTTCTTGTAATTTCTGCTTGTAACCTCTGTGTACTCTGAAGTTTGGGATGCTGACTTTTCCCCTGAACTAGGTAAATGATATGTTTGATTGATGAAAGCAATATTGTTAACCCATTCTGAGTTGCTTTCCTTTAGAAAAGCAAATCTAAGAACCTGTGTTAGCAGTCACTCTGGGGAGGCCGGGGTGCTTGCTGCTACTGGGGGTCATGGAGATCTTTGGCAATCTAGTGAAGCCTCTGAACTACTCAGAATTATATTTTTAAATGCAGAAAAGAAAATACATAGGATAACAAAGAAAATAAATTATATTGAAATACAAGAATCAAAATATTAAAAAAAAAAAGCAACAGCAACAAAACAGTTTATGGACCTCAGGTTAAGAACCCCTATAAGGGAATAGTTCTAATTTGACTAAAACAAAGAATATGTGATAAAGAGTCATGTGAGAGAAAATTAGAAGCTAGTTGGATTCAGATCCAAATACTAAGGATTTAATTAACAGTTTTTAAATAGCATGAATATTTGTGGAAACCATTTACCCATATTTTTAAAAATTAGGTAGATAGTGCTAATGGATAAATTTGCAATCTATTGTAACATGAGTCTTAAGAAAATTGAAATAAGTAGGAAAACTGACATTTTATAAGATTATTTTCCATTTTTAACAAAATGAAGAATTAAGTTGCTGTTTAATGACCTTGTCTATGTTTTGAACAAATTCCACTGTCAAATCCAACATCATGATTTCTAATGCAGAAACTAATTATCTTGATAATTAGCTTTTACAAAGATACATATTTTTCTTATGACATCTTTTTTTTTTATTTTAGCCCCCCTCCCCAGTTTGTATGCATATCTAAAAAAATGGCTCAAGGGAAAGTGATGCCCTTTCTCTCTGAAAACAGACTAAAGAACTCGATGGAGGAACTTAATTCGAATCATGGTTGCTTTGACCACATAAGGTCATATTTGACAAATCTGGTCAAGGAGTATTGCTTTGTCATCTTTTAGGTAATAACTCTCAGTCATCTAGTACTTTGAGAAACAATATGGCCTCTGTGACTCAACATTTCCTTTTTTGGGCGACAAGTGAGGCAGTGTAGCCTAGTGCATAGATAGCTGGTGTCAGGATTAGTAAGACCTGAGCTCAAGTCTTACCTTTACCACAGACTGGCTGTGTGACCCTAGCCAAGTCACTTAACCTCAGTATTCTCGGTAAATCTCTATAATTACAAGTTACAAAGAAGGCACTGACTTGCTTTGGGTGGAGTTTCTTTATTTGGGAGTTCTTTCTACCGATGAGATCATAGGTCCAGTCCCTATTAGCTTCCTCTTATAACACTGGACAACTATTAAGGCACCTACAGATAAGACTGGATTAGATTTAAATTCCTGTATTAGACTGTTGGCCTCTTGAGGTAGGGATTGTCTTTTGCCTTCTTTTGTATCCCCAGAATGGTGCTTGGTACCTAGTAGGCACTTAATAAATGTTAATTGAGGGTGGCTAGGTGGCACAGTGAATAGAGCACCAGCCCTGGAGTCAGAAGGACTTGAGTTCAAATGTGGCCTCAGACACTTAACACAAAAACTAGCTGTGTGACCTTGGGCAAGTCACTTAACCCCAATTGTCCTCCAAAAAACCAAAAATAATATGTAAATTAAGTACAAACATTCATATAGAATGCATTTATATATTCTCATTTGACCCACACATAATGGAATTATTCTTAGCACCATGTTAGAAATGAGGGAATTTAGGCTTATAGAAGTTAGGTTACCCAAAGTCACATTAAATGCTATTAAATGTCAGAATTAGAACTCTAACTGAAGTCTGTATTCCAATTCCAATACTCTTCCTATTCTTTCCCTCTGATATTTAGGTCCTGAAGTAATATTGGAAAGATGAAATTGTTCATTTGTATCTACTCGTATATAAAGACCCATTAAATTGTTCAATCAGTATATATTAAAAGATGAGGTTTTTTTTTTTAAAGCTTCTTTGATTGTTATTAGCAGTAGCTGAGTCCCACCAATTACCATTACAACCAACTTCAGATAGCCTGGAAGTGAATGACAGGACTGAATAAACAACACTTTATTTTCTGAATAGTACTGTTCTCCATAGGTTGGATCAATATGGAGGGATGGGAAGATGGTAACGATATTCCCAAACATTAATTTTACTTTCTCAGAGAAAGCTCAGTAATTGCAGAGCAATAGCATAGCTTTGTGATCCCTATGTAAGTCTAGAGGTACAGTGACCTTTTGCTGAAAATTCAAGATGATAGATAGATCTTGTCAGAAGGTGTTCAGAGATAGTTACACCATCTGATTTCTCATTAATGAGAGTTTGGAATCCACGTTATGAAATCACTTCCATAAGACAGCTAAGTCTGTTTTTGCAGGTTGTGTATATGCCACTATAGATTAAAATACTATTAAATTATTGTCATCCTGCTATAGTATCTGCTGCCTTCTCCTCACCAGTCACAGGGCTCACCTGGATGGGGCTGGTAGCAGAGCTGTAAATGGCACGTTGCCCCAGGGCATTCAAATTTAGAGCACACCATCATGCACCCAGTAAAGTAGGTAGGAGGTCAAGGGAGGGAAAAGCAGCCTGCTGGCTAAAGTGGGTGCTGTTGCCATAGGCACTGCCTTCCTCCCTACTCTTTCCTTCCCTACCTAGAAAAAAGTTTTTTTGTGAGCACAGTAAGTACCATTTTTCTTAGCATAGTTTGTGCTGCCCACATGCAAATATTTCTAGAAGATCTGCTAAGGGCTCATGAGTAGTTGTTGAATGAATGAATATTTAACAACCTGTCAGTAATAGCTATTGTGTTTTCCTTCAGTTTTTATATGATGAAATTGTATGAAAATGATCCCCTTTTCTCATTGGCCTCATACTCCAGATTAAATACATACTTATCTGCAAAAAACCTTCAGGCAATAAGGACCAAAGACATTGAGAGTGAATCCCTGGTGGCCTTGTCCACTTTCTGGTGTTTAATTTATTTGCCTACAGGGTAGCAGAATGGAAATATTTTATTTAATAAGATTTTGAGCAGGAAGGGACCTTTGAGATCATCTAGTCTATTCCTGTAGTTTAGTAAATGAGGAAACTGAGGCTCAGACCAGTAGAGACCTTTAGGTATGGAGGCCCTTGAACTGACTCAAATTCCAGGGTTCTTTTTGTTAGGCCGTGCTGCTCCCTGGTTACAGAGACAGAGGCTCTGGGTGTAATCCTGAAGTTGTGATTTCTTTCTTTCTTTTTTTAAATTTATTTTTTTTTGCTTTTTGAAGGGCAGGGAAATTGGGGTTAAATGACTTGCCCAAGGTCACACAGCTAGTAAGTGTTAAGTGTCTGAGGCTGGATTTGAACTCAGGTCCTCCTGACTCTAAGACTGGTGCTCCATTCACTGTGTCACCTAGTCACCCCAAAGTTGTGATTTCTTATGTTGCAATGGGTAAACCATATTTTTGAGCCTCAGTTTTGTCACCTTTACAATGGGAATATAAATCCTTCTACTGCCTATCTTACTGGTTCTTATAAAAGTACTCTGTCAAACAAAGCTCTGTGTAACTCTGCATTTTTAATCATAAAATGCCATCAAAACACAATGATACTTCTTACAAATGACCAGAGAGACAAAGGAATGAACAAAGGGACCTGGTTCCAACTTCTGTCTCAGCTGCTAGTTATGACTGTGAGCTTATACATCTTATTTTACATTTTGTGACCACGATTCTGTCCTCTCTGAAATGAGAATATAATATTGTTCAGTCTTCCTCACAGGGGTGCTTGTGAAAGTCAAGTGAAGTCATACTGTGAACATATTTTACACACTGTTTGGGCTGTATTAATCTGAATTCATTCTCAGATCTGCTATTGTTCATCATGATGTGAGCCTGGCTAGGTTGTACAGTGGATATTGTGCTGGACCTAGAGTTAAGAAGACCCGAGTTCAAATCCAGCCTTAGGCACCTAACTAGCTGTGTGACCAATCATGTCACATAGATGTTGTCTTCTTCAGTTTCCTTATCTGTAAAATGATAACCTGTTTCCCTGGTGGTTGTGAGGATAAAATGAGTTAATTTTGTTTTTCAATTTTTCAAATGCTTTATTAACTTTTGATTTACATCATTCATTTATGCCAGATTTTGAGTTACAAATTTTCTACCCTTTTTTCCCCTACTTATCACCCCAAAATAGTGATCCTAATGAATATTGCCTCCTCCAATCTGCTCTCTCCCATATCTTCTCCCATAACCCCTTCGACTTTCCAGTAGGGCATGGTGGATCTCTATGCCCCAGTGCCTGTATATCTTATTTCCCAATTACATGTAAGATAGTATTAATAATAGTATATATGTATATATAATTTTAAACATTTGATTTTAAAACTTTGAATTCCAGATTGATTCCCTTCCTCTCTTGTCACCCACCCTTACTGGGAAGATAAGCAATTCAGTATAGATTGTACATGTGTAGCTAATGCAAAACATTAACATAGTAGATATATTGTAAAAGATTGACTATATTTCCCTCCCTCCTATCCCACCACCCACTTGTTCTATTCTCTACTTTGA
>NW_027185698.1:4383260-4386468 GCF_028583685.1 Petaurus breviceps papuanus
CCCACCCCTCCATCAGCCCCCCTCTCATCCCCTTCCCCTCTACTCTCCTGTAGGGTGAGATACCCTATTTAATGTGTATTTCATTCCCTCCCAGAGCCAAATTCAGTGAGTATAAGGTTGACCCCATTCCCTTTTGCCTTCCTTTTCTTCCCCTCCATTGTAACCTTTTTCCCTTGCCTCTTCTTTATGAGATAGTTTACCCCATTCTGTGTCTCTCCATCTCCTCTCATTATATTCCTCTCTCACCTCTTAATTTCCCCTTTTAAGTATTATCCCTTCCTATTAAATTGGTCCTGTGTCCTCTATAAATACCTGTAACCATATATACATACATTCACACATGTATTCGTACACTCGTATACCCTCCGATAAAGACATATATATGTGTGTGTATGTATATATACATATATGTGTGTGTGTGTGTGTATATTCCCTTCAACTATTTTCATACTGAGAAAAGTTTCATTAGTTACAATTATCGTTTTTCCAATTAGGAATGTTAATAGTTCAACTTTGATCAGTGGCTTATGATTTCTTTTCCCTGTTTACCTTCTCAAGTTTCTTTTGCTTCTTGTATCTGAACGTCAAATTTTCTATTCAACTCTGGTTTTTTCATTAAGAATGCTTTAAAGTCCTCTATTCCACTTAATGACCATATTTTCCCCTGAAACATGATACTCAGTTTTGCTGGGTAGGTGATTCTTGGTTTTAATCACAGCTCCTCTGCCCTCCAGAATATCCTATTCCAGGCCCTTCGATCTCTCAGTTTAGAAGCTGCCAGAACCTGTGTTATCCTGATTGTGTTTCTACAATATTAAAATTGTTTCTTTCTGGCTGCTTGTAATATTCTCTCCTTAATTTGGAAATTCCAAATCCTGGCTATAATATTCCTAGGAGTTTTCTTTTTGGAATCTTTTTCAGGAGGTGATCAGTGGATTCTTTCAACCTCTATTTTGCCTTCTGGTTCTAAAATATCAGGGCGATGTTCCTTGAGAATTTCTTGGAGGATGATTTCTAGGTTCTTTCCCTGATCAAGGCTTTCAGGTAGTCCAATAGTTTTACATTATCTCTCCTGGATCTTTTTTCCAGGTCAGTGGTTCTTCCCATGAGATATTTCACATTGCCTTCTATTCTTTCATTTGTTTGGATCTGTTTAACATCATCTTGATTTCTCTTAAAGTCACTAGCTTCCCTTTGCTCCAATCTAAATCTGAGGAAAAGATTCAACTCATTGAGCTTTTGGGATTCTTTTTCCATCTAGCAAATTCAGCCTTTCAAGGCATTCCTCTCCTTATTGCCTTTTTGAGCCTCTTTTGCCAATTGAGTTAGTCTATTTTTTAAGGTGTTATTTTCCTCAGTCAGGCTGTTGACTCTCCTTTTGTAATTTTCTTGCATCATTCTCATTTCTTTTCCCAGTTTTTCCTCCACTTCTCTTATCTGCTTCTTAAGGTCCTCTATGGCCTGTAACCAATTCATATTTTCCTTTAAAGCTTTTGGTGCAGGAGTTCTGACTTCACTGTCTTCCTACTGTTCCATGCTTTTCTCCTTTTTGTCCCCAAAATAGGAGTCTAATGTTGGAGTTTTCTGTTTGTTTTGCTTCCTTTGTCTGGTCATGTCACCCCTCAGTCACTTGACCCCTGGGTTTTTTGCCACAGTAGGGCTCTGCCACCAGACAGGGGAGCTTTCTTCCCAAATGCTGGTGTTTTCTCAGCTGCCAGAGGTATTAGTCGGGTGCCTTCTCTGAGGCCTCCACATGCTCTGGCAAGCTGGTCATGCACCCCAGGACCTCCACCCTAGACCACAATCCAGATCCAAGCAGGTTAAAGCAAGAACAATTACCCCTCAGACTGGTCTCTTGGTCCCCCTACAGTCTGCAGGCCAAGAGCTGAAGCTGCAACATGGTGCTGGCATGGCTTCTCACCCTAGAGGCAAAAGCCTGACGCACACCCTACTATTGGTCCCAAAGTCCAGACTGCACTGATCTCTCACTTTGTCCTTTGCATCTATGTGTTGATCAATCTGGAAATGGCCACAGCTGCTGCTGATCTGGAGTCCCTCTGGCAGGCAGCTGGTCAGGCCCACCCTGGGGCTAAAACCTCCGGCTCAGGCGGGCCTGGGCTCAGCTCCCAGAGCACTGTGCTGGCCACTTGCTGCCAGCCTGCCAGCCTGCCAGGCTGTCCTCTGTGGGAGGTTAGCTTCTCTGTGTCATTTTGTGGGTTCTGCAGCTCCAAAGTTTGTTTATAGTCCCCTTTTTACATGGATTGGGGAAGGTGGAAGCTGGAGCCCCTGAGAGGTCCTGCTTCTACTCCACCAATTTGGCCCTGCCCCCAATGTCCAAAATGAGTTAACTTTGTAAAGCACTTTGCAAACCTTAAAAATACCTGATAATTTCTGGCTATTATTAATTAAATTTATTGTTAAATTTAATTAATGGGCAGCTAGGTGGTATAGGGAATAGAACACTGACCCTGGAGTCAGGAAGACCCGAGTTCAAATCTGTATCTGCTGGCTATATAAGTGTGTATAGCGGCAAGCACCCCAGTGTCCCCAGGGTGCCTGCTCACACAGGTTCTTGGATCTGATTTGATAAAGGAAAGCAACTCAAAATGGGTTAACAAGCTTACTTTAACCAGTCAGACATATATCGTTTACCTTGTTCAGGGGAAAAGGTCGGCACCCCAAACTTCAAAGTACACAGACAGAATTATCAAGACAGAAACAGATCTAGTAGACAGATTTCAAACTGTCCAACTATTACATCCATACCCAGTCAACATCTGGGTTTTTCAAAGGGGGGGGGCTCCAGACAACGGCTTCCCAGAATCCATATCAAATCACAGAACCCTTCTCAAAGTGAGCCCCCAAAACAAAGCCTCACATCAGGGCTTATATAGCCTTCTCCTGGCTCAGAGAATGTAACAACCTTATTGACCCACTGGCCAATCAAAAAGTATCTACTGAAAAACAAGCCTCCCTCCCCAGGCTTCAGGTGCACTTTAGCCTAGGGGCAGGGAAGATCTTCCAAATCTGCATTCCCATTACATTCAGCCCCAAGATCTTTCATGCCCATAGCATAGGCAATTTACTTTTGAATTAGCACTAAACATCTCTTAGGTCACATTTTCAAGATACTGAATTAAAGTTACCAAAGTGACCACTGGGCCTTAAACAAACACAAAGTACATAGCATTATTACCTCAATTCAAAA
>NW_027185698.1:4391468-4394525 GCF_028583685.1 Petaurus breviceps papuanus
GGGTGCTGACCTTTTCTCCTGAACAAGGTAAATGATATATGTCTGACTGATTAAAGTAAGCTTGTTAACCCATTTTGAGTTGCTTTCCTTTATCAAAGCAGATCCAAGAACCTGTGGTGGAAGCAAACCCTGAGGACGCGCTTGGGGTGCTTGCTGCTACAGCAAGGTAGGAGGTGGGTCAGTGAATAGAGTACAGGAGCCTGGAATCAGGAAGACCTAAATTGAATCTGACCTCAGGCACTTATTAACTATGTGACCCCAGGCAAGTTACTTAACCTCTGTTTGCCTTAATCCACTGGAGAAGGGAATGGCAAACCACTCCAGTCCACTTGCCAAGAAAATGCCATATGGGGTCGTGGAAGAGTTGGGCACCTCTGAACAACAACGATGGTCAGGGTAAGAAGTAGTAAAGCATGGTGCTTAGCAGGCCAACTTGGGAGTCAGGAAGGCCTGGGTTCAAGTGTTACCGTTGACATACAGGCTGTGCAAGTTACTTAAGTTTTCAGTGATTTGAGAAACTTTCCAAGAATAAAAGTGGCAGACTAGTTGCTGATCAGCTTGGTAGAGGTTATTCTATGCTGTGTTTTCCTGGGATTTGGAGCCATAATCTCTTTTAATGAGAACAGAGACTGCAAGCCTGGGATCTGCAAAGATATTCTGGTCTGTTCCTTTGGCTCTGTTGAATCAGCATTAATTCAATGAGAAAAATGTCTCCCAAGGCTGGAATCTGCAAAGCCATTCAGATTTGCTGACTAAACCCGGAAAGGACTCTCTACTTCTCTCTCTGCTAATCTCTAGCTTCCTTCTACACTCAGCTCCTGTGTCACTTTCTAGAGAAAGCATTTACTGATTTGTAATGATCTACCCCATCTCATGTTAACTTGTCATTATTTATTTGTTTACCTGTTTGGATTTTCCTGTAGGATCTTAGCAGGGAGTTTTTCATGCTTGTCAATTCAATTCATTAAACATTTATTAATTACCTACTATTTGTCTTAAGTGCTGAGAATATGTTGTTGTTAAGTTGTTTTTTTTTTAGTCATATCAGACTCTCCAAGACCTCATTTGGGGTTTCCTTGGCAAAGAGATTGACATAGTTTGCCATTTCCTTCTTCAGCTCATTTTACAGATGAGGAAACTGAGGCAGAGTTAAATGACTGGCCCAGAGTCACACAGCTAATAAGTGTCTGAGGCCAGATTTAAACTAAGGAAGATGAGTCTTCCTGGCTCAGGGTTCTGTCCGCTGAGACACCTAGCTGCTGGGGATATAAATAAGAAAAAGGTAAAAATAGGAATATAAATATAAAGATATTGTATAAATATAAAAAAAATAAGTAAAAGATATAAATAAGAAAAAAGAAAGATAGACCTCAATGTGGGAAAACAACACACACAAGAAGGATGAAAAGTAGGGGTTGGAGGTGGTGTAAGAGGGCCACCAGCAGAGTCAAAACCAAACAGAACTGCTGATAGAAAATGAAGAGTTACCTTGAAAGTTCTGAATTTTTTGAGCACTCTAAAAAGGAAGGCTTTGGGAGTTTATTTGTCCGTCCTCCAGCCCCAGGGGAGAAGTAACTGAGGGAGGTGAGAAGATGTTGAGCATTAAAAACAAACTTAATCAGCATATTGATGGGATTTCAGGTGGTTGGTTTGTCCTCGGTGGTAGGGTTTCAGCTCCCTCCTTTGTTTCAGTCTTTAGCCCAGAAGAGTCTCCCTAGTTTCTAAATTGTCATTAACTCTGTTCTGTCCTTATTATCAGCTTCTCTTTTCATCCTAATTCTTCTTGCCCTGTCCTGACAAATTGCCCCAAATCCTTGTGTCATCCATCCCTTTTCTCTTCTAAAACTCCTGTCTCAGCCACCTTCCTGACTCTCTGTACCTTCTACTTCCTTGATGATGGCCTTTTCATCCAGGAGATGCCTCTGAGCCTTAGGCCCTCCTATCTGATTGTTGAATTCTCCCCATTTCATGAAATTGCCAGGCCTTCTATGCTCACTTTTTTCTTGACTCCTTTCCTGACTCTCTGGACTCTTTCAACTCATTCCAGAAACCTTAACTAGGTGGGTACCCTTCCCCTATATTACCTCCCTTTCCAGCTTTATGTGTGGTCTTCTTCTCCAAGGTGGTACAGTGGATAGAGCACCAAGCCTAGAGACAGGAAAACCTGAATTCAAATCCACCCTCAGACACTTACTAGCTGTATGACCCTGGAAAAGTCACTTAATCCTGTTTGCTTCAATTTCCTCATCTGTAAAATGAGCTAGAAAAGGAAATGGCAAATTACTCCAGTATCTTTGCCAAGAAAACCCCAAAAGGGGTCACGAAGAGCCAGACACAACTGAAAATGATTGAACACATTCTCCATTAGAATAAAAATATTCTCCTTGAGAACAGGGAATGCCTTTTTGGCTTATATTTCTGTTCGTTGATGTTAGTACAGTTCCTGGCATATAGCAAGTACTTAATAAGTTCTCTATCCAACCCTGTCCCCATAATCCATTCTTCTTGAAGCTCAGGTTGATGAATGGAAAATGAAAAAGCAAAACACCCAAACTATTCATAGGTGCTTAATTACATGGTACTTACAACTCATAATAACAACTGCTGGTACTGCTCTATTTATATAACCTTTCCAAATAGGTAAGGCTATGGTGTCTATGATGAATGGAACAGAATATCAATCAGGGAAACCAGATGAATGGGGGAGAGCAAAAACAGGGAGACCAACCTGGTGCGTATGTGCAGCATTCAGAAAGAGACGGAACCTCACAGCCAGGGTGTCATGGGACTCATGAAGGAGAAGGAAAAGTCGCCATGTCCCTGCTGAGCATGGCTAGCCTCTCAACAAATATATAGAGAAGTACAGCAAGATGAACATGGGTCAAAAGGCAGAAGACTTGAGGGTTGGATGCATTCGTGCTGGCATAGCCAGCATGACCCTAACAATTCACTTAATTTTTTCTGGCTTCCTCTATTAGTAAATGAAGGGGTTAGATCAGAAGCCCTTAAACAAAGTTCCATGAACTTGTTTAAAAAAAAATTGATTCCTTTATTTCA
>NW_027185698.1:4394625-4431821 GCF_028583685.1 Petaurus breviceps papuanus
TCTCTCTCTCACACACACACACACACACACACACACACACGCATGCAGGCACTGAAGAACTACTATTCTATATGGCCTCTGAAAGTGTCTCTCTACCTCTGATTCAACAATAGGCTATTTACTAACTCTTAACTCAGAAAGTAGATAATTTTCAGTGTAACTTAAAACTTGTCCCAGGTTGTGGTACTTTCCCTCCTAACTTTGGCCTTACCCATATTCCTCTATTAAATTGTACCCCTCTCAATTCCCATTCCTTCTGGGGGGGGGTGCACTGATCTCTGTTTTTTAAGTGAATTTTGCTAATGGCTTAATACTACTCCAACCAAGTAATATGTTTACATTTGTTTTGTTTTGTTTTGTTTTTTGCAGGAGGGAAGACAGGGCAATTGGGGTTATATGAGTTTTCCAAGGTCACATGGCTAGGTGTGTGTGTGTGTGTGTGTGTGTGTGTGTGTGTGTGTGTGTGTTAAGTGTCTGAGGCTGGATTTGAATTCAGGTCCTCCTGACTCCAGGGCCAGTGCTGTATTCACTGCACCATGTAGCTGCCCCTATGTTTGCATTTTTTTTGAAAGCAATTGGGGTTAAGTAGCTTGCTCAAGGTTACACAGCAAGTTATTTTTGTGTGGGTGCATAGTATCTGAGGCTGGAACCAATTCTAGGTCTCCCGACTCCAGGGCCGACGCTCTTACTCATTGCGCCACCTGGCCACCCCTATGTTTGTATTTTTATAGGCACTTTCTTTTTCTGGAGACAAAACACTTTAATACTACAGTGGAGGAAAATTTAAATTGTTCTGGCTGATGTGAGAGATATCTGGGGACACCTTTTTTTGACACTATTTTTGGTTCCCTTTTTACACATCATGTAGGTAGCTCATAAGGTAGGTGAAAGACCTGAAGGATTCATTATTTGGATGGACTCAGGGGCAAGGAAGGCAAAGATGTCAGATGGACAGTGTGCAAAGAAAATGCTAGACTGTATCACTGTATGTTGTTGCATCTGTGATTAAAAACATTTGCATAAGCATATAGCAACAATAAGTTTCCACCCTTTCTTATCGACAGTAAAGTTTGGTGAGAGAAGACAATGATCACAGCAGCATCGGCAGCCTTGTTGATATGCAGCAGGGGGTTAATATGAAAACCCCCTTTCGTATGTTCAGCACATCTGTAGGAAAAACAGCTGGCATTATGGCAGACCACGGTGAAGTGCAATAAAGTTTTAGTCTCGACCCAAGCAAAATTAGAGATGTCAACCAAATGTTTGCTATTAATCCGTACTGCCTGATTTGCCACATGTTGTTGTTTTTCTCTATTGGCATTGCTTAATGATGATAATTTAATATTTACAGAACATCAGTAGTGTACAAAATGCAATAAAGAACAGAGAGAGAGAGAGAGAAGGCCCATGTTAGAGGAGTTTTAATTAATGCTGAAATAGTAAGTAGAAAAAAAAATAGTGGGGACAGAGAGGAGAGGACACAGTAGCCCCTTTAGAATCAAGTCCAGCATGACTGGGAAAGAGTGCTACAGGTAACATCTTTGCCCTCTGATCCCTGAATGTGCCAGCAATGCTTTCCACCACTGAGGTTTCCTGTTGGAGATAACTCCCCCTATTGTAGGAGCTCAATAGGTTGAAGCCTTCTCATAAGGGTTAGCAGATGGGACCCAATTATTGGTAGTTCTCATTCCAGTAATCTGGTCTTTTCTAGTGCTAAAAGGTTTTTGTTTTTTTTTTTTTGAGTACCATGATTTGAAGAGAGAATATGCTTAGCAGGACCTTGTCATTCCAGGGACTCCATTACTGCAGCTCTTCCTTCTCTTTAAGCAAGAATTCCTTTTGGGATAAAGGTGTTGATGTCACTGACCCAGAACATTGTGGTCTTCCATGGTTTGTTCTGTTTTGGGTTCCAGATGATCCACGTCTATTATCAGGGTTTGAACGATGAAAGTTACATTTGAAAGACTTATGACCTCCTAGGAGAGAAACTCTATTCCTTAAAGCAGCCTATTTTCCTTTTAGATGAATGTAATTGTTAGGGGGATTTTGCTCATAATGAGCTGAATTCTATCATCCAGCAATTACCCAATCCTGCCACAAAGTACATTCCTGGAAATCATTTAAAACTACCTCTGTAATTCAATAAGCATTTAATGAATTCCTGGGTACCACCAAGTATGGACTAGGTTCTGGGGATGCAAAGGAAAATAAGACAATCCCTGTCCTTGAGGAGTTTACATTTAAATATCAGGAATGCAAGGCTAAATATTGCGAGCTTCTTCACCTGATCCCGAGATCTCAAATAGATTAGACATCTTGGTTGGCCATCTCTGTATGTTTTCTAGCTTGCCAAATTCTTTCCTAAAATGTAGTCCTGTGAAATGGACACAATACTAGAGATTTGTTCTGGTCTCAGTACAATACAGAAAGATATTACCCTCACTTCTAATATATATGTTTTTTATCTATGCAGCCTAAGATTGGTACCTAAGAAGAGACCATATGGTGCAGAGGATAGAGAGTTGGTCTCAGTACTAGGTAGCCCTGGGTTTATCTCTGACATATACTGGCTGTGTGATTCTGGGCAATTCATTTAACCTCTCTGCTCTTAGCAAATGTCTAAACTAAAAGATGCAGAAAATGTGCTTGCCTGAATTGATAGAGGGAGTTTCCTCATCTGGTGAGTTCTCTCTAACAGTGAAATCATGGGTGTCATTTCTATCCCTATCTCTTGCCCTGAGAATGCATTAGCTTTGCCTTGCCCAAAATACAGCTGACTTGTGTTTGAGCTTGTAATCCACTAAGATCTCTAGGAGCACTTCTAGTCACATCTATTCTCATTCTGTGTCTTTGTAATATATTTTTTAAGCCTATGTGGAGAATTCCATGTTTATCCTTATTAAATATTAGTCCATGATTTGAGACTATCAAGATCTTTTCAGATCTCAACTCTGTCATTCAATTTCCCTTAATATCTTCTTGTCACTTAAAGATTGGAGAAATATATATGCCATCCACGCCTTAATTCAAATCACTGATAAATAATTTGAAGTGAAAAGGCCAAGAATCCTCTGCAATTCCCCTCAAGATCTCCCACTAGATTGACGTTCATCCATTAATCAACACTTTCAGACCTGTAATCCTACTGGGGCCAAAAAACTTTGCTGCACTCTCATCCAGTCAGCACATCCACATCTTCTTTACTGGGATATCATGAAACTTGGTCAAATGCCTTGATGAAATTCAAACACAATCTGTGAAACACTCCCATCTCTCCCTCATATGTGGTCCTTTAAAAATCAAGCTCAGTAAAAGGTACTTTTGGGTCAGCAATCCCTCAAAGCCAAGCTCATAAGTACCCACAACTGTGTTTCTATTATTAGACCAACCTACTTAGAAAAAGGATATTTAATTAAAAACCAGCAAAATAAATAACAAGAGAAATCTTTCATGCATAAAAGATTGCACACTCCCCAAAGTTTATGTACCACCTCTGGGGGAGAGGGAAGATTCAAGAAACATGTGGTCAGGGAAGACACATGACCAGGGAAAATAAGAAGTTGGAGTAGCTTAGGTTTCCCACTTTGCAGGGCAATCAATGATATTGTCATGGTGATGGCACTCCCTGATGATGTCATCAGTTTTCTGGACTGAGCTATGGTTCACTGCTACTCTGTTTTCTTTATTTCTTATTTCCACGGTCTGCTTGTTAATCTGGGTTCAAATAATACCTCTGATAATTACTACTTGTGTGACCTTGGGAAAGTTGCTTAACCTCACTGGGTCTCAGTTGCCTTATCAGTGAAATGAGATGGTTTCTGTGGCTCTAGATCTAGGATTCTATGATCTCTGCTGAGAAGGTTCCTCCCTAGTCTTACTTCTTGAGTGTCTTCCTTCCTTCCTTCTTTCCTTTCTTCCTTCCTCCCTCCCTCCCTCCTTCTCTCTCTCTCTCTCTCTCTCTCTCTCTCTCTCTCTCTTTCTTTCTTTCTTTCTTTCTTTTTCCTTTCTTTCTTTTCTTCTTTCCGTCCTTCCTCTCTTCCCTTCTTTCTTAACAGTATTTTGATTTTTCCAATTACACATAAAGATCATTTTTAACATTCATTTAAAAATTTTTTTGAGTCCCAAATTTTCTCCCTTCCTCCTCTTCTCCTGCCTTCCCAAGATGGTAAGCAATTTAATATAAGTTATATATGTGCAATCATGTAAAACTTATTTCCATGTTAGTCTTGTTGTAAAGGAAGAAACAGACCAAAAGAAAAAAAAAGATGAATAAAATAAAGTGAAAATAGTATGCTTTGATCTGTATTCAGACTCCATCAGTTCTTTCCCCAAATTTGTATAACATTTTCCATTATGAGTCCTTTGGAATTGTCTTGGATCATTGTACTCTTGAGAACTAAGTGATTCATAGTTGGTCATCACACAATGTTGCTGTTACTATATACCTTGTTCTCCTGGTTCTGCTCACTTCATTCAGCATCAGTTCATGTAAGTCTTTCCAGGTTTTTTCTGAAATCCATCTGCTCATCATTTCTTTTAGCACAGTAGTATTCAATTACATTTATATACCACAACTTGTTCAGCCATCCCCGAATTTATGGGTATCCTCTCAGTTTCTAATTCTTTGCCACTATAATTATTTATTCATTATTTTTGTACATGCAGGTCCTTTCCCCTTTTTTATGATCTCTTTGGGATACAGACCTAGTAGTGGTATTGCTGGATTAAAGGGTATGTACAGTTTGATTGACCTTTGGGCATGATTCCAAATTGCTCTCCAAATGGTTGGATCAGTTCAAAACTGCACCAATAATGTATTAGTGTCCTAATTTTTCCACCTCCTCTCCAATATTTATCATTTTACTTTCCTGTCATATTAGCCAATCTTATAGGTGTGAAGTGGTGCCTCAGAGTTGTTTTTATTTGCATTTATCTAATCAATAATGATTTTAGAGCATTTTATATGCCTATAGATAGTTTTGATTTCTTTTTTTAAGCTTTTATTTAGAATTTTATTTTTCCCCAGTTACAGATAAAAACATTTTTTAACATTTGTTTTTAAAACCTTTGAGTTCCAAATTCTCTGCTTTCCTCCCTACTCCCCTCCCTCCCCCCAAGTGAGAAGGCAAGCAATTCTATGTAAGTTATACAGGGGTAGTCATACAAAACATATCCATAATAGTTATATTATTAAAGAAAACATAGATAAGAAAAACTCAAGAAAAATAAAGAAAATTTTTAAAAAATATGCTTTAGGGGTGGCCAGGTGGCTCAGAGAGTAAGAGCACTGGCTCCAGTGTCGGGATGACCTGGGGATCAAATCTGGGCTCAGATACTTAGCACCACACCCAGAAATAACTGGCCATGTAACCTTGAGCAAATTACTTAACCCCAATTGCTTTAAAATAAATAAATAAAATAAAATAAAAATATGCATCTATCTATATTCAGACAATATTAGTTCTTTCTCTGGAAATGGATAACATTTTTCATCATAAGTTCTTCAGAGTTGTCTTGGATCATTATATTGCTGAGAATAGCTAAGTCATTCACAACTGATCATCTTACATTATTAGTGTTACTTTGTACACAGTACATTTCACTTTGCATCAGCCCATGTGAGTCTTTCCAGATTTTTCTGAGAGCATCCTGCTCATCATATTTTATAGTACAATAGTATTCCATCATAATCACATACCACAGCTTGTTCAGCCATTTCCCATTTGATGGGCATCCGCTCAACTTCTAATTTTTTTGTTCCCAGAAAAGAGCTGCTATAAATATTTTTGCACATATAGGTCCTTTTCCTTTTTTTTAAATCTCTTTTGGGATACACACCTAGTAATGTTATTGCTAGGTCAAAGGGTGTATGCATGCTTTGATAGCCCTTTGGACATAGTTCCAAACTGCTCTACAGAATGGTTGAATCAATTTACAACTCTACCAACAGTGCATTAAAGTCTCATTTTTCCAACATCCTCTCCAACATTTCTCTGTCCTATTAGCCACTCTAATAGGTATGAGGTAGTACCTCAGAATTGTTTTAATTTGCATTTCTCCAGTCAATAGTAAGTTAAAGTATTTTTTCATATGGCTATAGATAGCTTTGATTTCTTCATCTGAAAACTTTCTGTTCATATCCTTTGACCATTTATCAATTGGGGAATGGCTTTTATTATTATACATTTGACTCCTTTCTCTGTATATTTGAGAAATGAGGCTTTCATCAGAGACACTTTTATAAAAATTGTTTCCCATCTGCTTTTTTTTCTAGTCTTGGTTGCATTGATTTTATTTTGCACTATTGTTTTCTGCCACCGTCCACTGGTCTTGTAATGCTATGCAGCCCCTTCTTATGATCTACTCTGTTTGCCTTAACTGGATTCAGTGACTGTGCAACCTCTCCCCTATAGAAAGAAGGCATAGACCTAGGGCTCTTGCAGCCCCACTCTGCCAGTCAGACTTCAAAAGCTTCCAGGTTTAGTATAACTCTCTTTTGGCCAACTTTTTTCCTTCTACCTCATGGAATCCCTCAGTATAAACTCATTTGTATTATAGTATGAAGTTCATTTGAGTTCCTCTCGTCTCCCTGGTTTCCAAGCCTGGGTCCTCTTCACATCATTCTAGGGACCAGTTGGAGGCAATTACTCCTTGTGATACTTCCATAATGCTATTTTTTTTTATACATATAATTTTGGAAGCAAGGCCTAAAGGATGAGAGCACTTGTTTAACTATTTAACGCAGTTTAGCAACAAATCTACACCAAGATGGTGGAAACTTAGTCGATGTAACTAAAAGTTGGGATAAGAATTCTTTGAAATTATAAAGCCTATGTTTAAAATGAGTCATCACATCAACTACCATTTATTAAAAATGAGTCATCATGTCAGTTAACATTTATTAAGCACCTTGTATATGCCGGGCATTGTACTAAGAGCAGAATAAAAAAAAAAAGTCACTGCTTTCAAGGAGTTCACAGTCTAATGGGGTGGGGTCAGGGAAATAAACAAGGTATATAAATGATAAATTTAGAATGACTTCAAAGGGAAAGCATTAATAATAAGTATACCTGGAAAGACTTCTTGAGGAAGATGGGACTTCAGCTGAAACTTGAAGAATGTCAGGGAATTTAGAAGGAAGAAACAAGGCAAGAGAAAATTCTAGGCATGGGGGATAACCAATGAAATATTTGAACTCAAGAAATGGCATGTCTTGAGCAAGGAACAGCAAGAAGACCAATGTCAGTGGATCTTAGAGTACATGGAAGGGAGTAAGGTATAAGAAGACTGGGAAAGGAATAGGTTATGATGGGCTGTAAAAACCAGAGGAATCTACGTTTAATCCTGGAGGCTATAGGAAGCTACTGGAATTTATTGAATGGGTATAGGGGTTGAACACAAACAGACCTGCACTTAAGAAGATAATTTAACAGCCCAATGGAGAATGATTTGGAGTAGGTAGAGATTTGAGGTAGGGAGACCAAACACTAGACAAATATAAGTTTGAGGTGATGAAGGTTTGCAGTGAGGATGTTTGCAGTGTCAGGGGTTGTTGGACTAGGTCAGGAGTCCCTAACCTGGCATTGGTCACCTTAAAAAAATAATACCTTTATATATAATTGGCTTATTTGCAACTCATATGTTGTATTTTATTCATTATTCTGTAGGCTTTATCAGTCTGCCAGAGGGGTCCATAATACACAAAAAAAGATTAAGAACTCCTAGTCTATGATCCATAAGGTCTCTTACATATCTAAATGCTATGGTCCTATGGTTTTATCTATGACAAAAAAGATTTTTTTTTCTCTTCTGAACAGAGGTTTCAGAGACTACATAGTTATACTTTATTCATAAAGCATTCCTTTTTTTTAATCAGGGGAAAAGATGATCCAGTGTAGTGAAATTTCTAGATAACTGAAACCCATGATATGTGTTGAAATATGTTTAAACACCAGAACAAAATTGTCTGCTAAAAACATTTTGAGCTAAAAAGGCAGCATTCCTACGCAGCATTTTTACACATGGTAACTAGCTGTCAAACTTTCATGATTTTGTATTTCATAGCTTGTGGCTTATCTATAAGACAAATGCTGTTATGTGTGTGGCATATTCTTATACTTTTAATACAAGCACGTTCCCTTGATAAAGTCGAATTGTAATTACAGAAGAGTCACCAGTATTCTAGGAAATATTAACCCTGTTAATCCTTGAATGAAATCTGCTCACAAAGGCTTATTTTTTTTTCCTGTCTCTGTAGCATGCTGATATTTTCTGCTATTTTCCCATATTTGTAACAAATCATACAGGGGGACTTACTAAAGTCTACAGTAATGAGGTCTTATGCAAAGTTTACTCATCTATTACAAACTCCATCCATTGGAGAAAAAAGCATTGGGGATAATTTCATGGTCAAAAAGAATTATTATACTGCAAGCAGCTATTTCCCTG
This sequence comes from Petaurus breviceps papuanus, assembly GCF_028583685.1. Classification (NCBI taxonomy): domain Eukaryota; kingdom Metazoa; phylum Chordata; class Mammalia; order Diprotodontia; family Petauridae; genus Petaurus; species Petaurus breviceps. The sequence goes on from NW_027185698.1 coordinate 4,403,074, forward strand.
CCATTTCCTTTTGCAGGCCCATGGGGATTTTCCATTTCATATAAATTAGAAATAAAGAAATAGGACAGCCAGGAATATTTTTAAACTTGCTAGTGATTTTTTTTGAGGGAGGAAAAATAGCAATTGACAAGTGAAGATAGGCACCTCACCATATGGATTCTAATGTTTTAATTATTTTGTTCTTTTTCTTTTTAGAGCAACTTTTAGTGGTAACAATTTTTCAACTAATTAAAGACCAGCTGCTACTTAGCAAGCTAGAAACCCAATTAGGAATCTGGAACCTGCTAACCAACCTTTACTGCCAGCCAGCTTGCTGAATCACCTCCTGTCACTGGCACGGAAGTCATCCTTTTGGTAGAAAGCAAGTTGTTATCGCTGTAACTGGATCTCTAGAATGTTTCTCTTTGAGAGGGGTTGAATAATCTGACATCATGTTCAGTCTTATTTTTAGATGAATCATTTCTAAAGGATTTCCTTCAAAAACAAGCAAACAGCAAAATAGAATTAATGGCAGCTATGATGAAAGTTTCAAGGAAAATAATATTCATACTGTAGGGAGAAACAAGCCCACTCTAACAGCTCACACTTAGTAATACATGACAAAATGATATGACGTAAGACAGTAGAGTCAAATTTTTGATTAATGCCGTGTATGTGTGTGTGTATGTGTATGTGTATGCTCAGAAGGAAATGGTAGGAAAATTCATGAGACAGTTAAACTTGTTTATCCATTAGTGAAGTTAATTATAGGAGGAGTAGTCAACTCAAAATACTTACATTAATCAGTGATCTAATTGAGTTTTCCTTCTAATGACACATTGCAACCCATTCCTTCCTTCCCAATTTCTGCAGCTCCCATCAATTCCCCTTGTGATGCCCACTTATGTTCTGGGGCCTTCCTCGGCCTTAGGGGATGTCAGTGGAGGCTCAGGATGGCCCCTTGTCCCATTTCTCACCCTCTTCACATAACCATTTCCTTTCTCTTTTTTGCTCATTATTCAAGGTTGTTTTGTTGTTGTTTATTTGTTTTGCTTTGTGGTCAGCCTGACTGAAGGACTTTTAAGAAGCATCTTGTCCAAAAGGCAAAAGACATTTGATTTAAGTTTCACTGACTGGGATTTCTTCTGTAATGAGTCATTTGGTTTGGTGCTGGATCTTGGTGCCTCCTGGAGAATGGGAATCACTTATAGGTATTTTTCCCAGGAAAAATGATTTGGCTCAGTGGTTCAATAAGCATTTATTAAGGACTTACTAAGTGCTAGGTACCATGCTAATGTCAACATGGGCTCTATAATGACTATTCTATTTGTTAGAACTTCTCTTTTTCACAGGGGAGCAGGACAATGGAGTAACTTAACACCCAGCCAAGTAGAAGAATTTCTGAGGCTCAGAGCTGCTTGATGTACCAGTGATCCTTTGCAAGTGAATTCTAGTCAAATCTGGAGATGCCTGTAGCTGCCAGAAGTCACAGAGCCAGCCTTGACCAGTTTAAGGTCAACCTTGAGCAATAGTTGCAGACTCAAGACCTGGCTTATTGTACCTACAGATGTCCTCCTCTCCTTAACCTCTGCTTCCTGTTTGAAAACCTTTAGAAACTATTACTATCTTGCAATCTTCTCCCCTCCCCTCCCTTCCTCTTCTCTCCTCTCCTCTTCTCTCTCACTATCAGTCTCCTCCTTTAAAAGCTTCTTCTTTTGCAGGTTCTTCTCAGACAATATCACTTTTGTGATCTGTGATCAGAAAGTTTCATTAGAGGCTTGGGGACTTTTGTTAACACTAAACACTGGGGGGACAAGGAAAGGCAGAAACTAAACCAAAGGAAAACAAACTCCTACCCTCTAGGAGCTGGCTGTTGAAAAGTAGGTCACAACAGGAGAACTTATGCATGAACAAGATACAGCCCCCCAAAGTGGAATCAAAGAAAAGAGGAAAGGTACTAGGAGGAAGAAGAATTAGAAAAGGCTTTTTGTAGAAGGTGGGGTGTTAGCTCTTACTGGATGGAAGCTAGGGAAACCAGTAGGTAGAGATGAAAAGGGAGAGAATCAGCAGCGGCTAGGTGGTGCAGTGAATAGAGCACTGGCCCTGGAGTCAGGAGGACCTGAGCTCAAATTCGACCTCAGACACTTAACACAAAACTAGCCGTGTGACTTTGGGCAAGTCTTAACCTTGTCTTAACTTAACCTCAAATGCCCCTCAAAATAAAAAAAAAAAAGAAGGGAGAGAATCCCAGGCATGGGTGACAGTCATCCTTTGGATAAGAGTGTCTTAATGGAGGAACATCAAGGAGGTCAGTATCACTGGATTACAAGATGCATGGAGGGGAGTAAGGCACAGGAATACCAGAAAGGTAGGAAGGGGCTAGGTTATGAAGGGCTTCAAAGGCTAGAGAATTCTATATTAGACTTGTGGGAAGAGTTATCTCTTTGGGATGGCCCCTAAAAGTGAGCTGACAGAATGCTTTTTTTTTTTCTTTTCCCCATCTGACTTTCTTGTGGAAAAATCCTGACAGTAAAGTGTATGTTGGGGGCAGGATGGGGTGCAGGGGGTTAGGCAGGAGGGCATATTTAGCAGTAGAGTAACATAACTACACGTGTGCTCATTCAGTTGATCTGAGAGAAATTTCTGGACTCTGTTTCTTAATTTCTTAGAAGAGGGTGAATTTCTCAGGCAGCACAAATCCTGAATTGAGCCTTCTAGTCAGAGAAGGGGGCTTTTCTGAGGTAGTACCAGCCTTGAGCATTGCTTCACTGTTGTGTCTGGGGGTTAAATCACTGTCCACCCCACATTCAATTCCTTTTGGAAGGGAGTCCTTGGGAATGGTACTTAAATGGAGGAGTTTAGGACCCTATGGAAAAATTAGATCTGCTAGAGAGAGAGAGAGAGAGAGAGAGAGAGAGAGAGAGAGAGAGAGAGAGAGAGAGAGAGAGAGAGAGAGAGAGAGAGAGAGAGAGAGAGAGAGAGAGAGAGAGAGAGATTCCTGTTTTTTTTTTCTAGGCTATTTTGAATTGTTTGAGTTTTCTGCATTGTTTATAAGCTCCTGTGAGCCCTCTGCATCTTCTGTATTTTTCTGTGGGGTGAAATAAAAGCTGTCCCGTATCTGATGAATGTGTTTGTTACCTTGAGTGCTTGCTCTGGATCTGGGGACCCATTTTCCTCACATCTGTGGAAGCATAGACACAATCTATAGCCAGAGATTTCCCACAGTAAACTCCAGGCAGGAGACTATGAGTGAAAGAGCATGATCTTTTAGGTTGGCCCCCAAGAATCAAATCTAGTCCGTGAGAGTCCAAGATTTACATCACAGAGCCTCAGGTTACAAATTTGTACAAAATGGGAATACAAAAATACATATTATTAAAAACAAACTTACAAAATATATTTTTTACATGGTATCCATATTTATGCCATCACTTGGAGTTCAAAACATCTAAACTTTACAGTAAGCTTCTGCAGTGAATATATTTAGCATCGGTGTTTGTGGAGGTTTTCAAATTTTATAACCTTTCGAAAAACTTAATAGTATTTTACTATTTTGAGCAGTTGGTGTTGGTCAACACAGCTTCAATGGGTACGGAAACATAATTAAAATCCAATGGCCATTGATCAAATGAGGTAGTCTATTCATCTTCTTCCAATCTACTTTGCCATAAGGAAATTACAGAATACTCTGGTCTGCCCCATTCTCAGTTACTCCCCGTAATTATCAAGCGCCTTAGGAAGTGGCATAAGCTCACTCAGGAAGTCAATGTTTCAGTTGTAGGGAATGGCCTGAGGAGTTAATGCAACTGACAATGGGTGTCAGGCTTCCCACCAGGGTAACAGCATCTAACTATGGCTTTGCCAGGGCACAATTACAGCATTCTAAGCAGAGCAGATTCTCAAGCGTTTATTGTTGATTGACTACCTTGCAGTCTGGCATGAATGACAATGAGTGCCCACAGAGCTGTACAATGGCCTTCAACACAAAGCCAGGACTATTGTGGCTACTTTCTAACAGCAGGACATAACTCCACTGAGACTAGAAGCATCGTGGCTCTTACCCAGTGGAAAAGATTTGGATCTTTTGTCATGGTCTGGCCTTAGAGCTGACTTTATGATACAATTCTGGAGAGGAGTGAGTTCTGAATTATGCCAGTGGGGTAGTTTGTATCTCGAATATGATTTGCTGCTGCTCCACAGCCAGCAAGTGCCCTGGGGCAGATACCCGGGCCAAGTGGCCCTGCTTCAGCTGTGGTTATAGCTCTTTATGCTGATTGATGCTTTTGCTGGAATATTTAATTGTCCTTAATATATGATCAGCGGTCAACTCCAGCTTTCAGGCAATGAATCAGGCCATGTAAAATCTATTAGAGAGGCTGTCCCCCCCAAATTTCTGACAAAGACACAAAAAATACAACTTTAAAGATATAGAACAAGGAACTGCATTCCCCAGCATTTCAAATTCACTTCTACAGTGATATTTGTTTGTGTGTGTGTTGTTGTTGTCATACAAGAAAATCCCAGTGTTCAAAGAAACTTCAATACTAGTAAAATAGCACCTTATAAATCCCTTAAAATACTATCCATGTGTCCCAATACTGTTAGTTCACACTAAATGCCTATCAGGGCAAACAAAGTTTCACTTCACTTTAAACTACAAAATATATTGCAAAGTCAAAATTGATATCCTACCTGCATACTATTACTACTTGTCAAGACTTTACAATCCTTTGTTTCTTGGAAAGGCATCTATTATATAATGCAGTTGGATTAGATATTTGCTATCCCATTCAGCACTAAATCCTGCCAACCACGAAAATCACCCAAGCTCAGGTTATTCAATTTCATTTTCACTTTTTATCTACTTCATCTGTATTCAGTAGAGTCAAAAATCAGGCAAGGTTAAGCTCTAATTTTGTGAAGCCTTCATGATTCTTTGTTGAGTTTTTTATATACCTACTCCAATCTTCCACAAGGAAAGACTGAGAATTTTCCCAGCAGAGTTCACACGGTCAGCACATCCGATTTCCTAGTATTTGTGTTTTGTTACACATCCCAGCAATGTCCTTTCTAGTTGGAGTGGAACCAGATGCACAACATGTGGAGATGTGCCCTTTGCAAATGTCAATGGAAACAGCTAAGGGCTACGCAGCCATTTGAGAAATTCTTCGTGCTCCCTGAGGAATCCACATTGAGAAGCATGGTTGTAGGAGAACTAGAAATTGAAACGAGATGATAATGGTCCCTCTTTAGGTTATAATTAACTCTGTTGAGTTGGAAACTCGAGAGCCAACAATCCATATGGAACAATCAGAAAATTATTTTAAAATTACAAACTAGAGGGGTGGGCGGCCAGGTAGCACAGCGAGTAAGAGCACTGGCCCCAGTGTTGGGATGACCTGGATCAAATCTGGGCTCAGATACTTAGCACCACACCCAGAAATAACTGGCCGTGTAACTTTGAGCAAGTTACTTAACCCTGATTGCTTTAAAAAAAAATTACAAACTAGAAATTTTATCTTAGATCGATAAAATTATAGGCATATTCAACACTGAATAAAGAATGAAGAAAATAAAGTCTAAAATGGCATTAGAAAATTTAGTAACCTGGTATCTACAGAATAGACCTGTAGGAAACACCAAGAAAGACTCTTCTTACCTCTTCTGGAAGATGTACTTTAGTATCGTTTACAATACAAGTTGAATCAGCCCACAATTGTCCTGTATTTGATTCTTTTGCAATATTTTCCCTTGAAATTTATTAAATGTATTAAAACAAATGGTCCTTTAGTGAATACTATATCATAAATTCTCAAAAGGAACTATGATCTCATCCAGGTGGGAGATGCCTCCGATAATAGAGTTTACAATTCTTCACTGCCTCTCTATCTTGTGTGGCTCTGATTCATATCTTCCCACAAGTTCATCACAGAAGGTCCACACAAAGAAATGAGGTATAAAGATGTATAATCCCTGGAGAATAGCAAACTAAGGAACACCAATATATAGGTTATAGGAAATGTCAAAAGAAACTTAATTCTTTGGTAAACTATTTAGTATCGGTAAGCGGATTTGATTTTGCAAGCATGTGGTGATAGAGTGGCAGGTCTGGAGTCAGGAAGAGTGGAAAACAAATCCAGTTTCAGATACTTATTAGTAGTATGACCATAAATCATTTCATCTTTGTCTGCCTCAGTTTCCTGATCTGTGAAAATAGGGATGATAATCATAATGATAGGGTAGATATGAGGATCAAATGAGATAAGAGAAAGTGTATATGTAAAATGTAAATATAAACATATAAAGAAAGTGCTTAGCACAGAGCCTGGCACATAGGTTGCTTGGATGGTTGCTCTTCATTCTCAAAGAGGACCAGAATGACATCACTGTATCAGGATCAAGTACGGTGTATTGGACTGACCAGACCAACAGAAACTTGGAGGGCTCTACCACAAGTTGGGCACAAGTAATCCATATGCACATCTAAATTGTGCATCTAACGTTTCTTTTGAACTCTACTGCAAATCGGCTTTGCTCAGAGAGCACAGTACCTTCTTTGATGTAGGTACACCATGCTGGATGGTCCTGTATGGGGTGCAGAGACCCCAAAAATCCCCTACCCAAAAATTAAAAGCCAGAGGTGTCTACAGGTAAGAATGGAAAATTTTTATTCAGTTCTCATGAGAAAAGGGTATCCCTTCCACCAGTACAGACTAGTGGAATGAGGTGTGTTACAGAAAGCAAAGCAAGATTTTATACCCTAACACAGTGAAGCCCTCTCCCACCACTATACCTTACTCCTATTGGCAGGGAGGCAGGTTTACAGTCTGGGCACAGAAAAAGACAAAGAACAAGGAAACAAGTATAGCCAATCCAAGCTTACATATCCTCATTTTGAAGAAGGGGGAAGGGTTCTAAGAGATTCCTAAAGGGCTTAATGCTGATTGACAGCAAAGGAAGGGAGGGGGAAGGGTCCTAAGAGATTCCTAAAATTCCTAAAGGGCTTAAGGCTGATTGACAGCAAGGGAAAGGAGGGAAGGGTAAAACTGAAACTGAGGCCTGTTCCCACAAGAAATCTTACTAGATTTTAGCATATAGGCTGAGTTTTCACTTCTCCCACTCAGTCCTGTGTCATTATTTCCCATGTCTCACAATCAATTCCAAAGTTCTTCAGAGAGACCTTGACAGTGTCCTTGTATCACTTCTTCTGACCTCAGTGGTAGTGTTTACCTTGTGTGACTTCTCCATAAAATAATATTTTTAGGCAAATGTATGTTTGATATTTGAACAATGTTGTCAGCCCATGGGAGCTATGCTCTCTACACAGATTTTGAATGCCTAATAGTTCAGCTTGAGAAAGGATCTTGACGTCTAGTACCTTATCTAGCCAAGTGATCTTTAGAATCTCCCTAAGACAATTCAAGTGGGAGTGATTCAGTTCCCTGGCATGTTACTGGTATACATACAGATTTCACAGGCACACAACAATGAAACCAGTACAATGGCTGTGTAGACCTTCAGTTTGGTAGACATCCTAATATCTCTTCTCTCCTACACTTTCCTTTGAAGCTTCCCAAATACTAAGCTAGCTCTAGCAATGTATGCATCAATCTCATCATCTGTCTTGGCATCCCTGGAAAGTATACTGCCAAGTAAGTGAACTTAACCACATTACTCACAATTTCTCCATTTGCTCTTACTACTTATGGTTTCATGTCTAGATGATATAGTACTGGCTGGTGGAGAACCTCTGTTTTCTTGATGTTGATTGTCAGGCCAAAATTAGCACAAGTGGCAGAGAATCAATCCCTTCTCTGTTGTATCTCAGCCTCAGAGGCTGCTTTGAGAGTGCACAATCATCTACAAACAAAAAGTCATGTATCAACTTTCCCTCCTCTTTAGTCTTGGCTTGTAGTCTTTTCAAATTAAATAATTTACCATCAGTGAGGTAGCTGATCTTGATGTTAGTGTCCTCATTGAAGGCTTCTGGCAGCATCAAGGAAAACATAATGCTAAAAAATATAGGAGCAAGCACATAGCCCTGCTTCTCTCCATTGGTGACTGCATTCTCCATTAGCCAGAACCTATGCAAGCATGCCGTCATGAAACTGGTGTACAATACTGATCAACATCTCTCTAGGACCATGTCCTTATGAGTCATTAATGTGGCTTCATCGGTGCTGAGTAGTTGAGATGTGTCATGGGTTTTTGGACCATTAATAGCCTTCGGGGCATCATAAAAGCACTTTGTATTGTTAACTATCAGTGTTAAACTGAAACTGTAAAACTACATCTCACTAAGCTTCACTTATGCTTTACTTTTGATGGAAGTAATGCTGTCTTCTTAGAGACAGATGAATTATCATGCTGGTAAGTCTTGTGGAGATCTCAGTTTTTGGTTAGCAACTTTTCAATTTCCTCATAATTTTCATCAAACCAGTCTTGATGTGTGTGAGTGTTCTGACCCAGATAAGTAAATAATGTTCTGTACAACCAATTTCTGAAAGTTGCCCACTCCTTTTCTGCTCTACTGCTGCCAACTATGTATTGGTTCAGCTTTCCCTCCAAGTTAGCAGCAAAGCGTTCACACACAGAGAAATGCTCTAATCTGGCATCAAGTCTTGCCTTGGGACCTTTGCTCTTGTTGAATGAGAATGTGTCACTTGGGAGAATGAGTCTATAATTGGTCCAACACTCTACAGTTTTATTGCGCTTAGGTAAACGGAAGACAATGTTGCTGATAAGGAACACCATGAGATGTACAGGTCTCCAGCAGTAAGTGACCACTGCTGTTGCTATTTCTGACTCCATTCCTCCCTAGGACTCCCTTCTGTAACTGGTAGTCTTTGCCTACTCTTACATTAAAGTCATCCAGAATTAGAAGCTTGTCCTCTTTTAGCACATTAATGATGAGGTCTTCATAAAATTTTTCTTTGACTTCATCAGGGTTTGTCATGGTGGGAGCTTAGGTACTGACAATTGTGGCATGGTGTTTTCTTGTAAGTGATATGAGAAGTATTTCTCTTTTATATTTAATAACTCATATTAGGACGAATGGTGCTATTTTTTCCCCTTTTCTACTTCCTTATCCAGAAACCAAACAGTGTGGGAGATTTCTCTTAGAGATTTACCCAGACCAAAATCTAATCAGACAGTAAAAGAAATTCTAAGTTTGGGCTAATGGGTGTATTCCTGCTCATTGTGTTTGCTCAGACAGGTTCTGGGGAAATGTTGATTCTCTTTATTATCAAGACAGGTGATATGGAAATTGATGCCTCTTGACCAAGATTTGAGTGACCTAAGTCATGTGTCCCAAGATATTTCACCTTCCATTTGATTAATCAATTAGAGTTGAATAAGAACACTTCCTCTTTGAAGGACATATAAACTGTGACAATCCTCCCCTCCCCCCTTCCTCTGCCATTAGAGATCTTTGGTCTAAGAGAGATAGCCAAATGATCATCCTTTTATTGGTAACTTGCTGGCCTTATTAATAAGATAATTAAGTTACCCAGAAATTGTTTCTCTGGGAACATTTTAATCTTCACAGTGGCAAGCACATCGTCATGAGCCTCTCATTCCCTCCTGTAGGTGGCATATAAGATCCTTAACTAGATTAGTTTTGCTTGTGAAAACTACTTCAGCTTTAAAGTGCTTCCCATCACTGCAGCCACTCAGGAAGGACATGTATCCAGCCTTGACTTTGGTAAACTGGCCTTCATTTGCCAGCCTTGTTTCACTCAGGGCTATCTGGATGTCAAACCTGTTGAGCTCTCTTGCAACAAGAGCTATTTGTCTTTCAGGTCTGCTGGACTTCTTGTTATCCATAAGTGCACACACATTCCATGTACTAGTGGTGAATGGGCTCATCTTCACAAAAGTTTTTGTGCATTTTTGTAGTTTGACCATAGGGTGGGATCCCATTTTGCTGCAGTAAGTGGGCCAGGTTTTGGTTGACTGAAATAGAAAAATTTTAGGGCACCTTTCCTCATGCCAGAGGGTAAGCAGTATGTTTTTTTTTTTTTTTGTCTACTTAGGAACTCAGGGGCTGCTGAATCCCACTCTTGCTTCAGTCCTGTGAGAAGATAACTCTATGACCTGAATCACCTCTGTGCAGGGTTATACCTATAGTTCCCAGTGCATCCACACCTGCTGCTTCATCACTTGCCCATCCGCACGGGGGCTTTAATGTAAGTAAGAATAGTAAACTGGAATGGGTGTTGTCTCTTGACTCTCACATACATTGGGTTTAAGTGGCAGAGTTGCATGCAAAGTTGTCAGCCTCACTCTCTTTTCCAGAGTCATCAAAGTCCAGTGGCAAGACAAGTTAAGACAACTGGTGATGGCTCAGGATTCAGTATATGACCTTGGTGTCTTTGATGTCTAGTTAAGCGCTAAGTGCCTACTTCTACTGACTTTATGGCACATTGAAGCATATTGTTAATATCCATCTATTTTGCCAGAGAAAGTCTTCATGTGCTTGGGGTAAACATCCCCCTCACTCACCAGCTAGTTAGAGGCCCCTCAGTTACCTTCAATTTGACTCAGCCCATCTGGTGAAAGACTTTATCTGCTTGTGGCCACTGTGCATGGTACAATTTCTAGGAGCCATGGGAGACACGTGGGTGGCAGGTGGATACAGAAGATGGAAAAGAGCCGTCAGTAGGGCTTGGCAGCCCTCACACTAGAGATACTTGTCTTCCTAAAAACTTATATACCCTGGCCCATAGGAAGTACTATGTAAAAATGTTAACTCTTATTATCATTACTATGCATTGACAATGTGCCAGACACTAAGCCAGGCACTAAGAAAATAAAAATAAAAAATAATGCAGTCTCTGAAGTCAAGTGCCATTCATGTTAAGAGTGGACATGATTCATATAAATATAATAAAAGATAGAATGTGGTTGGGGCAAAGGCATCATCCAGATAAAATGTTACAAAATGAATACAAGATGAGTTAAAGATTGCTTTCTAGTGAGAGTAAAGGGCAGGTGGGGAAAGTTCTGGAGGACATTCAAAGGACATTAGTTGTCCAAAACCTGACTCTCATTTGGGGGTCTTCTGCCTATCTGGCAGCTCTGGAGAGGATATAGAGACTATAATAAAAGAGGAGATGCCCATATGGGCCCAAGGTTTTTCCCTCAGCTTTTTTGTTTTGTTTTGTTTTAGGTGAAGGAGATGTGAAACTATAACCCTATGAATTTCAAAATGGCAGGAGAGTGAGCCACCAAGAAATCTAGGAGTAGATTCCTATGCTGATGTTTGTTATAAGGACCCGTCCCAGGAGTAGTTGAGAAAAGGAGTCATTCAGTAGCGATGCCACCTTTGGACATGAACTTGCTGGGACTCGTGCTGTGTAGAAACTGTGCTGAGTCAGTGTCCAGTCTTCCCAGAGAATGAAGAGGTCTAGGGGAGAGTGTGCCCTTGAGGTATTGGGGCAGGGATTGGAAATGTTTGCCCTTTTGTTCTTACTTTATCTTCAAAGGTAACATCCCTTTGTAAAAGTTAATTGATGTTAATTAGTTAAATAGAATTAGACTACTAGATACAGAGTAGACTGGGAAAGACACCCAAAATGAGGGTTTAAACTGATAATATTGGAGAAAGACATCAGCAACCCTTCAGGGGTACCTCTAGAACTTAAGGGTGATAGAGCAGGCCTCACATTGGGATAATGATCCCAGAGCACTTACTACACTATGGAAATAAAGTTAATTACTTCAACCAACCACATTTATGTAAAGTTTTTAAACACAGTATAGGCCAGAAAGGTCATCTGTCTTCCCATGAAGGCTGTCTAGTCTGTCTTCTTATCTTTAGTTAGTATATGTATATTGTTAGAGGTGATGAGAAGCTGTCTGTTCTTTAGAGATTTCATTTTAAGTCATTTTAGCTTCCTAATTAATATTACGAAACTCCGTTGGGGTCCAATTCAGCATTTTTCTTGATCAATATTTTCAGTGAATAAAGATGTGAAAATTTATTATAAGTGTCTGTGTGTCTTACTTGTTCCATGCTTATGTGTACACATAATTATAATGACACAAAATCTGTTCTGCTTTATGTCGATTGTAGGGTGCAGACCCTCTGAGAGAATATTGAGATACTGAGAAAAGGACAGTCTATGCCAGCATGGGGATTTATTGTATTAACTGGGGAAGTTTAGGGAGTTTACTCATGAGACCAGCCGTGTTGGACTGAAGCAGGACAGAGTAATGGATCCTTGCCTCTGTGTTACCTTTAGGCCAAGTCAGATATTATAAAGAAACAGAAAAAGAAGGCATAGCGTCAGTGACCACCTGTCACCATCTGTGTGTCTTCCCATGGGAACATCAGAGTTTCTTTTGTCGTTTTCAAGCATTCACAGCAACTTACATTAACTGTGGCATTATAGATCATGTTCTCACACATTGGCTTCCACTATACAATAATGATAATAGCTGATATTCATGTAATGTTTTAAAATTTGTGAAGCTTTTTAGATACATTATCTCATTTGAATTTCATAAAAACCAAGTAAGGTAGTTAATATACATTTTATTTTAAAGATGGGGAAAGAGTTTTGGTTTGTGATTTATTCAACATGCCTCAGTTCATAATGGGGAGAGGCAAAATTAGAACCCAAGTCATACTGATTCTGAATCCAAATTTCTGTCTACTCTTGTATGTTTATATACACACATACACACACAAATACAGTCTATATAATCACAAGACAATTGATTTAGAGCTAAACGAATCTTCAGAGGCCAGCTAGACCAATCCCCTAATTTTGCAGATAAAGCAAAAATGAGGCCTAAAGATGATATAACCAAACATTTTAGCTTGTGTCTTCTAACTAACTCCAGAGGCAAATTTTATTTTCAGTGTACCACAATGATGACTCCTGTGTGCATGTCCATGTGAACATGGAAACAGACAGACAGACACATACAGTTCCTCCTCTGTTTCATCTATTTAATGTTTAAAATATATAACTGAATGGCCCACATGCTCCATTGGTATAAATGCAATCCATACCTCTTGAGGTTCAATGTAATGTCGTATTATAGTCCTGTAAGATATTATAAATGCAAATAATTCAGAGAAGTATGGAAATCTTTTATGAATTAACATGTGATTAAATAAGCAAAACTGGGAAAACAATATATACAATGACTTAAATAATGTAAATGGCAAGAACAAAGAAAATGAAAATGCAAAAAAGATTTTATGGAACTGAAAAAATGTACCTTCCTCCCATCTTTACAGAGGATTATGTGTATTGAATATAGTATATAATGCCAGGCTTAGGTGACATGTTGGTTGGTTTTGCTGTATTGTGGGGGTTTTTTAATCTTAAAAAAAAATCCAGCTATATTATGAAAGATGACTCACTGGAGGGTGAAGGAAGAAGGATATAGTTGGAAAAGATGATATAAAAACAAAAGATATCATTCATTTTTCTAAGGTCCCAAGGAATGCCATAAGACCATTGAGTAAGATACATATGGATTAATCATGGGAAGATGTGAACAAGAATAATGCAAGATAAATGTAAAATCTTATACTTAGGTACAAAAAATAATTTTGGAATTACAACATGGGGGGGAGTTTTGATTGGATAAGAGTTGTTCTGAAAATTATCTGGGCTTTTAGTGAATTTCAGGCTCAAGGTAAGTCTACAGTGTGACATAGGGATAGGGACTAGACCTGTGATTTTGCTAATAGAAGGAACTCCTGAGTGAGGAAGCTCTCTTTAGCTTTGCCAGTCTGTACTTTCTCTGCAATTTATAGTTTTTAAAGAAGTATATAGAGCTCTGAATATTATATAGTTAGGGTTCTACAGCTACTGTATGTCAGAGGTAGGACATGAACCCAGTTCTTCCTAACTCCAAGACAGGCTCTACTTAATTCATCAGGTTGTTGTGTGATGTAGTGGTAGCCAAAAAAGCTGATGTGATCTTAGGATGCATTAAGAGAGGAACAGCTTCCCAGAAGAGGCAGGTGATAGTCCTTCTGTACTCTGGATGTTAGATCTTAGGTGGCACAGCTTAAAAAAGACGGTGAATTAGAGAGTATTCTGAGGAGGGAAACTAAGATGGGGAAAGACCTACAGTTCATGCCAACTTAATATCCCTCTTAAGAACCAGGAGTATTTAGCCTAGAGAAGATACTATATGGGGAATAGTTTGAGAGGAAGGAGAGAAGATTATAGCTCTTTTCAAATATTTGAAAGCTTGTCTTAGGGAAAAGGGATTAAATTTGTTATTATGTCTCAGAAGAACTCTGAGGTATGGATGCAACTTGCAAAGTGACAAAGATTTGATGTCAGGAAAAAAAAAAAAAACTTCCTAAAAATTAGAAGTGTCAGTGGAATGGGCTTGCTAGAGAGGTGATATATTCCTCCATCCTTGAGATCTTCAAGCAAAGACTAGGTCCTGATTTGTCAGGTCCTCCGTGTTTAATGGATGTTTCTTTCATGTATGTGTTGGACTAGATGGCTTCTGTTTCCTTCCAACTTTCGAATTCCTTGTGCGTGAAATAGTTATGAGAAAATATGGAAGGGTTGCAATCTGCATTGTTGTAAGGAATAACCACATTAATTTTAGATCACAGATTCACTGTAGCATCTAAGTCTGCTCAAAAATGGCACTGTTCATCTTCATGATAATTTTATTTCCAGGTGAATTTATTCCTTTCCCATATATGTGAATGTTATTCAACTAGATATCATGCTAACCTAACTCCATTCTTCTTTGTCATCCTTACCTCATTTTCAAACATTTACACTGAGAATGGGTTTTGACATTATGTCTAATCTATCCATTGCCATGACTCTCTTCATATGTATTTCTGCCTTATTTTTCCCTTGTGTGGGATTGCAACATTTTTACATACTCAAAAAATCAATTATTGTATGATCTGGGGGTATTTTTTGTATGTGGATTTAAGAACCTCTATTCAGTATTTTTTCTTGAATTTCCAGATTTTTTTTTCTTTATAGCATGAGTGACAACAATGTTTTTGTTGTTGTTGTTCTTGTTCAAAATAAGACATCTCATCATTCAGGAACAGCTTTTACAAAAGCACATAGAAGTGAGTGCAAAATGTTATTTTTTCATGCAACTAAAAATCTACCCCCAAAAGTATTTGTAATCATTTTAGAAAAAAAGAAGTTTCATACTATCCAGAATATATGAAACATAAAAAATAGATGTGATTTTCATATCTAGGAGGATGTATGATATTCAATGTAATAGAGTTCTAACACTGCTAATCTTTTGTAGAAAATGATGATACCAGTGGTTACTGTAGTCCCATGAACAGAGTAGGAATTTAATAAATATGTATTGAAGTAAAATTTTACAAATTTTTCATGATATTACTGGTGATTCAAGCATCTAAGATAGACAACAACCTGAGTATTAGAGCTAAAATGTTATGGTGATGAGAAAGAGAGTGATTAATATACATTTAAAGATAATGCAAATGATGTCAAAGAATCAATTATTAAAAGACTTACCTGGCACTTTATAAAAATGTTGATTTGATGCTCATAGTAATTCATTAAAATTTTACATACGTTGGAGTTTTCAAATTAATTGTGAATAATACAGTGGAACCAACATTGTATTTGGACTCAGAAGCCAAAGATTTGAATAAGTTCTGCCAATTAATAGCTGTGTATCTTTGGGTAAGTCATTTAACATCTCTATGCCTGTTCCTTTATCTCTGAAAGAAGACAATTATACTTGTACCACCTATTGCACAGAGTTATTGTGAGGAATGTACTATAGAAATGCTAGCTATGATTTTATATTCTAGTAATTCCATGCACAAAATATCAGGTTTGCCTCCGAGAATTAAAAAATAAAATAAAATATATTTCATTTTAGTGTAGAATCTCAAAATGTTAAGTGGTGAAAAACATGAAACATATTATAAGAAAACTTATTTTTCCTTTTTATAAAATCTCTTTATTTAAAAGAGTTTCTTTGGAGAGAACTTTGGTTAATATCAGGTGAAAAGTCAAATTTGCATGTCAACAGCAGTATTTTGTGAAGGAGTCAAAAAGTATGATACTTTTCTTTTTCTTTCTCTTTCAGCAATTTGTTAATAATATCAATTAAAGCACTCAAGAAACCATGCATGTTCAGAATCTCATATGTATGAGAATCTAAGTACTCCCCCTGTAATCAGAGTAAAGAGAAAAAAGTGAGAAAAGGATAAATTGATCAAATTTTTAGAGAAAAGGTATAGTCTCTTTCTTTGAGTTAGAAGAAATATGAATTAGAAAAAATTATCTCTTTTTAGTTCTTATTCTTTCAGTACACTAAAGTGACTTGTATTTGTTATGTGTATTTGATTGGCAATGGAGTTTTGTCATTCCAAAGAGACATGAAAAAACAAAATTGGATTAATTTTGTTTTTTTCCCCTTAATTTGCTATTTTTCCTATTTACATGTGAAAAACAATTTTAACATCCTTTTTCCAAATTTTGAGTTCCAAATTCTCTTCCTCTTTCCATTACCCCATTGAGAAGGTGAGCAATTTGATTATATATTATACATTATGTTATACATTATGTAGTCATGCAAAATACATTTCCATGTAAGTCATGCTGTGAAAGAAAAAATGGAAAAAAATCAAAGAAAAATAAAGGAAGTAAGGAAAAAGTATCTTTGACCTACATTCAAGCTTTACCAATTCTTTTTCTGGAGATGGACAGTATGTATCATCATAAATCCTTGAGAATTGTCTTGGATCATTGGATTGTTGAAATAGCTAAGTTATTCACAATAGATCACCATATAATATTACTACTGTTGGGTACAATGTTCTCCTGGTTCTGCTAATTTCACTTTGTGTCAGTTCATGTAAGTCTTTCCCGATTTTTCTGAGAGCATCCTGCCAATAATTTCATATAGCACAATAATATTCCATCACAATCATATAGAACAACTTGTAAAGCCATTCCCCAATTGATGGGCATTCCCTCAATTTCCAATTCTTTGTCACCACTAAAAGAGCTTCTATAACTATTTTTCTTAACATATAGGTCCTTTTCCTCTTTTAAAAAATGTTATTTGGGTTGTAGACCTAGTAGTGGTATTGCTTGGTCAAAGGGTATGCATGGTTTTGTAGCCCTTTGGGCATAGTTCCAAGTTGCTCTGCAGAATGGCTGAATCAGTATACAACTTCATCAACTGTGCATTAGTGTTTAATCTTCCCATATCCCCTTCAACATTTTTCTTTTTCCTTTTCTGTCATATTAGCCAATCTCATAGGTGTGTGGTGGCGGCTCAGAGTTATTTGAATTTACATTTTTCTAATCGATAGTAATTTAGAGCATTTTTTTCCATATTAGTTACAGTTGTGAAAGAAGAAACAGATCAAAAGAAAAAAATGAAAAAAAAGTAAGTGGGAAAAATATGTTTTGATCTGCATTCAGAGTCCATAGGTTCTTTATCTGGATGTGGATAACTTTTTCCTTTGTCAGTCCTTTGTACTTGTTTTAGATCATTGTGTTGCTGAGAGGAGCTGAGTTATTCATAGTTGATCATCACACAATACTGATGATGCTGTGTACAATGTTTTCCTGGTTCTGATCTTTTCACTTTGCATTACTTCATACTAGTGTTTCCAGGTTTTTCTGAAATCTTCTTGTTCATCATTTCTTGTTGTACAATAGTATTCCATTGCATTCATATGCCACAGCTTGTTTAGCTGTTCCCCAGTTGATGGACATCCCCTCAATTTCCAATATTTTGCAACCATGAAAAAATCTGCTATTAATATTTTTGAACATGTAGGTCCTTTACCCTTTTTAATAATTTATTTGATATATAGAACTAGTAGTGTCATTGCTGGATCAAAGAATATGCACAGGTTGGTTGCCCTTTGGGCATAGTTACCTATTGTTCTCCAGAATTGTTGGATCAGTTCACCACTCCAACAGTGCATTAGTGTCCTAATTTTCCCATGTGCTATTCAATATTTACCATTTTCATTTTTTTTGTCATATTAGCCAATCTGATGGGTGTGAGGTGGTACCTTAGAATTGTTTTAATTTGTATTTCTCTAATCAAAAGTGATTTAGAGCACTTCTTCATATATCTATAGGTAGCTTTGATTTTTTCATCTGAAAATTGCCTTTTCATATCTTTTGAGCATCTATCAATTGGGGGATAGCTTGTATTCTTATAAATTTGATTCAGTTCTCTATATATTTGAGAAATTAGGCCTGTCAAAGATTCTTGGTATAAAGATTGCTTCCCAGCCTTCTGCTTTCCTTCTCATCTTAATTGTATTGGTTTTATTTGTGCAAAAGCTTTTTAATTTTATATAATCAAAATTATTTATTTAAATTTCATAATGCTCTCTATCTCTTGTTTGGTCATGAAATTACAATTCACTTAGCTTCTCCTTGAAGAATTTGGATGCTATGTCACTTGGTGAATATATGTTTAGTATTGATATTATGTAATTGTCTATGGTAATTTTTGGAATGATGTAGTTTCTTTCCTTATCTCTTTTAATTAAGTCTATTTTTGTTTTTGCTTTGTCTGAGATCAGGGTTACTACCCCTGCTTTTTTTTTTTTTACTTCAGCTGAAGCATAATAGATTCTGCTTCAGTCCCTTACCTTTTCTCTGTGTGTCTCTCTGCTTCAAGTGTGTTTCTTTTAAATGTGTTTTTTTGATCTACTCTGCTTCTGTTTTATGAGTTCATTCCTTCACATTCACAATTAATAATGTGTATTTCCCTCCATCCCATTTTTCCTCATGTTTGTCCTCTCTCTCCTTTCACCCTTTCCTCCCTTGACAGTGTTTTGTTTCTGTCTATCACCTTCTCCAGTCTGCCCTCTCTTCTGTCAGGTTTCCTCCCTTCACCCCCTGCCACCCTGTCTTTACTTATTCTCTTCCTCTCCTACTTTCCTGTTGGGTATATTGTTACCTCTTTGAGCCAATACTGATGAAAGTAAGGTTCAAATGATGCCCATTGCACACCTTCCCATCCTTCCCTCCATTGTAATAGGTTTTTCATACCTCTTCATGTGAAATAATTTACCCTCTTCAACCTCTCCCTTCTTTCTGCACCAGTGTACTCCTCCTTCTTAACCTTTACTTTTTTATGTCATTTCCTCAAATTCACCTATACCCTCTATGTATATTCCTTTTAGCTGTACTATTAGTGGTACAATTTTGAAGAATTACAAGTATCATCTTCCTATGTAAGGATGTAAACAGTTCAGCTCCATTGAATCCCTTATGTTTTCTTTTGTTTTTACCTTTTTAAGCTTCTCTTGGGTCTTGATGTTAGAGATCAAATTTTTTGTTCAATTGTTGTCTTCTCCTTATGAAAGTGTGAAATCCTTATATTTCACTGAATGACCATTTTTTATGTATTATGCTTAATTTGACTAGGTAGATGATTCTTGGTTGTTGTCCAAGCTCCTTTGCTTTTCAGAATATCATGTTCGATGACCTCTGATCTTCTAATGTTGAAGCTGCTGAATCCTGTGTAATCCTTATTGCACGTCCCTGATATTTAAATTCTCTCTTTCTGGCCAATTGCAGTATTCTTTCCTTGACCTGAGAGTTCTATAATTTAGCTATAATTTTCCTTAGAGTCTTTATTTTGGGATCTCTTTCCTGAAGTGATCAGTGGATCCTTTCAATGCCTATTCTGCCCTCTGGTTCCAAGATAAGATATATTTTCTTTGATAATTTCTTGAAAAAGACTGTCCAGGTCCTTCTTTTGATTATGGCTTTCAGGCAGCCCAATGATTCTGATTATGACATTGTTTTTCCTGGATCAATTTTCTAAGTCGGTTATTTTTTTCCAGTGAGGCATTTTATATTTTCTTCTATTTCTTCATACTTTTTTTTTTTAAGCAACTGGGGTTAAGTAACTTGCTCAAGGTTAAACAGCCAGGTGTTTCTGGGTGGGTGCTAAGTGTCTGAGCCCGGGATTTGATCTCCAGGTCTTCTCAACACTGGAGCCGGTGCTCTTACTCGCTGTGCTAACTGGACGCCCCGAATTTTTTTTTTTTTAAGCAATTGGGGCTAAGTAACTTGCTCAAGGTTACACGGTCAGTTATTTCTGGGTGTGGTGCTGAGTATCTGAGCCCGGATTTGATCCAGGTCATCCTGACACTGGAGCCGGTGCTCTTACTCGCTGAGCCACCTGGCCGCCCCTGTTTCTTCATACTTTTGATTCTCTTTTGATTCTTGATATATCACAAAGTCATTAGCTTCTACTTGCCCAAGTCTAACTTTCAAGGAATTGTTTCCTCAGTTAGCTTTTGTACTTCCTTTTCCATTTGGTCAATTGTATTTTTTAAGGAATTGCTTCCTTTTTCCAAGCTGTTGACTCTTTTTTTCATAATTCTCTTGCATCATCCTCCTTTCTTTTCCCAAGTTTTCTTCTACCTCTCTTATATGATTTGAAAGCTAAAGTTCTTCCATGAGTTCTTTCTGGGCATGAGACCACTTCCCATTTTTCTTAGGGTTTTGTCTTGACACTGTTGTCCTCTTCTGTTTTGGTCTTCTCTCTCTCCATTATAATTTTTTATGGTCAGATTCTTTTTTTGGTCATCTTTTTTGGCCTTGTTCCTTTCTTTTTGAGCTCTGCTCCCAGGGTGGGAGGTTCACTGTCTCCGACTTCTTGTGCCGGTGGCTACAAGCTCGGGCTATTTACCTGGTCCTGTGCTGATGTTGCCCCAAGGCCCAGGGAGGACCCTTGTGTCTAGCACTGTACAGAGAGGGTGGAATGGATATGTCTGGCACGGCTGGAGGCTATAGGGTTCTGGCAGCTTACTTGGTACTGAGCTTGGGTCCTAGTGCTGCTGTCTGATATATGCTGAGGCCAGTGAGGGTGCTTCCCCATGGCTGCTCTGAAGTATGCCTGGTGGGGGGCCAGCACTGGAGCCTGCCTGTTTGCTGGGGCTGTGCTGAAGCAAGTGGAGATCTGGCCACTAGAGGATCCTTGTTTGTTGTGGCTATACTGAAACACAGGGTGGTTCTGGGAGTTGGAGTCTGCTGCTTCCCCTGTCCATGCTGCCACACGTGTATGTGTGTGTGGGGGGGGAGGGGAGGACATCCTGGTGTTGATGTTTGCCTGCTCCACTGTGCTGGGCTCAGTATCCCTTGTTGGTTTGCTGAGCTGGGGCTTGCTGCTGGGTTGCTGGAAAGCTTCTTGTCCTGGATTGTGCTCCCCTTTTACCCAAGTGAGGTAGTCCTTTCTTTCTGATCTTCCAAGTTTCTTGGGCTAAAAGATTGTTTCGCTTCATCTTTTTGCTATTCTGCTGTTCCAGGATTTGTTTTGGGGTTGTTTGGAAGTGAATATGGGAGAGTTACAGCGATTTATTGCTTACTCTGTTGTATTGGCTCCAGAAGTCCCTCTTTCTACTTTTGTTTTAAAGAAATTTGCCTTTTACTGTTTAGAACATTATTTTAGAGTTTGATAAATAAGAAATTAGATTAGAAATTCCCTCTGAAGTCATTTTACTGAGTTTGATAGAAAAATCATATAAGTTAACTTAAAAAAAAAAGGAAAAAAAAACATTTCTGAGAGGTAAATGTGAATCAGTCTCTTCTACGATCAAGTAAAGTCTCATAAAGGACACAGGTTGCCAGATGTTTGGTTTAGATTTGTTCTGTTTCTTGCCTGAAGATGTCTTATGGTGTGGACTACTAGTAGCCCCTAGTTCAGATTATACCAAGAGTTTAAAGGACTTGTTAATATTCACATTGCTAGTTTATGTCAGAAGCAATATTTGAAGTAAGGTCTTCCTAATTCTAAAGTCAACCATATTGCCTGTCTTAACTCATAGCATTGGGTTATTATGGTCTAATCTACTCTAATTATTGTGCAATTTAGTGATGAGTTTGAATGAGATATGACCTATCTTGACTACTTTTTTTTCTTTCACATGTTTCTTCTGAAGGATATATTTCCCCTTTTAGAATTCCCAAACAAAAACTTGTGGAGTTGTAGTTTCAGACCCTCTTCGGCCCATTCCTATCCTCTTTACTTTCCACCTAGACCCTCACCCCCATCAGCCTGGTAGCATGTTTCATTCACATTTAGTGAGTAATTGATACACAAGAAAGTTTCCTGGTACTTTTTTTAATGACGATTTTATTGCTATGTGTCCCCTATTAGCCATGATCCTTTAGGGAATTCTGTTCAAGTGCATGGACTTCTTGCTGTTCTCCCTTTACCCACCTACATGTAAGTACATTCACTGCTTGACCCCTGGAACTATGTGGAAATGTGTGGGTATTCAGGTATCTTCTCTGCTTCCAGTAATGTATGAGTCATCACTGGACTGAATTTCCACACTGACTGCTGATAAAGATCATGATGTAAGGTACCACACCAGCATAGCTCTAGCTGACAGATTTTAGTGTTAGCCATAGAGGAGAAAAGATGTAACTCCAGTCAGAGGCTGGAGGAAGGAAGGTTCCTTCCATACTCCCAGCATAGTAGTAGACCTGGGGACCACTGGGGCCTCCTTTTTCCCCAAGTAAGGATTGGACTTAACCAGCATGAGCTTAGAGCAGAGGCCTCTGGCTGCCTTGTTTTTCTTTCCTTTTAGATTTCCTTTTCTCTAGTCCCAATATTGTGAACAATCTGGAGCTCCTGTGAGTGATAATGAGAAGTAGCATTGGCTACCAAAGTGGTAGCAGGTGCAGCAGCCCCAGAGCAAACTGGCAACAAGGAGAGTCAGAAGAAAGTGAGGTTTTTGGAAAGATGTCCTGGCTTGATGTTTCACTGAATTGTGCTCAGAGAAGGGCAAGGGCAGAATACCCAACTAGAAACCTTGCAAAGTGGACTGAAGTATCTGGCCAAAGTTTGAAATGTGATAGTAGTGATGAATTACAGGAGTCTGTTGTAGTCACTTTATGATTCTGTATACTTGAGCATTTCCTTCCTTGTGAGGGAATAAACCACCTGTTGTGTTACATACTCGGTTACCTCCACATTTTGGAGGGGTTGGTGCGGAGAAGTGGGGCTAGACAAGAACCAAAGGTACATTTGTTCCTCAATAATTTGAGGTGGGGGACTTGGTTCCCCTATTGAGAAGATAACCCAAAGCAATGAAGCCTGAGCAAACCTCATAGTCTAATAAAGGACAGTGATTAACCAAGGTCACCATCCCCAATGGTTTTATCCCAGCAGTGCTTAATCTACCCTTTGTGCTAGAGACAACTTTTTTTTGGATTGCCTATATTTTCCTGTTTCTTCTTAAACAATTCAGCAAGGAATCGTTGAGAATGCGACTGCCTGCATGCCAAACAATTAACACGGTAAATTTCCTTTCCTGCTTTGTAATTTGGCATCTTTATTCCTTATACTTTAAAATGCTTTTGTACTCAGTTCTTCAAATTCAATAGAGCCAAAAATACTGTGATCCATGTATAGTGCTAATGGATACCTGGAGGTATCACTGACCGTGTTCCCAAATACAAGAGTTATTATGGGACATCAGCAGAGTAATATGAAAACTCATTTGGGTTGATAAGGAATAAAGGATGATTAGAAGAAATTACAGGTAAGAAGCTCAGTTTAGGCACTTAAGTATGAGTAAGCAGATGAAAATGATATTGTCAACTGGGTAATGATTGTTTACTTCACTATGAGATCTATTTCTTGGTAAAGTGGTATCCCAGTGGTCTAAAGTCATGCTTTTTGGGAAGAGATTCGGAACTCTGAAACTTTAAAAATAGCTGATTTAAAAAGAGTAACCAAGGGGAAAATAAAGAAACAGTTCTAACCTCTCTAAATGCAGAATTGAATAAAGTTGACTTAATCATGTGATAAACACTGCTTTTCAGGAGTTAGATTGATACCATTTTAAAACTTTGTCTTGGCATTTAATGGTTTGTGTCTGAAACTGACAAATTTGACCACATAATTCCATTGAACTCTAGTTACCACAATACCCCAGGGCACTGTCTGGCATATAGTAATTGCTTAATAAATGCTTGTTGATTGACTATTGAATGAAAGTCCAGGACTGTTATATTTCTTTGTCTACTACTGGACAGTACCTTGTTAAACTGTGTTCTCCAAATGTGGCTCTCTTCTGCCCAAGTGCTTACTTTGTACAATTGGTTCTGATTGAAAAATTTAATTAAATCTAACAATTATTTATTTAATCCTTTTTCTACAGAGAAGCACCCTAGTGTAGCAGAAAGTGAACTGGACTTAGAGAATCTGGGTTTACTATAAAAAATTTCTAGGAAAACAACAGGCCAAGGGAGTAAGGCTCTTATTTCCAGAAAACATGGAGAGCAGGGAGAATTTTACAGTAGCAAATTTTACAGTAACATGAGTTTGAACTGGCAGGTTAAATTGAGTCAATAAATGGAGTTACAACTATTGTTTTTTTTTTTTTCTTGGCAAGACATATTGAATGTAATGCCATTAAACCTCAGTGGGAGATGAGCAATGAAGATGTATACATCACAAATCTTGACACACTTTTGGATCAGTAAAATAGATGATAACAGATTTAATAAATATTTCCAAGCCCTGATAGAACATTAATGAAAAATAGGACCCATCACCCTGAGGCAGGCCTAGAAAGATTAACAAGTTCTCATAAAAAAGTAGATGATTGATAGGTATTCTCACAGTAAATGTTAAATGTGTGGTTAAAATTTTAGAGAAATACTTCTTTAGAAAAAAGAGACATTCATAGAAAAGTAATAAAGACTACATATAGGTATTTGATGCTGGAGTTTTTGGATCTAGGTGAAAGTGGTTTCCTTCCATTGAGGTTATGAGTAGACTTAAAAGACTCTCCATTAGTAACAACCACATTAAAACAGGCATGAAAATATGTCAGTAAAGAAAAATTGAACAAATGGTTGAATAGTATAGATTTGTTTACAGAAATGTAGGGGTTTATGATAGCGATGTAAGAGCAGGTCACTAATACAAGATATTACAGAAAGGTTATCCTTAGGGAGATCAGACTTATGGATTCATAGAGTAGGTTGTGCAAAGAAATCATTTTATACAAGTGCAACATATTTTTGCAAGTTATAGATATTTAGCTTCTACCAATTACCTAGAAAGACAAGACCTGGTGACTAGAATAATACTGTTCATAAACTAACACATGAAAATATCCCAATATTTTAAGTACAGACCTCAAGATGTTCTTGAAAATTCAACAAATAAGGAGTGGCTAGGTGGCACAGTGAACAGAGCACCAGCCCTGGAGTCAGGAGGACCTGAGTTCAAATTCGGTCTCAGACTCTTAATATTTATCAGCCGTGTGATCTTGGTCAATTGTTGGTCAATCTTAGCCCCAATTGCCCCTCAAAAATAAAAAGTAAATTCAACAAATAAAATATACTGAAACTAATGCATTATCATAGAAAAAATTGCCCCAAATTGTCTGACTACTATATTGTTTGATAAGAATTCAAGAGAAATGTTTATAGTTAATTTCACCATACTGAATAGTCATTATCTCCAAAATCCATGGAATTGAAAAAATAGAAATTTAATGGAAGAAATCAAAACCATATGATAGTAAGATAAAATACATATCCTATCTGTTACTCCAGTAGGCCTAGAGCTGCTTTCAGTAAAGATACAGAAATTCTGTTTATATCTCAGTACTTCTTTTCAATTATAAAAAGCAGTGATTTTTAAAAAAGAAAATCATTAAATATAAAATAATCATAGGGTGGTGACTTGTCATAAGCCTTTTTATTTAAACTCAATTGAACAGGATGAGTACAAGATAATATCAAAATTATAACCACTGACATGTATATAAAACTTTAAAGTTTATGGCACTTTACATACATTTTCTTATTTGATTCATACAACAATCATATGAAGAATGTAATACAGATTTTATTCTGTTCATTTTACATATGAATAAATTGAAACTCTGAGAGTTTGTGACTTATTCAGGATAACACAGATGTAAAATATCAGAAACTTGTTTCTCTTGATTCAAATCTAGCATTCTTTTTAATCTAAGAAAATGAGGCCTTTGACTGAAATATTTCTGGCAGGATACACATTCAGGAAGGAAATTTAGAGGATGAGCACAATGGTATGGCTTGGTCCTTTGGTAAAATTCTGTCCAAAGTATTGAAGTTCTTAATGTACTGAATCCTCTAATGGCAGCAAAAGGATTTCTAAATAGTGGATTGGGAAAAGAAGGGGATTGATGAAGAGATACGATTTCTTTTTCATGTAGGTGAGGTAGATAATATAATAGACAACAAAGAAAAGGTAATCTCAAATTATGTTTTGTTTCTGTTTTGACAGGACTGGACTGAAAAAGATAGAGCAGAAATGAATAATTGGTAATTTATATACAAGATAAGAGAACATGTAGTTGCCCTTGATTAATTCATCTCAAAAATCCTAGATGAACTACATGATAGGGTAGTGGAAGAACTGGAATATGTAATTGTTGATCCAGTCAATGATACATGACAGATGTTAGAGGGTTGTAAAATAACTACAGGATTAGAAGAAGGCAACTATCCTGTTTTTTGATAAAAAATAAAGAGAATGAAGTTTAACAATTATAGGCCAGGGGAATTGATTGTGATTTCTAGATAAAATACAGAATGTATTATCACTGAATATAAAGAAAAAGTCTCTTTCTTTTGAGATCGTAGTTCTTTTCTTCTCACAAATGTATTTTGTGATTATTTGTCTGCCTCTAAAAGGCAATTCTTTGGTTGCTTGATTAGTTTAGCTCTAAATATATAAATTAATTTACATAGTATCATTTTTGTCATATTGGCTCAGCCTGACCATGGACAATGAATATTTTTACAATTACAGTTTATGCCTGAAGAGAGTGTTTTATAATTGGATTTATTGTAGTTGTATGTGTGTGCCTTAGTAGACTCACACCCAGATATTTTATGTTTTGTAGTTTCTCATTGGCATTTCTCCTTGTATTTGCACCCTTATTTTGGTAATACTGAATGTAAATGCTAGTAATTATGTGAATTTATTGTTTATCCAACCAATGACCTAAAGTTATAATTCATTTTAATTAGGTTTTTCTGTTTTCAGAAGTTTCTAAGTAAACTCCCATGATATCTGTAAAAGGAAATAATTTTGTCTCCTTTTGTTAATTAATTTACCTAATTTTATTGTTGTTCATAGCATTTATAGAACTACTTCAAATAATATTACACAAAGAGACAATCCTTGTTCTATCTTTATATCTGCTGGGAAAGATTGGAGAATCAGTTGGAGAATCAATGGATAGAATCCATTGTAAACTATGTCATGGTAATAATAGTTAAAATTTATATAACACTTTGAGATTTACAAATTAATTTATAATCATTATCACAATAAATACATGAAATAGGTACTGTTGATAACTCTCATTTTACAAGTGAAGAAATTGAAGCAAAGAGGTTGTAACTTATCTAGGATGACACAGCTAGAAAGCTTTTGAGGCAGGATTTGAATTCATGTCTTCTTGTCTCTAGCTCTTCCATTTTATCCTTTATGATACATGACTCTTTTTCTGCCATGTTATTCATTTATTTTAATTTTTAAAAACTCTCTAAACCCTAGCAGATTCCTGTAAGATCAAGCATCACAAAATTAGCATATCTGGCTCTATGAGTTTTCAACTCAAGAGTTAGCACCCAGAGAACCATGGTTTGATTTTTTTCTTCTCCAGAATTGCTGAAACCAGATTTCTAGATACCAAACTTCAACAAAAATGAAGGAAACTTTGTACTCTAACAAAGAATATGTTTACCACATACTATTTTTTCTTTCTTTCTTTTTTTCAAATCAAATGCTTTATTAACTTCTGGTTTACATCATTTCCTCCAGATTTTGAATTACAAATTTTCTCCCTGTTTTTCCCCTACTCACCACCCCAAAATAGCAATCCCACTGGACATGCCCTCCTCCAATCTGCTCTCCACTATATCTTCTCCCATAACCCCTTCGACTTTCCAGTAAGGCATAGTGGATCTCTTTGCCCCAGTGCCTGGATACCTTATCTCCCAGTTACATGTAAAATAATATTAATAATAGTACATATATATTTAAACATTTGATTTTAAAACGTTGAATTCCAGATTCATTCCCTTCCTCCCTTGTCACCCACCCTTACTGGGAATATGAACAGTTCAGTATGGGTTGTACATGTGTAGCTAATGCAATACCATAACATAGTAGATATATTATAAAAGACTGACTATATTTCCCTCCTTCCTACCCCACCTCCCACTTGTTTTATTCTCTACTTTGATCCTGTCCCTCTGCAAAAGTGAGTGCTTCCAACTTCCCTCCCCACCACCTGCCCTCCCTTCCATCATCTGCACTTTCATCCCCTTCCCCCCTACTCTCCTGTAGGGTGAGATACCCTATTTAGTGTGTATGTCATTCCCTCCCTGAGCCAAATTCAATGAGAATAAGGTTTTGCCTTTTTGCCTTCCTGTTCTTCCCCTCCTTTGTAACCATTTTCCCTTGCCTCTTCTATATGAGATAGTTTACCCCATTCTGTCTCTCCCTATCTCCTCTCATTTTATTTCTCTCTCACCTCTTAATTTCACCTTTTAAATATCATCCCTTTCTGTTAAATTGGTCCTATGCCCTCTATCTATGTATACCTGTAAACATATATACACACATTCACATATGTATTCATAGGCCCATATACCCTCCTATATAGACATATATATATATATGTGATGTATTCATAGGCCCATATACCCTCCTATATAGACATATATATATATATGTGTGTGTGT